>NC_133170.1:36200378-36503409 GCF_040802235.1 Manis javanica | reverse complement strand
GTCACCCTGCAGGGTCCACTAACAGCACGCAGTAGTATGTGCTTTTCTATTTGTGCACTTGTTTGTTGTGTCTCTCTCCAGCACCGTGTCTCCTTCTCCTAAAAATATTAGCTCATTAAGGTCATGCACTGCTGTACCTTCATTATTGAGAACAGAAGACTTTTTATACAGGGCTTGGCAGGTCAAACACTCTCTGTTGCCACTACTAGATTGTAGTGTCTGCCACTATAGCATGAAAGCAGCCATAGATGATATGTAAGCACATGAGCACAGCTGCATTCCAGAAAAACTTTATTTGCAAAAACAGGTGGTGGGCTGAATTTCACCCATGGACCACAATTTGCTGGCCTCTTTTCTAGATGATCATTGGCTTGCAGAAGATGCTCAGTAAATATTTATCAAACGCATAAATGAGAGACAGGTCTCAATAGAACATGGTGGGAGGAAACACTGAAAGAAATAGAAGGAAGAAAGGAAAACACCCAGCAAGATGACTTTTGTATATATTGGCAATAGTGTATTATCAGAGCCTTACTGTCTCTTATGAACTTAACACTAAAATTTAATGTTTCTGTCCTTCTGAGACTTATGGATATGTTTTGTACTAAGATTAGACTGTTCAGCTGAACCCAAAGGTCTTAGGAGATACTTGAGACTCAACCCAAGGACCCCATCTCTGCCTAGACCAGACAGGATCTGAATGTTTTGGACTGATGTACCCCATCAGCTGATGATAAAATGACCCACAGTTTCTAAAAGATTTTTACTGAATTACTCACCATCAAGTTTTCTTTAGATTCTGCTACCCCCTGAACTTTCACCTTTTCTTCTTCACTACTTCACCTTTTCTACTTCACTTTTTCCCCAGATATCCTTTATAATGGATAAAAACTATAATTAAAGCACTATAATTTACTTTGGGGCTGCACCTGCCAATGATAGGGCTACTCAATTATTGAAAGAAGATATAAACACAATTGAAGCCTTGGTTATGAGGGAAAAGCATTCCTGGTTTGAGAACAGAGGATTCCCAAAACCCTCGATGGGGAGGAAGCCCAGGTTTGCCCTGGAGAATAACTACCCAAATTTGACCATTTAAGAATAACAGAGCACTGGGCTCCTGTGAGCTCCCTCTCCCATCTAGGATGACATCGCTGAGTTACTAGTGCCAGAAGAATGGGTTCAGCCCCTGCAGCTCCATGAAGAGGGGAGGAATTCACTATTAATTTTCTATAGAAACAATGATGAATACAATGCCTAGATTTGTTAAAGCACTGCTGAGACTCTAAGCTTCAATCACATTAAGGGTTGAGAAGACATTTAGAGGCACTTCCCATTTCTAAAAACACCTGTTTCAAGAAGGTAGGTTTGAGTCCTAGCCTCTGAGGCACAGTGTGTCCACCCTCTAAGTGGAAAACAGAATGGGGGACAGGTGGAGAGTCACTCTCTGATTGTTTTTTTTTCCCTTCTGAGACATGGAAGGTACTGGAGATAACAAAATTTTATAAACTAAAAGCGACTTTACAAACTACAGGAAGACAGCTTTCCCTCCTGCCCTTCAAACTCCAACTTCTGAGAGAACGGGCGATGAGCCAGGGAAGGAGCAAAAGGCACCTTTTATGAAGCTCTCCCAAAGGGCTCGAGACTCTAAACCTCTTTGCAATACCTTTGTAGGAGCTAAAGGTACACCCTTTCCAGAAAGTTGCTGGTGAAGGCCGTCTACTGGGAATCACCCAAACTCTGCCTTGGAGACCATCACTGCCCTTAGCAATGAATTCCAGAGGTCGTTTTGCACACATAGAAGCAAACTCCTAGGAACCCTGGCAGCATTTGGGCCCACCTGGAAAGCCTCATCTTGGCCCTTTGCACAGGTGCTGGGACACAGTTACGGGCTCCACTGCCAGGGGAAAAGATTCAAAACGAGCCCCTCAGGAAGTGAGTTGTCCCAAAGCCTTCCCCATAAGAGGGCTGAGGGGGCAGCCAGCAACCAGGGCGTGCTGTCCAAGTGGCCCTTCTCCCTCCGCTTACTGCTTTCAGGAGACAGGAAGGCAAGGTTCTGTCATCTGAGCCACAGATTACCCTCAAAGGCCCTTTCTCCTCTGCTGACAGAACAAGATCCTTAGTGTTCCAGCCGGATCCGCTGACGGGAGCACGACAGTCCTTGAGGTGAGCAGACTTTCCAGCTCTGGGTTTGCTTGCCTGGAGCCACAAGCACCGTGCTGTGTGGTGCTGAAGAATGCACCGTCATTCCTGATTTCCTCACAAGCCCTTTTTAATGCCATTGGTCCCCAGGGTGTTCTTCTGAAGTAAGCCAGAAGTTTGGCTCATTACTAAGTTTTCATATGAAAGGCAGTGATAGAGTCACCCTACAAGGACAGCAGGTCACAGAGGATGAAGTTTCTCTATGTTTTCTAAGTCACCTGATATGTATTAAGTATCAGACAATTTTCTCGTTTTCTTTTGTATAGGACCTTCCTAGATAGTAGATATGAGAGCTCCCCCAGGATGTCTCATCAGAACTCAGAGCAGTTAGCTGGGCCATCCATCCCGGAAAATCTGCAGTGCCTTATTGCATAGTCAGCTCATAAAGTATGCATGAGCTCTCTCCAAACCGGTGTTCTCAACCAAGGGATAAACCACTTCCCTGTAGGTGCTTATAAATAAAAGGGAAGGCTTCCAATCACAGTTTTGCCTGTGCCAAAGGTAAATACCTGCATTTCTCAAGGGAACTGCTATAAAGATATTAAGAGAAAAATTTACCCATGCAGATGAGTCAAAAATCCCCAAATGCCACCCTAAAAAAATCAGTCTATGAGTGTAGAGGAATGCAGGGAACAGGGCTGAGCCACCCAGTTTTCGTATAAACTACATGAGGCTAACATTCCTGGACCCTGCCCTAAGTTAGATAACTAGAAACCAGAAACTACGTGAGGCTAGCATTCTTGGACTCTACCTTAAGTTAGATAACTAGAAATAAACGACCCCCCTGAGGTCGAAACTCGTGATAAGTCACATAGGAATGCTTGTGCAAAGGTCCGGCACCTGGTGTATCTCTGTTCCAATTTTATTGGCCAAAGTATAGAATGTGTTTCAAATTCATTGGTTGGGGTAATGTGCAGGCTCTGGAGCAATGACTGTAGAAATCCCATATAAACCATACCTAAAGTTGCTTGGGGGTCGGCAACTTGGACTCGGCCTGCGTGTCAGGGGAGGTGCTGTCGACCCCAGCTTGCTGGCTGAGTAAAGACTTTGCTTGTATTTTCATCTCCGTGTCTGTGTGTCTTGTTCTCTGGGAAACCCCGGAGTCCTGGACCCTAACATCTGGGGGCTCGTCCGGGATCTGTGCGGCTTCCCTGAGAACAAAGGACGGCTGGAGGCAAGGTCTAATTGTCCGGACGGGGCAGTGTAATTCAAGGGTCACCCCCTCATGTCTGCATAAATCCATTATAAAGCAGGAGTCGCCATCCCATGTATGGTCTCGGGTTAGTGATCCCGAGTGAGAAAGTCCAGGTTGGTAGTCCCGGCCCCCGGGTTAGTGACCCTGGGTGAAGTTCAGGTGACTAATCCTGACCCTAGGGTCCAAGTGACTCTGCCTTAGGAAAGCAAGTCCGATCGGCAGGAACCTGGCACCCCAGGAGGAAGGGATTGAGCTCGTCACCCTGCAGCAGTCTGAGTGGACGCCTTTCGGGAGAATCACAAGAGTTTTTGAGGATCCTGAAAGTGGTGAGTGTGGTGTGCACCAGAGTGAAAGAAGGACCGGTCTGAACAAGTGCGATCAGATGTGGTGTGTGTGCTTAGTTTTATCATTGATTGTTTTATTGTGTTTTGGTTTCGGTTTATATTTCTTTCTGCACTTTTTATTTTAAGTCTCCCTGTTCTAAGGTTCCCTGTTCTTTCTGTTCCTCCTCTCTGCCACTAAATCATTCCCCACGGGCACAGGTAGGGCAATTAAGAACCATTAGGGCACCCACCGCTAGAAGACTCCCATGACAGGATAAGGGGGTCACAGCCACAAATCCCAGATAAATTCGCGTCCCCCGCAGAAGAAAAACTGTGCAAGAACAGGCACCCGTTCACAAGCACATACACCAGTCATCTTGTTAGAGTGGCATCTCTACCTTTTACGCTTGTCTTCCTTGTATTTTTCACTATGGGCCAGACTCAGACTACTCCTAAAGGTCTGATCCTTTCCCACTTTCCGAAAGTTAGGAAACAGGCCCTGAATATGAGTTTTAACATCGAGAAAGGTAGGCTTGATGCTTTTTGCACGGCTGAGTGGCCTTCCTTTGGAGTAGGCTGGCCGACCCAGGGGTCTCTTTCCATGGACCTTATTGACAAGGTCAAAGCCGTTATCTCCCGGCCAAACTCTGAGGGCCACCCTGACCAACTTCCCTATATCCTTGTTTGGGAAAATTTGGCTAAGAATCCCCCTTCCTGGCTGAGGCCCTTTTTGGTGGAGAAACCTCACACCGACCCACCAAGAGCCTCCGTCCTAGTTACCCAGGAAGATTTAAAGTCCCCTAATCGCAGGGCCAAAAACCCGAGTGCACTGCCTGACTTCCCTGACAGTTCTCCTCTTTACCCCCTTCTGCCGATTGAGCAACCACCCCCGTATGCGGAGGAGAGGGGTGAAGCTGCCGGGAGGATAGAAAATGAGGCTGGGGAACCCAGGGGGAACCAGGCGGCTGCAGCTTCCCCAGACTCTTCAGCAGAGGAAGGCAGGAGGCCGGAAAGAGCTTCCCCACACTGCCCCGCCCTGGCCCCACCCTGGACGCCAGGTAGAGCAGGAAGAATGCAGTTAAGGCCTCGGGGGGCCAGGGAACAAGAAGGGGAGGCTCCCTCCTCCACCTCAGAAGGAGCAGTGCCGGTTCTGCTGGTGCGTGCCATCGGTACAGGCATCGCTCAACAATATCAATACTGGCCCTTTTCATCTAATGACCTCTATAATTGGAGGACTCAGAACCCTCCCTTCTCAGAGGACCCCAAGTGTCTTATAGGTCTGGTGGAGTCCATTATGTTTACCCATTGTCCCTCATGGGACGACTGCCAGCAATTGCTCCGCACTCTCTTCACGATGGAAGAGCGAGAGCGTATCCTCAATGAAGCCAGGAGAAATTTCCTCAAAGAGAATAGAAGACCCACTACCCTCCAGCCCATCATCAATGAGGCATTCCCAATTACGCACCCGGATTGGGACTTCAGGACTGCAGAAGTTAGGGAGCGTCTCCGGGTCTACCGCCAGACTCTGATGACCGGTCTCCGGGTGGCCGCCAGACGGCCCACTAACCTGGCTAAGGTAAAAACTATTGTTCAGGGGGAAATGGAAAGCCCAGCCGCATATATGGAAAGGCTGTTTGACGCTTACAGACAGTATACCCCCATAAACCCAGAAGCAGAAGAACATAGATCAGCAGTAGTCCTCTCATTCATCAACCAGGCAGCCCCCGATATCCGGAGAAAACTCCACAAGCGGGAGGACCTGGGGGAGATCTCTATTAGGGAACTGCTGCAGCAGGTGGAGAAGGTCTTCAATGCTAGGGAAACTCCGGAGGATAGAGAGGAAAGGCTGAGGAAAAAGAAATGGGTAATGCAGGAGAAAAATAGGAAGGAAGACAGAGAATTTCAGAAGAGGGAGAACAAGAAGCAGAAGGAGGAGATGGCCAGGATATTCCTGGCCAGGGTGAAGGAGGGCCCTAGGCCACCTCGAGGAACAGGACCCCATCAATCCTGACTAGGACGAGATCAATGCGCCCTGTATAAGAGATATGGACATTGGAAGAGGGAGTGCCCCCAAAGGGGGGAACAAGGAGAAGGGAACCCCGTTAAAACCCTGCATCTAGGAGAGGAGGATTGACGGGGATGGGGCTCAGCACCCCTCCCCGAGTCCTGGGTAACCCTGTGTGTGGAGGGGACTCCCATTGGGTTCATGGTAGATACTGGGGCACAATATTCAGTTCTCAACCAGGCCCATGGTCTCCTGAACCCAGGACGCACAAGTATAGTCCAGGGAGCGACAGGGTCCAAGAAATGTGCCTGGACCACTAGCAGAAAAGTGGACCTAGGAAGGCATCAGGTCTCTCACTCATTTCTGGTCATACCTGAGAGCCCCGCACCGTTGTTAGGTAGAGACTTACTAACCAAGTTTGGGGCACGCATTCATTTTGAACCCAAAGAGATAAAAATCATGGACAAAGAAGGGCAGCCCCTACAACCAGCGCATGTATTAACTCTGTCCCTGGCCGATGAACATCGTCTGTTTCAGGCGGATCAAGAAAAGGGGGGCCAGGGAGAAATGGACTCTTGGTTGCAGAAGTTCCCTTCCACATGGGCCGAGACTGGAGGAATTGGTCTTGCTAAACATCTATCCCTGGTCATTGTTCAACTCAAAGCCGCGGCTCTACCCATCTGGGTCCGGCAATATCCAATGCCGGAAGAGGCTAGGAAAGGGATAGCACCCCATATCCATAGACTGTTGGAGACAAGAATCCTTAAAACCTGCCAGTCTTCATGGAATATGCCCCTGCTTCCAGTGAGGAAGCCTGGCAGTAGAGACTACAGATCGGTGCAGGACTTGCGAAAGGTCAATGAGAGGGTAGAAGACATCCATCCTACAGTGCCCAACCCTTACACCCTACTCAGCCACCTGCCACCTACGCATGTGTGGTATACTACTCTGGACCTGAGAGATGCCTTCTTTAGTATCCCACTCTCTGAAGTTAGTCAGCCTTTGTTTGCCTTTGAGTGGCAAAAGCCGGGGAGGGGGGGGAGAAAAGGGCAGCTTACCTGGACTAGACTA
Source organism: Manis javanica (assembly GCF_040802235.1). Lineage (NCBI taxonomy): Eukaryota > Metazoa > Chordata > Mammalia > Pholidota > Manidae > Manis > Manis javanica. The sequence continues at coordinate 36,496,613 of NC_133170.1, read as the reverse complement.
CCACAGGGCTTCAAGAACTCTCCCACCTTATTCAATGAAGCCCTAAGCCAGGACCTAGAGCCCTTTCACAGGAGCCACCCCCGTGTGACACTGCTGTAGTATGTGGATGACCTATTGCTGGCCATGGAAACCCATGAAGAGTGCGAAGAAGCCAATGGGGAACTTGCTGGCTGAACTGGGCGAACTGGGATATCGAGCCAGCGCCAAGAAAGCCCACATCTGTCAGAGGTCAGTGGTCTACTTGGGGTATAAAATATCTAATAAGGCCAGGTGGCTAACGCAGGTCATGAAACAAACTATCCTGATTATCCCTGTCCCTTCCTCACCCCGGGGAGTGAGGGAATTTCTTGGCTCAGCCGAGTTTTGCAGGCTCTGGATTCCAGGGTATGCAGAAATAGCCCGATCGCTATATGAAGCGACCAAAGAAGGGCCAAGCTGGCAATGGACTCAGGAACAACAAGAGGCTTTTGAGAGACTAAAAGAAGCTCTCCTCCGGGCCCCCACCCTATCTCTGCCAGACCCAGAAAAACCCTTTATCCTGTTTATAGATGAAAAGAAGGGAGTGGCTAAAGGAGTTCTGGCTCAGCAGCTGGGCCCGTGGAAGAGACCTGTGGCCTATTTGTCCAAGCAGCTAGACCCAGTGGCCTCCGGGTGGCCACCTTGTCTGCGTATCCTAGCAGCTATCGCTCTATTAGTAAAGGAGGCAGACAAGCTGACTTTTGGCCAGAACCTGAGAGTAACAGCCCCACATACTGTAGAGAGGATCCTCAGGCATCCTCCAGGAAAATAGATGACAAACGCAAGACTCACCCACTACCAAGAGCTCCTACTAGATTCTCCACGAATCACCTTCTCTGAAACGGTAACCCTAAATCCTGCCACCCTTCTGCCAGACCCAGATCTCTTGACCCCCACCCACGACTGTAGAGACATCCTTTCCAAAATTATCCAGGTGCGAGCAGACCTGAAAGACACACCGTTACCAAACTGTGAGCTAAATTAGTATACGGATGGGAGCAGCTTTGTGCAGGAGGGGGTCAGGAGAGCAGGGGCAGCAGTAGTAACCCATGAAGGGGAAGTTGTCTGGAGCACAGCTCTGCCCCCTGGCACCTCAGCACAGAAGGCAGAACTTATTGCTCTCACTGAGGCCCTGGAAAGAGCAGAAGGCAAGCAGGCCAACATTTACACAGATAGTAGATATGCCTTTGGCACTGTCCATGTCCACGGTGCCATCTACGAAGAAAGAGGATTCCGTTCCGTGGAAGGGAAGGGACTGAGGAATCTGCAAGAAGTCCAAAGACTACTAGCTGCTGTCGAAAAACCCAAAGCGGTAGCAGTTATACATGTACCGGGCCACCAATCAAAGAAGACACCTGAGGCCATCAGCAACAGCCATGCTGATGCGGAAGCCAGAAGAGGAGCCCTCTCAGACTCCCTTGTACTTGCAGCCCTCGAAATACCTATACCTGAACTGCCCACACTGCCGCCCAAACCTGAGTATTCCTCCCAAGATCTTGAGTGGATTAGGAAACAAGTATCAGGAGAAGTGTCTGGGGAGAGAAACTAGAGTAGAGACCAAGAAGGTAGGTTGATCCTGCCAGAAGCATTGGGACAGTACATGCTTGCTAATCTGCATAAGTCCACCCATCTAGGCTGGAAAAAGCTGCTCAGCCTTTTTCAGTCTGCTCAGTTAGTGTTTCCCCACCAGAATGAGGCAGCTCGTCAGATCACAAAAGAATGCGGTAGCTGTGCAATGCTAAGACCAGCCCCAAGAGGGCTACACCCGGCAGGTACCCAGGAAAGGGGGAGGGCTCCAGGGAAGAACTGGGAAATAGACTTCACCAAAGTAAAACCAGGGAAGTATAGATATAAGTATTTGCTGGTTATGGTAAATACCTTCTCTGGGTGAGTGGAGGCTTTTCCAACCAAGCATGAGACTAGCCAGGTAGTAGCAAAAAGATTAATTGAAGAAATCATCCCCAGGTATAGGGTCCCTGAAGCTGTAAATTCCGATAATGGCCCAGCTTTTGTAAGCAAAATCCTGCAAAGATTAGCCCGAGCTTTAAGAATAGATTGGAAGTTATACTGTGCTTGTAACCCACAAAGCTCTGGGCAGGTAGAAAAAATGAATCGGACCCTAAAGGAGACCCTTTCTAAATTGGTATTAGAAACTGGCGGGGACTGGATGACCCTCCTTCCCTTAGCCATCTTCTGCACTCAGAACTCCCCCTGTGTACATGGTTTAAATCCATTTGAGATAATGTACAGGGCTCCTCCATCCATTATTCAGCGAGTGCAGCTTCCCGGTGCAGAGAACCTGGCCCCTGACTATCTGAATGTGTTGCAGGCTCTTGCCAAAGTGCAGCAAGAAATCTGGCCCCTGATCAGAGCATATTACGAGGGCGGAAAAATTCCGAGCCTGGAACATGGCATAGTTCCAGGGGATACGGTATGAGTCAAAAGACACCAAGTAAAGACTCTTGAACCCAAGTGGAAGGGACCTTACGTTGTATTGTTTACCACCTCCACTGCTCTCAAGGTTGACGGTATCGCTCCTTGGGTGCATCACACCCACGTTCAGAAAATCCTGCCTCACAAAAACCCAGGTGATCACGAAGAAGAGTAGAAAGTGCAGCAGCATCTTGTGAATCCCCTGAAAATACACCTAAGCTGAAGATGAAAGAGATCCTGCTGATAAGTGCCTTCATATAGACTCTCGAAGAAGCTACATCGGTGAAGCTGATTCCAGGTCCCGCAAGAAAACCGGGTTCAGGTCTCTCCAGGTTAGGTAACCCCTTATGAGAAATGGTGCAGGCATTCGCAGAGACTCTGAACCACACCACTCCCTCCCTCACCGATCCCTGTTGGTTATGCTATCCAGGTTCACTGGAGGCAATCAGGATAAATGGCTCCTACACCATTAACGACTCCTGTCCCACTTATTGGGACAGGGGGCCGAGAGGACTTACAATCGCTCAGGTCTCAGTCGCGAGAACGTGTGTAAGCTCAGTCCTGATAGTCCAGAGCCAGTTATGCTCGTCCTACACATACAATACATGGAAGCAGGACAAGTAGATTATACCCTCCTCGAGTTGGTGGCTCTGTTTAAATACAGGACTTACCCCGGCCATATCCACCTCTGTGTTTAATGCTAACAGTGAGTTTTCTGTACTTGTGGCCATTCTACCATGCCTAGTATATCGTTCTCATGAGACCCTCCTTTCTTATTGGGAAGAATGGCCAAACCCCCACAGGGAAAAAAGGGAAGTTATTACTGCCTTGACCACTGGGGCCCTTTTTGCCCTAGAGATGGCAGGGGCTGGCACAGGGGTCGCAGCCCTTGTAACTCAAGAACAGAAGCTCACAGCTCTGAGGCGGGCTGTCGACAGGGACCTAGAACAACTTCAACAGACAATATCAGACTTGGAACAATCTCTTACCTCCTTAGCTGAGGTGGTCCTACAAAACAAAAGGGGCCTAGACCTCCTGTTCTTAAAAGAAGAGTGTTGCTTCTATGTAGACAAAACAGGTGCAGTCAGAGATTCCCTGGCCAAACTAAAGAAAGATCTAGAGAAGAGGCGTAAAGAATATGACAGTAGTGAAAGCTGGTTTGACTCTTGGTTCAAATACAAACCTTGGTTCGCTACCCTACTCTTGGCTGTTACAGGGCCACTGGTCATCCTGCTGTTATTGTTTACGATTGGTCCGTGCATAGTAAATAGGCTGCTTAGGTTTGTGCGGGAAAGGGTTAATGCCGTCCAACTTCTGGTCCTTCGACAGAGATATCAGGCCTTGGATGCCGCTGTGGGAGATTCCTCAGTTTAATCAAGAAAAGGGGGGAATGTAGAGGAATGCAGGGAACAGGGCTGAGCTACCCAGTTTTCATAGAAACTACGTGAGGCTAACATTCCTGGACCCTGCCCTAAGTTAGATAACTAGAAGCCAGAAACTACATGAGGCTAACATTCCTGGACCCTACCCTAAGTTAGATAACTAGAAGTAAACAACCCCCCTGGGGTCGAAACTCGTGATAAGTCACATAGGAATGCTTGTGCAAAGGTCCGGCACCTGGTGTATCCCTGTTCCAATTTTATTGGCCAAAGTATGGAATGTGTTTCAAATTCATTGGTTGGGGTAATGTGCAGGCTCTGGTGCAATGACTGTAGAAATCCCATATAAACCATACCTAAAGTTGCTTGGGGATCGGCAGCTCGGACTCGGCCTGCGTGTCAGGGCCCTGTTGACCCCAGCTTGCTGGCTGAATAAAGACTTTGCTTGGATTTTCATCTCCGTGTCTGTGTGTCTTGTTCTCTGGGAAACCCCGGAGTCCTGGACCCTAACATGAGAAATTGGCAAAAGTTTACAAAGAAAGTTTTTTTTTTCTATCATGGCTTTCCTTTTTTGATTCATAAACTGCAGTCCCAAAGAACTTTACCTCAAACCAACAAACACAAAAAATGTTGGTGTCATATAGACTGATTGGTTAGGTAAACATTTACAGATAATCTTTTTTCTTTTTTAAGAACAAGCAAAGGCTATTTATTCAGAACTTGATATAAGAAGGAGTCAGCCACCATCCCTTCCATTTCGGCAGAATTCAAAAGGCAAGCAGAGTACTGGGAAAGTTCTACAGGGAAAAAGGGAAGGCTTCAGGTACATCCCTATAGGAGGCTGTTGGCCTTGGGAAGCCAGAAGCAGGCTAACTACAAGTGGGGAGTGTGATGGGTCAGGGGTGTGTACTGGCTTTCTCTGATTGGTCCTACGCAGGGTCAAAAATTAGGGAAGCTCTCAGTGATGAAGTCCTACGCATTTGGGGCCAGTTGTCACAGAAGTTGCAAATAATCTTAACTTGTAATAGTAACATGCTGAAACTTCAAAGCAATGAAATACTTTTCATTGTTCACGCATTTATTCATTCATAAAACACTGGTCAGATACCAAATCTGATGTAAGCAGTGAGTTGTTCCAGGTGCCGGGGAAAAAACAGTAAGTCAGACAGGCAGAGCATGCCTGCACTCAGGGAGCTTAGCAATCTAGTGAGAGGGAGATGACAAACATGTAAACAAATAACTGATATGCAATTTCATAGAATAATAAATATGACCATAAAGTATACAGCAGTTCCTTGGAGTCACCATTCTTACATTCTCAGAGGGAATATTGCTTGAGCTGAAATCTGAATGACAAAACAGACATGAGAAACTCTGGGGACCAATCAGGGAGAGGGGTACCAAGAGCAAGGGGCCTGAGGCAGGAGTCAGGGAAGCTCACACAGAGGCACCAAGGAGGCCTCTGCGGCTGGACACGAGCAGCAACGAGCAGGCTATGCTGCCCAAACCTGAATGTGAATACAAAAGAGCAAACCTTGTTAAATGCCGAGTCTGATTCACTCAGCCCAGTGAGACCTGAGATTCCACACTGCTAATAAGCTATGGGGGGGTGGGGGGTGGGTATGTGCCAGTACTGCTGGTCCATGGAGCCCACTGTGAGCAGCAAGAACACACGGTCTTGTATGCAATGGAAGACGTTTGATCTCCTGCTAATTGCTGTTGAAAAGCCACAGTTATCAATGCCCACATGCCTATAGAGCCTGTCTCAGTTGCACAAAGGTTTCAAGACCAACCCACACAAAATTGAGCAGTTGGCAGATCACTATTCATTAAATGATAAGGCTGGTTATCTTGGCCCTGCTGTGTGATTTTTCTGGAGCCAAAAAAAAAATTACAGAAATAATGGAGTGAGATGAAACAAAGTTCACAAATGCAAGATGGCAGATGGACTTTGAGCATGTATGTATGGGTTAAAATCCTACACTAACAGCTGAGAGATCTTGGGTAAAATGCTCAAATTCTCTGAGCCTCAATTTTCTCATTGATAAAATAGGAATAATACACACTTCATTAGGCAGACAGGAGAATTGCATGCAAGAGTAAATCAGTAAGTGCCTTGCAATGGCAGGTGCTCAGTAATCATCTGCTCTCCCCTCTGATTCCAGCTCCCTTTGACTGTCAGTACCAAGGCATTGTATCAAAAGCATCATAACTGCAAATTTTGTGGAACAAAGCTGATATCAAAATTAGGTCATCAAGGCCAATATCCACATAAAGTAACTGATTATAGTCCCACAACATTTGCCTATTGCTGCTTTAAAGGCAATCCAGTCTAGGTGTTAGCCCTAGGCCTACCACTAACTTGTTTAACAATACTTGGTAAGTCCCTTGACCATCTGTGGGCCTCTGTAACATTAAATATGGGAGCAGATGATCCCGCCCAACCTTGGCATCTTCTGACTATGACTATCCCAGTGAGGGTTCCCAGAAAGCAGACTTTTCTCCCAAGAAATGTGGCAGAAGGCTTGTAGCTGAGATATTTGGGCAATGAGATCCAAATTCATCAAGAAGGCAAGTGAAACGAATGTTCATTAACCTTGGCCAACAAAGAGTCTCATTTCCTTCTTTCCAATCCCATTATGCTAGGAAGTAGAGTGCAGGAAATCTCACTAGATCTTTAATATTTTTAAAAGCAACTGAAGTCACAGAGAAAATTCGAGAAAAAGATTTAATGGAATCAAATGTATGCAATTCTCTGTTTTTTGTTGACTGTTTTTTTTGTCATGCAATTATGTTATAACCTTTTATTTCCAAAAATATTTTTGCAATGAAAAGAAATTTATAAAAATGCTAATAATTTAAATACTTGAAAAAATTTAAGGAAGGTTGAAGGGCCCCCACCAGTAAGATGGCAAACTTCGGGCTTCTCTTCGGGGGTCCTCAGTTCCCGCCGGTGTCACCTGAAGCCCAATCACCTCTCACCCCCCTCCCAATCCCAGCACCTAGCCAACAGCCACCAGCCCCATAGAACTGACACCTCAATCAATTCATGCCCCTTCCTATATAACCCAGCACCTTTCCCTAATAAAGCGGAATTCTCCGGTGAATTGCTGCTATGTGTTGCTCCTTTCCTTTCACTGGTGCTGAAACCCGGGAGATGGGACACCCCAACTGGGCCCTGTCTTCCCCCTGACACCAGCAGCAGCTTGCCCTCATCCTCTTTTTCCGGCGCTGGCTCATCACACTCACCACTCCTCTCTGGCCTTTAGGTAAGTTTTCCCCCCGGAGTGGGCCACTCTTCCCCGAGCTATCGCAGTGCCATTGACCGTGATCGTCCAGCAAGGCCCTGACGCTTGGGGATGAGGAGGGAACTCTCCCTGACTCAGGCCTTCATGGTTGCGGCGGACCCTCAGACCCCTCCCCAAAAAGCCATAAATCCCCGCCTCAAGCCTTTACAGCTGCGGCGGATGCTCAGGCCCCTCCTCTGACAGTCATAAATGCATTCACCGTCCCTTCCATCAGTGCTGAAACTTTTTAAGCAAAATTTCCCCGGGGTGGGCCACTCTTCTCTGAGCTATCGCAGTGCCATTGACCGTGATGGTCCGGCAAGGCCCTGACGCTTGGGGATGAGGAGGGAACTCCCCACCTCAGGCCTTCACGGCTGCAGCGGACCCTCAGGCCCCTCCTCCGACAGCCATAAATCCCTGCCTCAGGCCTTCATGGCTGCGGCAGACTCTCAGGCCCCCCTCCAACAGCCATAAACGAGGTGACTCCTTTGCGGATGAGAACGCTCCCTTTCCCCGCCCCCTCCTCCTTCTGTTCTGTCCGCCGAAATCTGTTCTGTCTGCCAAAAACGCCTAGCACTAGGTACCTTGTGACTCCAGCACTCTGCCTTCTTAGGGAAGTCTGGGTGATGACCGACACTTCCTAAGAAATTCCGACTCGTATACGAGTTTCTGCAGACCACCAAGGATCATCGGGGACGCCTTTTGTCTCCTTGTGGTCTGCTTCCAGTCCGAGGATCTCCGTTCATCTTCCCCTGTTTGTCTCCTTCTCTGTCCTTTAGCCATGGGAGCCTCCTCATCCATCCCTGAAAGTTCACCTCTTGAATGCCTGCTTAAGCATCTGGCTACCCTCTCCCTGACGCCTGATATAAAACCAAAACTTCTCTGTAAATATTGCTCCCAAAATTGGCCGACATACCCCCTAGACAATAACAACCAATGGCCCGCAGGGGGAACTCTTGATCCTAACATCACTCGCGATCTTTTTAACTACTGCCAGTGCCTGAAAAAATGGAAGGAGATTCCCTATATGGAAGCTTTCCGCCTCCTCCTCTCCCCGCCCCCTCCCAAGTTCTCCTAACCTGCAAGCTGCCGCCCCCGCAAAAGCCTCCCATTCACTCCCTTCCCCTTCTTCTCCTACAACAGCCCTTCTCCCTTCCTCCCCAACCATCTCATCCCCCATCTCACCTCCTCCACCTTCATTCCCTGCAGATTAAGCCTGAGCCTTTCAGCCCCCCTTTAACTAGGTCCCAGGGGCCTCCTCCGTCTTTGCCCTCATCACCTGTTTCTCCCCTGTTAGGGACCACCTTTGTCTTCTCACATGTTTGTAGGGAAAATGAGAAAGCACCTTCCCCCATGTCTGAACGCAGCATGGGGAAGCACAAGCTAGAGAACAACCGGTGCAGTCCTTAGAAGTTATCTGCCCACAAAAACATATCTTGTCCTCGAAGATGAGCCAAGACTCCTCACTCTGAAAATAGGGAGACCTTGAAGATGTGTAGAAACACCGCCCCTGCTTCTAGCTATGCCCTTCCCCCACTTGCCGATGTGGCAGGAATGGAGAACAACACATTCCATAAGCAATTAACTAGAGCCCTGCTGTAGCTCAGTTAGTAGAGCATGGGACTCTTAACCTCAGAGTCATGAGTTCAAGCCCAAGTAAAGCAGCAGAGGTAAGCAGCTGGGCTGCAGGCTGGCAACATGTGGGTCTAATTCTATCTTTCTTTATTTTCTTTGCCCCCCTTCCGCACTTCAGAACCTGCTTGAATAGGCGCAGCTAGACCACGTCATTCCCCCACAGACTGAGCCAGAACCCTTCAGTCCCCCTCAGACTTGGTCCCGAGAGCCTCCCAAAATTATCGCCCCCCTCTAGGAGGTAGCAGGATCCGAAGGCATCGTGCGCATTCACGTCCCTTTCTCCTTACGAGACTTAGCCCAATTAGAGAAATGCCTAAGTTCCTTTTCCACTGATCCCACGACATACATCAGGGAGTTTCAATGGACCCTCCAGTCTTACAGCCTCACACATCATCACATTTTCATGCTCCTGGCCAATACTCTCCTCCCTGAAGAGTGTAGACGAGTTTGGGACTTTTCCCAAACGCACGCTACCAAAACCCACAGGACTGACCCCACCTATCCCCCTGGCCCCACTGCTGTCCCAGAACAAGACCCACACTGAGATTATAACACCGCCATGGGGCTCTGCTCTTGAGATATTTTTGCCTCCTGCTTAATAGCAGGTCTGAAAAAGGCAGCTCATAAAGTAGTCAATTTTCAAAAACTCCAAGACATAATTCAAAAGAGAGATAAAACCCCCTCCGAGTTCTTAGACAGACTCACTCAAGCCCTATTACAGTATACCAGCCTGGACCCAGAAACACCTGAAGGAAGACATGTCCTTATGACATACTTCCTTGCTCAAGGCTACCCCAACATTAAAGCTAAACTCAAAAAGTTACAACAGGGCCCCACTACCCCACAGACTGAGATCCTAACAGTGGCCTTTAAAGTCTTCCATAACCGGGAGGAGGAGAAAGAACGCTGTAAACAAACGGCTGATCAGGCCAATTTCCAGATGTTAGCCCAGCTGATAAAACCACAACCTGGGCGCCCCTCTACAAACAAGCCCCCTACCCAGGAGCTTGTTTCAAGTGCGGAAAAGAGGGAGATTGGTCAAGGGCATGCCCCTCCCCCGGATCTCCTACCACCCCATGCCCCAGATGCCACAAAAAGGGCCACTGGGGGTCTGATTGCCCAACCACCCGAAGGGGAGGCTGGACGAACAACCTCCATCCTAAGCCCGCCGTAGTGGGGCTGGCAGAAGAAGATTGATGGGGCCCAGGGGCTTCTCGCCCGACCATTTCCATCACCAAGCAGGAGCCCAGGGTTTCTTTAACAGTGGACGGTCGCCCCATCTCCTTCCTCCTAGACACAGGAGCCACCTTCTCAGTCTTGCGAGAATACCGGGGCCCTACCAAGCCTGCCAGTACTCCTATAGTCAGGGTAGGAGGTAAACAGATTTTCCCATTAAACCCCCCTGCTTTTATGCACAATCCAAGACAATCCCATACCTTTCTCCCACTCCTTCCTAGTTATGCCCCAGTGTCCCATCCCTTTACTAGGACGGGACATCCTTTCTCTCCTCCACTTTTCCATAACTATATCCACTCCCACAGCCCCCAGTACTCCCTTTCTGATGGCCCTCATAGCCGACAAACCCCCTCTACCCAATGAAAGCTCTGGTTCAGCCCTCATACACCCTGTAAATCCCAAAGTTTGGGACATTACAAGCCCCTCCGTGGCCCTATGTCCCCCTGCCTCTATCAAATTACGTGACTCCTCTCAGTATATCTGTCAGGCCCAATACCCCCTAACCACTTCAGCCCTCATAGGCCTCCAACCCATTATTCAAGATCTCTTAAACAAAAATTACCTCAGACCCACTCACTCCCCATTTAATACCCCCATATTAGCTGTTAAAAAAACCAATGGATCTTTCCGCCTTGTCCAAGACCGCCTCATCAACATAGCCGTTGTCCCTATCCATCCCTTAGTTCCAAATCCATACAGCCTTTTATCACAGATCCCTGCCTCAGCATCCCACTTCTCAGTCCTAGATCTCAAGGACCCATTTTTCTATCCCTCTAGACCCCCGCACCTGGACGGACCCATACACAAGATATTCTGAACAACTCACTTGGACAGTTTTGCCACAAAACTTCTGAGATAGTCCCCATATTTTTAGACAGGTCTTAGCTCAGGACCTCAAACAGTTTCATCATGATCACTCCAAGTCCACCTTACTACAATACATGGACAATCTTCTACTCTGCAGTCCCTCGTGAGAACAGTCTCAACTTGACACTGCCTCCCTTCTTAACCTTCTAGCTTCCAGAAGTTACCGAGTATCCCCCGTCAAAGCTCAAATCTCTTCCCTTCCTGTCACTTATGTCAGATTCCTTCTATCTCAACAAAGAAAGTCCATTACCTTAGATAGAAAATGGCTCCTCTATGACCTGCCCATTCCCAAAACCAAGACAGAAATCCTTTCCTTTCTAGGCCTGGCTAGATATTTTAGAGCATAGATCCCTAACTTCTCCCCGTTGGCAAGACCCCTATACGACCTCAGCAAGAGCCCCCCCCTAAAAAACCATTATCCTCCTCACCCCGACACTCCTTCATTAAGCTCCGTCAAGCCCTTGTAGAAGCCCCAGCTCTCCATCTTCCTGATTTGTCGAAGCCCTTCTCTTTATACATTCTTGAGAGGTCCAGTCAAGCTCTAGGAGTCCTAGGCCAATATTATGGCCCATCCTTTGCCCCAGTAGCTTATCTCTCCAAGCAATTAGACCCCACAGTTCAGAGATGGGCTCCCTGCCTACGAGCATTAGCTGCTAGACAGCTCTTGCAGAAGGAAGCTCATAAACTGACATTCAGGGTGCCCTTTACCATTCTGTCCCCACATCACCTAAAAGATCTCTTAACCTACAAAAGTTTACAGACTCTCCATCCCTCCAGACTCCTGACCTTACTGTCCTCTTTCCTCCAAAATCCTGTTCACCCTCTTTGCCATCCATACCCAAATCATGACTTTTTCCTCCTTTACTGCTCTCTTGCTTTTTTCCTCATTCTTATTGTCTTCGCCACCACCCCAGCCTCCTTTGTATGGTGATTCAAAGTCAGAGAGACTTACACACAGCATCAAACAAAAGTTACTGCCCTCATTGCCACATCAGACTGTCCTCTGAAAAGCTGCTCTGAGCCTTTATACCTCCACTTTCCTCCCTCCACTGAAGTCTTCACTAGCAGCTACCCTTATTCTCCTTACCTCTGCTTCCTCTATGACCAAAAACAAGCCTATTGCAGGTAATGGCCAGACACCTACAGGAGATGTCCCTACTGGTCTTGCGCCATTCACTACATGAGTAACTTCCAGTACCCACAGTATTACTCCTCCAACCGTTTCATGAAATATCCCAACAGCTCGTTCTCCTTATCAATTCCAGATCCCTGGGACTCTCGATGAGCTGCCAGAGTCACAGCCTCAGTTTACTATGGGGGGGGGGTCCTCGACCCCCCACGGTCACCTTCAGATCTCTCGAAAGTATGTTCCCTCTCATTCCCAGATCTCTCAAGTTGCATCAGATAGCAGACATTCCGAAAAAGTCATTATCCAAACTCTTGACGGTGCCTCTTCATCTTCTTATCCCCGCCCCTCTTCCCATTTCTCCTACTCTTCCTTACAGCTCATTCAGGACACCACCATCTTTCTCTACCACACCCTTAACACCGCCAATTGTTTCTTGTGTGCATCACTACAGCGCCCACTGCTGGCCGCCGTGCCCCTTAATATTTCCAACTACTCCTTCCATGCAGAAAGACAACCCCTCTGTCCCCTGGCAGACATACCCCCATGGGAACCAGAATACGCAGATAATCTCACCATCCACCACTATGTAAGCCCAACTCCACCCCCCTCCAGCGCACTTCATTGTCTCTCTATCTACACCCCTACCTCCGGCTCTAAGACTTTCACACAACCGGGACACTTCTTTTAGTGTAATGGCAGTCTTTTCAACTCACTGCCTCTCAACTCTGATACACCCTGCATTCTCGTCACCCTAATCCCACAGCTTACACTTAACAGCATGGCAGAATTTCTTGAGCTCCAACCTCCCTTGCCCTAGTGCACAAAAAGAGGTGCTTTCCTTCCCATCATGGTCAGTAGCTCTTTGATCACCTCAGCCTTGGGTCACTCTCTATGGGCAGTTAGAGATCTCTACGCCAAACTTGAGGGAGCCCTGACATCCACTGCCGATTCCCTAGCCTCTCTCCAAAGACAGGTCAGTTCGCTAGCTAAAGTCACCCTTCAAAACCGGTGGCCCTAGATCTGCTTACAGCTGAGAAGGGTGGCACCTGTGTCTTCCTCCAGGAAGAATGCTGCTATTACATCAACGAATTCAGCATTGTAGAAACTGACATCACCAAACTCACTGACCTTGCCTCCAGCCTCCACTCTGCTTCCAATTCCAACCCATTCTCTTCAATACTAACAAACCCCCTCCTCACCTGGCTCTGGCCCATTGTAGGCCCCATAATAATCATTCTTCTCGCCTGTCTCTTCTTACCCTGTATAATAAAGTTCATCAAATCCTAAATCAGAAAAATCTCTAATCAAGCTTTCAACCAGCTTTTACTCAGGAACTACCAGCTTCTGGCCACAGAAGATCCCTCACCCTCACATGAACTCCTCACCACACACTGAAATGGACCCCTCTCTCCACTGGAAACTGTTCCTGGAAACAATGACTGCAGACGCCTGGCTCCTGACACCCATATCCTCTTAGCACCATTGGAATCAACAGGTCCTCGACCTATGGTTACAGGGAACCTTCATTGATTTCCAACCTGAAGAAGTCCACATCTACTCGTCCTTACTGTAGAGAGTCCTATCAACCCTTTCCTCCCAATCCTCAAGCCCTCACTCCCTTCTCCGCCCCCGTTCAGCAGGAAGCAGCCAGAGAGAAAGCAACGTCCACAACCCCATAGAGGAGAAAGGGGGGAATGAAGGGCCCCCACCAGTAAGATGGCAAACTTCGGGGTCCTCTGTTCTCGCCGGCGCCACCTGAAGCCCAATCACCTCTCACCCCCCTCGCAATCCCAGCACCTAGCCAACAGCCACCAGCCCCATAGAAGTGACACCTCAATCAATTCATGCCCCTTCCTATATAACCCAGCACCTTTTCCTAATAAAGCGGAATTCTCCGGTGAATTGCTGCTGTGTCGCTCCTTTCCTTTCAAAGGTATTTAAGAGTTTATAACTATTTTGGTCTTGACCACCTCCCCGCCTTTCTCACCTGTGTGTAAAATTGTAACATTTCCAGAATATCTCATCTTGCTTTAGTGCATTTGCATATCCTCACGGGTGGAGAGAAGCTCATCTCCATATCAATGGGTAATTACTTGGGCTGCCAAGGGCTTATCTGAACCTGAGAGGTTATGGGGAGGGCTTTGCTTGTTTCTGTCAGAGCAGAAGAGAGACGGCCACAGACTGCAGTTTGTAAGCAATAAACGGGTTTTAAACTTTATTTCTCCCTTTGACTGATTTCAGTTTTAGAGGTATTTTGTCCCAGGATTTCCTCCCCGCTGACTTACATCATCTCAGCTAGAGATTTTTATTGGATGTTATTTGTGTGTCTGCTTGTGCTTTGTGGTGGTGGTTTGTCGGGAGCCGTAGGGCATAGAAACAATGGTCTCGCCCTTTTTGCCTAGGTCTCTAATTTCTCAAGCCTGCCCCTTTTACAAAGATCAATTGACCCAGTTTGCGATTAGACCGCTGGGATAGAGATTAAGCAGGTGCCGTGATAACATCTCCTCCTTAGTAAAACATTTTGTCTTTTCTCAGTAATCCCCCACCCATGATCTTTTCCAGAGAACATTCTTCAGTTAGGTATCCTAGCAACCTAGATAACCCTTGCCACTTCAGCCGGGGCTGTTTCCCCCTCCCAGCTCCTATATAATCTACCTTGTAAGAATAAACTTTGAGACCTTGATCAGACTATCGACTTGGTCTCCTTCTTTGTGTCTGGTTTGTCTCTCATCCAGGTTAACTTCCCCTCGAGCCCTTGTTGAACTCCCCGCCGGCCGGGGCAGTGTTTTTTGCAATTAAACACAAAAATTAAAACAACTCCAGCAGCCAATGCCTCTGACATGAGAGAATTGCAATTGTTGTAAGAGGCTCACACTGGAAAAGGGACTGATGCATCCTGCCTGAAGGTGTATATTTCAGGCAAACGGTTTTTCAATGTACACTTGGCAATGAGAAGAGACTATTTCTGAAAGGTCGGACACTTCATCCCAACAGAATGTTTCCCCAGGTCTTTCAGAAGAAAGGAGTTACTCGTAGTTAGGTCTAAAAAGCACACCACCCTTCAGACCCAGCTCAAACAACCTCTTTAGCCTTAGTCACCCTCTGCTTTGGGAGTTTTGCTCTTGCCTTCCTTTTCCTGATATTTTGGAGATTCAGAATGCTGGAAAAAATGGGGCAAAATCCAAGAACCAGGTAATGGGGACACACAGTGTGATTTCAGAGAGCACGTGGCAGCCACCGATGACACCATGTTTAAAAGATTACATGACATGAGGCAAAGGCGCAGACTAAATCTCCAGATTCCACCTCCTGGGTCCGTGGGTCTGCGGAGCAGGCAAAGGAGCAGGTGTTGCTTACCCAAAACACTGGCTCCCTTAATATCACTCTGCTCTTTTCTGGCCAAGGGCACCCATAATTACCTCCTGTAAACTGAACTTGCAACCCCAACACCCTCCACGCACACCCGCTGCTGAAAATTGTATTGGCAATTAATTTGTCAGGAAAATGCTAGGGGATGTGAACACTGGCAATTTATACCATAGATATTCAAATTAAACCTCAAGCCTGAGTGCTTTCAGTGTCAAATTGTAGAACTGAGCAGAAGAAGAGAAACACAACCTTCCTCCTGCTGTCTCCTGACGCGGACGAAAGGGAGCGTTCCAGGTGGGCGCGAGGGCCTCAGCTCCATCTGCAGGCTGGACTCAGGGTCATGAGGACACACGCTAATTATGGGTGGCGCTCCTTGTGTTCCTC
This sequence comes from Manis javanica, assembly GCF_040802235.1. Lineage (NCBI taxonomy): Eukaryota > Metazoa > Chordata > Mammalia > Pholidota > Manidae > Manis > Manis javanica. Next base: position 36,480,876 of record NC_133170.1, on the reverse strand, counting down.
TCCAGGAAATGGGTTGGGGCGGTTGTTTGGTATCATTCCTTGAGTGCTGAGAGTCTTTTTAATGAAGAAAAATCAAGTCAAATACCAGCAGCCTGCAGGAACCCATCCAGCGCCTCACCTAACTGTCCCAGGACTAGTCACCTGACAGCCACTAAGGAAGCAAAGGGCAGGAAAGCTCAGCACAGCCCCACCTGGAAAGCTCCCCAAATTATCTCATGCAGAGCCAAAGTCACTGGGACATTCAGGTTGAATGGAAGGGGAAGTGTAAGCCTTCAGACTGTCCTGGGGCTATGGTCTTAATGAGTAGCTGCATTTATTCTTTAAAGGACAGAAATAAAACTAATGCTGATTGCCTACTTTAGGACAAAAATGGTGAATATGTTATGTATTTCAGTCCTTACATTAGACCTCTTAGGAACATATCAGCCATCATTGTTTTTACAGATGAGGAAACTAAGTCCTGTGGGTTAAGTGGCCGTGTGGCTCAGCCAGTGTGTGTCCTTTGTGGGATTCAAACTCAAGGCTTCCCAGGCTTTTTCCTGATCCAAATGATTCAGACTTCTGTGTGAATGCTTGGGGCTGGATGAAGCACATAGGGGTTAGCTGATGGAACTCTTGCATAGAATTTCCTAATCCATTGTGTGTAGATTAAAGAAACAGTATCTTTTGTGTGTGTATGCACTAATACTTTTGAATGTGCATACATGCTATTAATTAAATATAAGTGCATCTTATAAAAGTGTTAATGAATTCATAGTGTCTCCTCATTATTGCATGTTTACTGATAATGGTATAAGTAGATACCAAAAGTACAGTATTATTACTAAATAATATTGTATATCAATGTTATACAATATATGCATATCATATATTTAAAATATATGAGTGTTTGTCATTAGGGATCCTCATACTCAGAAACTACTGCTATTCTCCATATAGCTTCTTGAATTCATTCTTTATAATATGAGGCAAACTGAGCACCAGAGTTACGTCATTACACCACAAGCCTTACTTATAGGAATAAAGGTGGCCATTGATATCTAGTTTTAAGCTCAAGAAAGAACCACTTCACTATAGCACAGACAACCATTTTCCAAATTGTGATCTAAGGACTATCTGGGACTTGATAAATAATCATATTCTCAGGCACTAGCTCAGACATTAAGTCAGACTCTCTGGAGATGGGGCCCAAGAAATTGCCATTTTTTGCAAGCTCCCTAGGAGATTCCAATACCCATAGTCTGAGAACCACTAGTGAAAACTGATATCCTGAAATAAATTCTGACCTAACTATATAACACTGAATCTAAATAAGATTCAAGGGATTCACATAAAAGCGTAACGATGTAAGACCTCGAACAAGGGATTCACATAAAAGTATAAAGATGTAAGGCCTTGAGCAAGGCAGTCCTTGCCCCTGGAGAACATGCACTTCGGGTTCTGCTGATGATCGGTTTGCACCAAAGCAGAGGAAAAGCCTTCACTTTTCAAATCACCGACACAGCATTGTTAGCACATTAGCCAAAGAGATTTTGTAAGAATAGAAATAGGTTAGCATAAGCATAGCCATCTTAAAGGCCTAGAAGCCATTTTCTGAGTATGTGACTTAGAAAGAAAAACTGGGCCTGGGTAAGGCCTTGAAAAACAAGTTAATCATGAGCACTGGGTGGTGGGCAGCTGTGACCCTTGGTCAGCTAACCTTGGTCAGTTAATCTTACATACCAAGCTTATCATGCAGAACCTCCCTAACCATTGACGAGTGTTCTTATCCTGCACTTGCTTAACCCCAGGATGTATGTCTTGCAAGAATAATGTATAGCTGTGGAAAATTACTATGAGTTCAGTGCTTTGAAAATGCTATATAAACCCTTGGCTTTGAGTGTTTGAGGTCCTTGTTGAGACCCGCTGCATCGGGCTGACACTTGGATCCCAGCTAGCTGGCTGAATAAAGACTTTGCTTGAATTTACATCTCTATGCCTGTGTCGTTTGTTCTCTGGAGAAGCTTTGGAAGCCCGGAACCTAACATTTGGGGGCTGGTCCAGGATACGAGCGGCTTCCCTGAGAACAAAGGACGGCTGGAGGCAAGGTCTAATTGTCCGGACGGGGCAGTGTAATTCGAGGGTCGCCCCCTCGTGTCTGCATAAATCCATTATAAAGCGGGAGTCGCCATCCCATGTATGGTCTCGGGTTAGTGGTCCCGAGTGAGGAAGTCCGGGCTGGTAGTCCGGGCCCCCAGGTTAGCGACCCTGAGTAAAAGCCCAGGTAACCAATCCTGGCCCTAGGGTCCGAGTGACTCGGCCTTAGGAAGGCAAATCTGATCAGCAGAAAACTGGCACCCAAAGAGGAAAAGATCAAGCTCGTCACCCTGCGGCAGTCCGAGTGGACGCCCTTCGGGAGAATTACGAGAGTTTTTGAGGACCCTGAAAGTGGTGAGTATGGTGCGCACCAGAGTGAGAGAAGGACCGGTCCGAACGAGTGCGATCAGATGTGGTGTGTGTTTTTGGTGTTATCATTGATTGTTTTACTGTGTTTTGGTTTTGGTTTATATTTCTTTTTGCACTTCTCATTTTAAGTTTCCTTGTTCTAAGGTTCTCCTGCTCTCTCCGTTCCTCCTTTCTGCCACTACATCATTCCCCGCGGGCACGGGTCGGGCAATTAAGAGCCATTAGGGCACCCGCCACTAGAAGACTCCCATGACAGGATAAGGGGGTCACAGCCGCGAATCCCAGATAAATTCGCGTCCCCCGTGGAAGGAAAACTGTGCAACGACAGGCACTCGTTCACAAGCACATACAACAGTCATTTTGTTTGAAGTGGCATCTTCATCCTTCACCTTTGTCTCCCTCATATTCTTTTTCCTTCTTCTTTCTCACCATGGGACAGACTCAGACGACCCCCTAAGTGTGTAAATGAATATATCTTTCTACCTCCGGATGGTATTGATGAAATTGATTTGAAGACAGGCGCTTGTGAAAATTGGGTATTCTGAAACTTCCAGAAAACCTGATAAAAAGTTTACCTGAGGCGGGCATGTCCTTGTGGTTATCAGCTGCCTAAATTTACCTGAGGTCATTTAAGTCATGTTATCTGCTAAATCTTTTAAGAATAAAATGCTTAAAGGCTTGGCTTTGTCTAATAATTAGTAAAGGTCTTGTAAGTAATCTAGAATAGTTGTTACGAATGAGTGAACTAAATGAGTGTGGCAAGTGAACACCTTTTTAATTGTGTGTTACAGTGTGTATACCTACCTACTGCCTGAGAATCTTTGTAGTAACCTAAAACCTTAAACTTTTGCTAAGTTAAGAAGATATACTCTATGAGATATTGTGCTGTAAAGCTCATGGTTACAGAAATTATAAAATGTGTTCATAAATTTGTCAATCTGAAGAATGTTAGTTTAACAGTTTACAATGACCTACTTCTCAGTGTTCACTGGAAATTAAAGTTTCTAATGGTTTTAAGTTCTAATTAAAACTACTTAAAGTAATAAAACATTTCTCTATGCTAAAAGATGTATGTTTTAACAAGAAAAAGTATAAAGAATGAAAACTCTTCTGCATGCTAAAGAATGTGTTTTGTGATAAAAGAAAGTAACTTTGTTCTAAAGTACAGCTATTTATTTAAAGAGAGAAAACACCTTGGTGCCTTTTGTTGTGGAAGATCCGCTCAGCCTGTTGCTTTGGGGGGAGGGTCAGGATGTTTAGAGATAAGGTGAGATAAACCCAGTCAAGCCGCAGGCAAGCCCAGGCATAATTCTCACCGGTTTATGTGCTTGGGACCATGGGGCAAATGAAGAATAAATTACTATATTCTTACAGATATAGTCGTGCCTAGTGAAATTAAAGCAAGTGAGTCTTGATATAAAGTGCACAGCAAAATTAGAATCTCGTTTCCAGTTAAACAGTTTTCTTTAACTGTTAGTCTGCTCTTAATGTTGAAAGATCAAAGCAGTTTCTCATGCTTAAAGTCTCAGTGAGTTGCCAGAATATTAAAAAAAAAAAATGAAATCGTAATATTAAAAAGACTAAAAGCTAAAGTTTGTTAACAACTGTATAACCTTTATTTGCCTTTGAAATATTTTGTTATTGAAAATGATTGCATGGCCTGAGAAATTGAATTATTTATTCCATATATTTTTATAAGTGGAAAAATCTCTAACCAACAAATGATTAAAGTTGTTACTGATTATTTGTTTTCTTAATTTACTAAGCAGAATGGTAACAAAGCTTTTTTCAGCTGATTAAATGCACTTAGTTAACAAACCAAAATTTATTCTTAAAAATTAAACTGTAGAATCTGGACAAGATTATGTTTCTCCCAGAAAAACAGGTTTCACTTTTAAAGTTTAGATGGACAAACGTGTGACCACTTTTGAGAAAGGTTGTAATAGATTTTTTTTGACAACCCCCAGGTCTTCTTGTTTAATTTATATGCTTTATGTTTTAAAAAACATGGGGGACTCTCCATATTTTTTAATGCAAATGATCTTAGAGCTTTCAATAGAATTTGCATAGCAGCTTATATCTACTATTAAAGAGTAAAACATTCTTGAAGCTTTCAGGGAAGACCTGTAGACTTAAGCACCTTCTCTGCTTTTTTTGTATCTGGTCTTGGACACTTATGCTAAGTTCAAAAAAGTGCTTTTACCTCTAGTTAACTCTGATATTTTCCAGAGGGCCCCTGGAACGTGTCAGAGGAATTTTTTCTCATTGGAGAAAGTATTTGACTAATTTGGCTTATTTATCTGATATATATATATATATATATATATATATTTACCAGGAAAGAACTGTGAAAGAGAATGATGCTAAACTTTGTTACTGAATGTTTTGTATTACAGAAATATCAGAATTTCCTTATGTCAACTGTCTTACAGTAAGCTCTCATCAGATCTTTAACCATTGTCATTTGTAAATCTTTTGTCATTTATAGTATTATCCCTAAACTGGTAAAGAACTGGATTTCAGCAGAACAGGTATTAGTTACATAAGATTACATAAACTAAAGAAAATGATTTTGTGTCTTTTTGTTTCAAATGTTGCTGATAAAGTGTTTTAACCTTGTTCTCTTAAACTGACAACAGTTTAGTAAATTACTCAGAATTGAAACATTCTTCTCTCTACCTGATCCCTCCAGAGTTTAAAAACTTTCAGTGACTGTTTTTGTATTCCATGGCAGTATGTTTATTTGCACGAGTTCAATAAGAATCTGCTTTCCTTGTGAGAAGACTACTTAAGAACACTGGTTATACTGCCAGGGCTTTGACTGGAATGTCATACCTGAGAGACATGTGCATGGACTCAGATGTGAACAACTTTAAGGAACTAAGATTGACTTTATAAAGCCAACCAAGCCCCTTGGAAGAACTGGCCTGGTACCTTGCTTACAGAGTTCCCAGCAGCCTTACCGGGTGAGTAAAGAAGGTCACTTCCTGGCAGGTGCAGAGACCTCGAGAAGAGAAGAATTCATCCAAATCTACAGGTACTGCAGGCAAAGCCTGATGGCAAGTCTAGCTTGGCTGTCTGGCCTCAAGAGGCCTTTAAAAGTTCAATCTGAAATTCCTTACAAAAAGTTCCAGCAAAGCATATTTAAAAGAGCCTGTGTAATCAATTGCTCTTCTTGCTGCACTTGTGCAAATGATCAAGCCAGCTGTTAATTATTTTCTTAACCTGGTTACTTCTAATAAAAATGAGGGTGATTTTAGAGAAAAGTATTGTTTCAATAATGGCAGCCTCCTTCCAGAATAGAAAATCCAACTCCAGATGTTGCTACATAACCTAATAACACAATTTGTTTTATCTTGCCTACAAGCCACAAAACTGCAAATAGTGATAGAAATGAAACCCAGAATGGAAGCACCAGCCTTCTGAGGCCCTCTCAACTGACCAGTGATGGAGACCTAGCTGCACCTTTTACTGCGCCCTCTTCTCAGCATGAAGCAGCCAGAGCGGTCGTCGCCCCTTTTCCCTAGCAGCAGCTAGAGTCCCTATCTGTAGAAGAGAGAATGAGACAAAGACCAAGACTCACTTTATCCTCTGTAAGTAGGCAAAGAACCTGCATTGAGAGAGTTCCTAAAACTTACACCTCCCTCTGCAACAGGACAGAAGTAATCAGCACCACCCCAGCTTATTCTAACAAGTAGTAGGCCTGCTAAACCGGAGTCACTCCATGTGTTACCTTTATCAAAGAACGCATTAGCACCATGCAAATCATAGTGTTGAGACAGAACTATCAGAGTGTTAACCAAACAGATGACCCCTAATTTCATGATTGAAATAGATACAAGAAGAAAAGGGGAATGTAAGAATAGAAATAGGTTAGCATAAGCATAGCCATCTTAAAGGCCTAGAAGCCATTTTCTGAGTATGTGACTTAGAAAGAAAAACTGGGCCTGGGTAAGGCCTTGAAAAACAAGTTAATCATGAGCACTGGGTGGTGGGCAGCTGTGACCCTTGGTCAGCTAACCTTCGTCAGTTAATCTTACATACCAAGCTTATTGTGCAGAACCTCCCTAACCATTGAGGAGTAGTCTTATCCTGCCCTTGCTTAACCCCAGGATGTATGTCTTGCAAGAATAATGTATAGCTGTGGAAAATTACTAAGAGTTTAGTGCTTTGAAAATGCTATATAAACCCTTGGCTTTGAGTGCTCGAGGTCCTTGTTGAGACCCGCTGCATCGGGCTGACACTTGGACCCCAGCTAGCTGGCTAAATAAAGACTTTGCTTGAATTTACATCTCTATGCCTGTGTAGTTTGTTCTCTGGAGAAGCTTCGGAAGCCCGGACCCTAACAATTTCTTCCCTTGTTATGAGATGAGGATGCCTTGCCAAACTAGATCTGGGGTCTATTTTTTTTTCTATGTCCCTTTCTTAATATAGCACAAATCAAATGTCATTCATTAATATTGATATGGCCTCTGTCTTTACTGTTGCTGTTTATTTCATTTCATTTGCTTTCACATTCAGATATCCCTTCCTCAATGTATGCCAAAAATTGGGAGTGGGAAGATGCCTGATGCTGTGAAAAACTAGTTAGCTTTAGGAGCTGTTAGGAAAATGGGACCCCAATGTGATGAGAGATGTGAAACCTTGCACTCCACACTCTGGGGTGGCAGGAAGATTCCATCCCTGCAGGCTAACCTCAGTTTCTTGGTAGCGGCTCCGTGAAGTATGGTGCTGGGAAAGACTCTGAGACCCTACTCAGGCTCAACAGGAAAGAGCAGCAGGATCTGTTATGGTCAATGGGGCATCAATGTGCCAGGCATTTGGTATGCTTGTTCTTAGTGATTCAGTATTTGCCTTGGGAATGATTTCCAGTTTATACAGCACCCAAAGTCAGAAAATTCTGGAAACTTCCTCTCTTTCAAATCTTGTATTTAATGTAAGAGAAGCAGTATCCAGAAAGAAGAACTTCCCAAAGCTACAGAACTACTTGGAAATGCAGGACCAGTGCTTGAGCTCAGTCTCTTTTCTCCCATCCAGTGCTCTTTAGTACCCCTGTGATGTCCCACAATGTGACAAGCCCCCTTGAATCATAGCAGTATCTGTGACATATCTCCTGGGAAGAAAGATGAGCAAATCCCTACTATGCCAGGTCAATGGGCAGGTCTCCCCAGCAGCAGGTGCCCGTGATGGCCCACAAACCACCAAGAAATAATCTGAAATACTCCAACCCTAGAAGAACCAAACAAGATAATGACTGCTCTGCTCTCCTGAGCAGGAAAAAATTTTCAGGAAAGCTGGGGAAGAGGGGCTGTGGAACAGGACAGCCCTGGGTGACAGCTGTATGTTGTGATGTGTGTGCTCTTCTGTGGAACCTGCTGGGTTGGGGGATGGAGTGTAGCCCTACATGGTGTGATTACAGATTCTCCTTCCCAAAGGCGCTCTAATATGCATCATGACAGAGTCGCTAATCAGAGGGCTGTAGTCCTCCCTGTGGATTCTGCTGCATAGAGATGCTCCACAACTTTACAGCTCTCTCACAGTTAGATATGATTCCACCAGTCCAGACTATTGGACCTAAGGAAAATCAGCATCACAAGCATTTCAGCACCTTTCCTTCTTTAGGAACCACTAAATAGTTCCCTTTCATTTCTGTGTTCTTTAATGTTTCTAAATAGCTTTCTTGAAAAAAAAAATCCTCCATAGAATCCTCTATGGGGCTGTGTACCATTGGTGCCCATAGAGAAACTGGTGCTCCATACAAGGAACTTTAACCAGGCTGACAGAGTATAGGAGTGTAATTGCCCACACCTCCATTACAGAAAGCTAGGGAATAAGACCAGAGTACACACATTTCAGCAAGGCTAGAGCTGGTTTGTGCAGCTGTCCCCCAAGACTCCTGGCGCCAGGAAGTAGTCATAAGGAAATGTGCCTGTTCCCCAAGCACAGTTTTTCCTCTTTCACGTGTTTTCTCCATTCCCGGCCAGGTATGATTAATAACAAGGATAAGGCATAAGAGAGGGGAAAGTAACTGCAGCTAGGCAACCCTGCTAGATTTGTGACAGACCCCACTCACAGCCAAGATTTGGAGAAGTTGCAAAAACTAGAAAAAGGCACCCTTTGCTCAAAACCTTTTTCTGCCATCTGCTGGAATGTTGTCAAAATAGCTACTCATATCCAGAGTGACAGCAAGTCAATGTTACCCCCTGGAGGCGTGCCTTGTAATTGCGCAATACAAACAACTAAACTGAGGTAGGCTTGGGAGTAAATCTGGTCTGGTCAGTGAGCAGTGAATCCCAAGACTGTCTAAGCATGGCTGTGGGCCAGAAACCAGCCTGCAGCAGGAGGTCACAGCATATACATCAAGGCAAAGCATAATCCAAGATGAAGGGGAGGCCAGGCTAGAAAGTCTGTGGGGCCATTGCCTCTGGCCATACAACCAGCTGCCAATGGAGGCAAAGGGAGCCTGACAGGCCCGGGCCAGGCCCCAGCACCAGGCCTACTGAGGAGGCAGGTGGGCTCTGGCTCAGAGAGCTGGGCACAGGGAATCTGACCCAAAAGGTGACTCTAAGTCTCAAAGACTGCAGGAGAAGCTGAGGCTGCAGGCAGAACCGACCGACCTCAGCTGTAAAGACAGAGGTTGCAAAGCCTGCGGTTGTGCCAGGGTTCAGTAGTCATGCAACAAATATGCATTGAATGCCCACTATGTGCTAAGCATTACGCTAGGTGAAGAAGCTACAGAAATGAGTAAGTCATGACCCCTACCCTCCCAGAACTCTTGTTCTGATAAAAGCTCCAAAACCAACATTTCATGAATCTAACAATTCATCAAAAATCCCAATAAATATTTAATGAGTGCCTATTAAATGCCTGGTCTTGTACTAAGCACAAGACCTATAACTGTGAACTAGAAACAGTCCTTGCCTGTAAGGAGCCTATAGACAAGTTAGTACATAATTGTAATACAGGATGCGTAAGTGCCATGCAGAAGTTCGCAGCACGCGACAGGGGCTTAGCCCAATCTCAAGGGACCTGGGAAGCATCCACAAGTCACTAAGGAGAGACCCACGCAGAACACAGTCCCTGCCCTCAAGAGGTTAAAAAACATAGGCCTAAGCTATAGCTACATAGGGCTACTGATCACTGGAAATGTGGTCTATATAATACATTAATTTTAACTTACTAAAATTTTAAAACTGAAGCAATGCAAAATGTTTTTTCCATTAAACACAATTTGTTATTTTGGAGGTATTACATTTCATTCTAACCACTGCATTATATGATATTGTAATTATTATTATAACATGCATGTACTTTTTCCTTTAAAAAGGTTTAAATTAGATATAGAACTTTCATTGTATTTCTATTGGATGGCACTGGCTTAAACCAAGAGCTAGCCATACAATCAGAAGAGTAAAGAAAGTGTTCATTATAATTGCTGGGACATAAGTGGGACTGCTATTACCTGAAAATATTAAAACAAAATGCTGAAAAGATCCCAGATAGCAGAGAAAAGAACACAGATTAAATGCAAATTAATGCAAACTACATTTATGAAGAAATGGGTGGCACATGCTTGACAGAAGGAAATATATCTACTTAAGAGGAAGACCTCATGATCCGGGCAGAGACAGGTCAGTGCACTGAGGTAGAGTCCCTGATTGCTACAGATGTGGAAATATGATACTCACTGTGCAACAGTTGTATTAGAGAGCAAGTAAGGGAAACTCTGACACATTGACTTAAACTTTAAAGACACTTACAGTCTACTTAACAAGCCTCAGAGGTAGGCATCGGTGGCTGGTGGAGCACCTCAAATGCATTCTCAAGGATCCAGCTGTGCTAACTTCCCTCCACCATCCTAGAGATTTGGTTTTTAACCTTAGGCTTGTCATCTCAAGGTTCCAAAGCAAGATGCGACAGGGATGAGAGCAGCCAACTCAAAAAACTTTCCCTTTGGCTCTCTGGCACTCACAGGGCACCACCCCTGCTCCCAAGGAGGCAGAGAAAGGATCTTCCAAGGGGAGCAAAAGCAAAGATACACTTAAACTGATCACAAGTGTTCTGCTTAGGCTGGACAGACTGCTGCCAGGAATTAAACGGGGTTCTGCTGGCAAAGACTAAGGGTGTCGGCCACCTATGCCAACTGGATACTTGTTTCACATTTAAGTACACTGAGTCTCATTCTTAGCAAGTAATTATCTAAAAGACACTCCATTCCTGAAAGCACAGGAGGTTTTTATAATCACATATGAAGGAAGAGAGATCTGAAGTCTTTAGCCAAAACAAAGCTGTAGTGACCCAGCAACTTGCCTACAATTCTGTTAACTTATTTAGGAAAAACAGTGTTGTTTCAGACCATTATCTCCACTAGAAGGACAAGTGTGGGACTCACAGTGACTGAAAATTTGTGTTTACTGAGAAAATAAATTGATTTTAGCATTGCTATAAAGAGATGAGAAAACTGCAAAATGTCCAGCATTCTTGCACCGAGAACAAGTGATTTTTCAAATTTCTCCAGATAATAAGAGCTATAAATTGGACCCCGTACACAGTGAATGTTAAGATAAATTTTATAGAGAAATATGCTAAGAAGAATGATAAACTGAGGAACTGAAGAGTGGGAAGAAACAATGAATATCAATAATCTGGCCACTGAAGAAAGGGAATCTCGTTCTGACAATCACATGGAAACTAAAATGCACCTTCATGATCTATTGGAATGCTGGGAAATCACTCATGTGGAGCCTCACCACCAGGAGAGGCCGAACAGCTCATCCTCTGCAAGGATGTGTCAGTGCATAGAAAGGAATGACATGCTCATAAATCAAGTGGAAGTGAATTCGTTTATCATACACATGTGGGCCTTTCATTTAAAAAGTTACCTACAAAGTTTCTACTCAGCTCTGGACACTGAGGTGGGTCCCAGCAGCACAGAAGCGAAGAGCACCAGGCCCTCCCTCAATATGCTCACAGTCTCCGGGACAGACAAATGGGAAAGTAGACAAATACTGTTCCCTAGCACATGACTTTTTCCAATAAAGAAGAAGTTCTGGGACTATCTCACAGAGGAGGTGATGCTTTTCCTGGGTTCTAAGATGAGCAGACACTTCCTAGGGAAGTAAAGGTCTAAAGGAGATTCCTGAGTGAGAGCACCACTCGAGAAGCGGCAGGGTGTTTGGTGAACAGGCAGTCCCACCTGGATGTCATGGAGCGCATTGGGACGGCTCTGCGAGAAGGAAGACTAGGAAGATGCACAGCGGGTCATGCCACGTGCAGCAAAAGAGCAAGTGCATGGCTTTGAGCTTGAAGACCTGGTTCAGAGGCTCAGTCCCTTCACTACCAGCTGTGTGATTTTGAGCAAAACACTTTATAGACTCAGTCCCCCTCTTCATGTAAAATGGGGGCAGTAAACACTCCCCTGGATGTGAGGGTGAACTATGACAATGATTAGCAAGGTACTGATAAACTGCAGAGCATTATCATTTTAATTATTATACACATATTATTGTTAAGCTGCATGTAAAAGCAGAGCGATCTGCATTTACGTTGCCCTCCAGAAGAAAAGGTTCTGCTGTGTCCTGGTGAACTGGGTGCAGGTAAAGGGCACAGAGCGTCCCAAGCTGGGAAAACTCATATACAACCGAGACAATGGCGTTCAAGGTCGCTCCCTGTGACTAGTGGCAGGGTGCTGAACAGAGCTCTGAGCACTGGCACGTGGGTCTGCCGATGGAATTCAGTGACAATTTTATAGGAATTTCTACTGGCGGTGTTTCATTTCCATCTGATACCTATTAGATGTCAGGCATGCCCTAGTCCTTTCCCAGAAACAACACGGTGGCCACATCACTGAAGCAATGGTGAAACATGCTGGCTACAGTCTTACCACCACCACCACCATCCCAGTTGTGTCTGGTTGCCGTGGAATCTGGTTACCATGAACACCGACTGTTTACAAAACCTCAAAAGGACCCTTCTAAGGCATTCTGCAGGGGTGGAAGGTGGTGGCCAGAGCAGGGCTGGCTCAGGTAAGCAAGCAAATCCAAGCTCTAGCCTCAGCTCTGTCATTAAATATTCAACCTTCCAAAATATCGAGAAGGTACCTGAGCTTATTAAGCTCTGGTTACTCCTTACTTGGAGAAAGAAGGTCAGTCTTCTCTATTCCACCTCTGTAAAGCCACACGAGCTCACTCATGTGCATGGATACAGACAGAAATCCTCTTGCGCCCCAGTCACTTTGCGAAGCTCTCTGCCAGGGATCTGTGCAGCTGTCGGTCTTCTGCCAAGGTGTTTGTAGCAGTTTCCTTGGGTCTTTGGTCTCTTCTTTCAGCCATCCAAGTGAGCTTCCCCACCAGGGTCAAGCCTTGCTGGAAAGATGAAATTACTGTTTCAAAAAATTGCATCTTCATAAATAAATGGCAATGTTCTTGTACTATTTTTTAAAGTCAATGTGGCTGTCAAAGTTGTCTCGAAGACTTTCCAAGAAGCTCTGGTGCAGAAACTCATGAATCCAGGGCATCAGGGGGCTGATGTGCCAATACACATAAAGACCCCAATACACTTATTGGTACTTCAAAGTTGGGGAAAGGTGGACTTCTAGTTTTAAAGTTCTAATTCTCTCATTCATTGTATGTATAACCTTGGATAGGACACTTAATTTCTTGTCTGTTATCACAATATCTGAAAATATTAACACTATCTCTCAAGGTTATGAAACTCAAATAAGATAGAGTATATATAAAAATTGTTTTTCAGATATCTATATTGTTATTTTCCCATACACCAACCCTTCGTCTATTCTAAAGTGGTAGTATGAGCTAAGGTGTGAGGTAGCTAAGGTGTGAGGCACTAGACGGGTCAGACAGCTAGAAGCAGACGAGGAAAGGTGGAATGAAATATGGGTGACCACTCTGAAAAAATGGGCTGAATTATGATCAGTGTTTAGGCCAGAGCAGAGAGGACTCAAACTCTTGAAGGACTATCATGTGAGGCAAGAAGAGACTGATGTTCAGGATGTAACATTAACTGACTGCAAAGCAGTGTTAGCGATGTAGCTAATAGTTTAGCTAATAGTCAGTCAAATCTCATTTTTGCCATCTTTTCCTGGAAGACCTTCCTAGGTTATTTAACTTCTAAGCCTTAGTCCATTCATCATCATAATTGGGTCGCACCTGCCTCAAAGGGTGTTTGGGGAATTAGATAAGATCAGAGATGCAAGAGGATTAGCAGAACCAATGGCACATGGGTTTTTTCTGTAAATACTAGCTTTTTTATTAAATGATGATGATCTGGAGGAGGAGGAAGAAGTGGACCAATGGGTGGAGGTTTCTAGGAGACAGACTCAGCCGGAAGAAAGGGAAGCCTCCTGTGGACGAACGCCCACCACAGGAGAATCTGTGCTATCCCTGCCCTTGCCCCGTGGGCCAGCTCATGGGCTCAGTGCTGCCTCAGACCAACAGCCTGCACTACAACACGCAGTCTGAGGGCAAAGCTCTGCCCTTCCCCTGCATGAGAGCTGGGATGTGTGAAGCTCAGTGGGCAATGAGGGGAGCTCATGCTTGGGAAAGGAGCCATACAAATCCCAGACCGTTCTGGCACACCCCAATCTGTGGGAGCCGGACAATGAAGGGGTTCTTGGGAAGAGGCCAAAAGTGGAACCAGCAGGGAGAGGGGAGCCTGGAGGTCCTCCTCACCAGCAAGGAGGTGGCTGTGGCATGTCTGTGTGCCCAGGGTTACGCAGTAGAGATCGCTGAGCAGATGAAAGCCCGACAGGGCAGGCAACTTCTGGGGTACCACATCCCTAGTCACTAAACGTTTCCTACAGAGGCAGGGTGCCATCCACCTACGCCCCCTCCACTCTAATGGCTGCATATTTCTGTGGACTGTAAGGTCCCATTTGATTATTCTCTACAGAGCTTCCATCTTTTCTCCACCTTCCTCCATTCCGTCAGCCAGCACACATTTACTGAGCACCTACTATGTATCAAACACTATGCTAGTTATTAAGGAGACATGGCTTCTGTCCTCAAGGAGCTTATTGTGTAGCAATGCTGTCTATTAGATATCTAATGTGAGCTATTATATGCAATTTTACATTTTCTAGTAACGAACAGTAACAAAAGCAAAAAAATAAATCTTAAGATTATGTTTTATTTAACCAAGCACATTCAGGGTTAGCGGTGTATACTGATAATTATTTGATAACTGGCCAGGTAGGAGTAAATAATTTGTGGTATGCTCATTTCCAGGGTGGTCATTCAAAATTTTGGGCCAAACAAGAATAACACTTTCTGAGACCAAGAAATTGTTCTTCAAGTGCCCAGGCTCTGAGGGATGGGGGTGCCTGTGGGAAGAGCCTGTACTCCCCTCAGATCGCTCCCCAACTTCTGCAGACTCAAGTCTTACTTATGGGGAACAAGTGAGGAAATAAAGCTTTTTTTTTATGAAAACAAATTTTTATTTTTCACATTTAACATACCTTTTGATTCATCTTAATTTTGTAGAAAAAATATGATTCGATGACCAATAAATATAAGAAGTGATTATGTCATGATTTAGAGATCTAACAAACTTTATTGTTTGAAACTTGAACTTGAGCTAGGCATCTCCCAGCAGCCAGAGTGATTGTTTAAAAACTTCAGCCAGCTCATGTTGCTCTTACTTAAAACCTTTCATAGGCTTTCCAGCATATTCAAAGCAAATCCCAACCCGCATACTGTGGCCTTCAGGGCCCCGCTTGCTCTGGCTCCTGCCTACATCTCTGAACTTACCTCTTTTCACTTTGTGAATAAAGCCTTATTCACAACACTAAAATCTCTGCCAGACACAATACTCCCTTGGCCCTTTGACCTGGTTGCTCTCTGTTCTTGCTGTTTTTCCTCCAGAATTCTTAGGCTCTTTCAGAATATATTCCCTCTTAACCCATTCTAAAATAGCTTCCATCCCAGTCAATGTCTGCAACACCACCTGATTGTCCTTCCTTTCAGAACATTTATCACTCCCAGAAAACTTAGGTTTTTGTGTTTGTTTCGTTATTTATGATCTGTGTCTCCTACCAGGCTAGAAGCTTCAGGAGAACCAGGACCAAGTGAGCCTTGATCAGGCTCTGTCTTCAGCACCTGGAACAGGGCCTGGCACCCATTGAGGAGGTGATCAGTAAGTGTCCATTGCTGTTGCTGTGATACCAGAAATATACAATGGCTTTCATGGCCCAATGCTTAGAAGTTTTTAATTCAATATTATAGCTCTTTTTAACTGAAAAATAATCATGTGCACAGAGCCAAAAATTCAAACACTACAGAAATTAGCCTCTTTGCTCACACCTGCATATTGGTCAGGATACAACAGGCTGTTTCTGTGGTCTATAACTTAATACTCTTCCTTAATAGCTCTCCTGGTCCAGAGTGTTGGTAAGCTCAGCTGGGGAAGTCTCACTTTCAGTCTCATGTTGTTCCAGCCACCACCACCAGGGCTGGCACCATCTGAAGACACAGCTGGGCTGACTGCTACTGGTGGCTCACCCATTTGGCTGTCAGGAGCTGCTGACTGTTGGCTGCAAGGTGGAAGGTCAATTAGAGCCAAAAACCAAAGCACCTATGTGTGGCCCCTCCATGTGGCTCAGGTTTCTTTTTTTTGGTCATCAACCAGATTTATTATTTATTTAGGAAACTTTTTTTAAAAAGGTAACATTATCAGGTTTTATGTTAACTGCATTTTAGTCTACTTTGATTTTTTTTTTGAGAGGGCATCTCTTATATTTATTGATCAAATGGTTGTTAACAACAATAAAATTCTGTATAGGGGACTCAATACACAGTCATTAATCAACCCCAAGCCTATTTCTCAACAGTCTCCAATATTCTGAAGCATAACAAATAAGTTCTTACATGGTGAACAAGTTCTTAGATAGTGAATAAGTTCTTACATGGTGAACTGTGCAAGGGCAGTCATCACAGAAACTTTCGGTTTTGATCACGCATCATGAACTATAAACAATCAAGTCAGATATGATTATTCATTTGATTTTTATACTTGATTTATATGTGAATGCCACATTTCTCCCTTATTATTATTATAATTTTTTAATAAAATGCTGAAGTGGTAGGTAGATGCAAGATAAAGGTAGAAAACATATTTTAGTGCTGTAAGAGGGCAAATGTAGATGATCAGTTCTGTGCCTACAGACTAAGTATTAATCCAAGCTAGACAAGGACAACAAAACATCCACGGATGCAGAGGATTTCTCTCAAAACAGGGTGGGGTGAGGTTCTAAGCCGCCCGTCTGTTGGTCCCCAATTTCTCTCCTGATGGCCCCCCTGTGACTGTGCCTGTCTTAGGTTGTTCCTCCCTTGAGGAATCTTACCCGTCTCTGGGTAACACTAACCAGTCATCTTCCGGGGCCATACAGGGAAATGTAAAGTTGGTAAGTGAGGAGAAGCAACATTCTTTGAAAAGATTAGCTTTTTACTTCTTTGCAGATATATGCCCTGTGGCTTCTATGCCCAGCATTTGTCTTGAGGTATCTTTACCACTTGGAAGAATATGATACTCAGTAATTTTTGATATGAGGCACTAATTCTACTAAAGGGTTGTAATTAGGAAGGAAGAAGAAAAGCTATAGAAGTAGCAGATGGAAAAAAACATGGGAAGATTGATTATTTCTTTGACATATCTTCTTATAGAGTACCATAAGCATGTATAGGTTTTAAACTACTAATTAAATTGCACACATGCATTAACATAATAGGAATACAGCTACATAACAAAAGCAGACCTACAATTACCAGCCATATTCAGTGAAACCAAGAAAACCAGTTAGGTACCCTAGGCATTTGTGAAAACTTATCAATGATATGATGGATACTGTCTAACTGAATTTGAATAGTTTGAGAAAAATCAGACAAATTTAACAGCACATTCCTGGGAACTGTTCACATCCCATGTGTTCTTTTAACAGTAGATAGTCCATAGTCACACAATTTTGGAGCACTGCAACTTGCACTTCTCCTAATTCTTAGTTGAGTTCCGACAGTATAGATCCAGTCAAATTTGTTGTTTTACTGTATGCACAGGCCAGCTTAGATATCTTCTTCTTCATTCCCATGGCAAGTCCAGGAACTGGTGGGATGAATGCAGCTACAACTGCAACAGCGCCAGGATCTTTGTTGAAGTTTTTTGATGAACATCTTCTGGAATGACTCTTCCAGAGGATGTTGATGTTGGAAGTTCTTCTTCATATCGTATCTTAATTCGCTTTCTGGGTAGCCAAATTAGGATTTGATCCTCTGCATAAAAACAAACAAACCCTTTGCCCACACTTTGACATGACCTTTATACCATTCTGAAGAACCTATTGGAGATCACCACACAGGAACTGCTTTTTTTTTTAAGAGAAAGGAATATTATCAGAAAAATGTACTTCCATAGCTGATCACCTGACACCCTTTGAAAGATCAAAATTAAGGATATGTAAAGCATGCATTAATCATTGATTTGCAGTTAGTTTTATCCTATCAGGGAGTAACACCCCTTTCCTTTCTTTTTTTTTTGTTATCATTAATCTACAATTACATGAAGAATATTATGTTTACTAGGCTCTCCCCTATACCAAGTCCCCCCCACAAACCCCATTACAGTCACTGTCCATCAGCATAGCAAAATGTTGTAGAGTCACTATTTCTCTTCTCTGTGTTGTACAGCCCTCCCCTTTCTCCCACCCCCCACATTATGCATGCTAATCAAAATACCCGCTTTCTTCTTCCCCCCCTTATCCTTCCCTACCCACCCATCCTCCCCAGTCCCTTTCCCTTAGGTACCTGTTAGTCCATTCTTGGGTTCTGTGATTCTGCTGCTGTTTTGTTCCTTCAGTTTTTCCTTTGTTCTTATACTCCACAGATGAGTGAAATCATTTGGTATTTCTCTTTCTCCGCTTGGCTAATTTCACTGAGCATAATACCCTCTAGCTCCATCCATGTTGTTGCAAGTGGTAGGATTAGTTTTCTTCTTATGGCTGAATAATGTTCCATTGTGTATAGGTACCACATCTTCTTTATCCATTTATCTACTGATGGACACTTAGGTTCCTTCCAATTCTTGGCTATTGTAAATAGTGCTGCAATAAACATAGGGGTGCATCTGTCTTTTTCAAACTGGAGTGCTGCATTCTTAGGGTAAATTCCTAGGAGTGGAATTCCTGGGTCAAATCTTAAGTCTATTTTGAGCATTTTGAGGAACCTCCATACTGCTTTCCACAAAGGTTGAACTAATTTACATTCCCACCAGCAGTGTAGGAGGGTTCCCCTTTCTCCACAACCTTGCCAACATTTGTTGTTGTTTGTCTTTTGGATGGTAGCCATCCTTACTGGTGTGAGGTGATATCTCATTGTGGTTTTAATTTGCATTTCTCTGATAATTAGTGATGTGGAGCATCTTTTCATATGTCTGTTGGCCATCTGAATTTCTTTTTTGGAGAACTGTCTGTTCAGTTCCTCTGCCCATTTTTTAATTGGATTATTTGCATTTTGTTTGTTGAGGTGTGTGAGCTCTTTATATATTTTGGATGTCAAGCCTTTATCAGATCTGTCATTTATGAATATATTCTCCCATATTGTAGGGTACCTTTTTATTCTATTGATGGTGTCTTTTGCTGTACAGAAGCTTTTCAGCTTAATATAGTCCCACCTGTTCATTTTTGCTTTTGTTTTCCTTGCCCAGGGAGATATGTTCAAGAAGAGGTTACTCATGTTTATGTCTAAGAGATTTTTGCCTATGTTTTTTTCTAAGAGTGTTATGGTTTCATGACTTACATTCAGGTCTTTGATCCATTTCAAATTTACTTTTGTGTATGGGGTTAGACAGTGGTCGAGTTTATTCTCTTACATGCAGCTGTCCAGTTTTGCCAGCACCATCTGGTGAAGAGACTGTCATTTCCCCATTGTATGTCCATGGCTCCTTTATCAAATATTAATTGACCATATATGTTTGGGTTAATGTCTGGAGTCTCTAATCTGTTCTGCTGGTCTGTGGCTCTGTTCTTGTGCCAGTACCAAATTGTCTTGATTACTATGGCTTTGTAGTAGAGCTTGAAGTTGGGGAGTGAGATCCCCCCCCCCACTTTATTCTTCCTTCTCAGGATTGCTTTGGCTATTCGGGGTCTTTGGTGTTTCCATATGAATTTTTGAACTATTTGTTCCAGTTCGTTGAAGAATGTTGCTGGTAATTTGATAGGGATTGCATCAAATCTGTATATTGCTTTGGGCAGGATGGCCATTTTGATGATATTAATTCTTCTTAGCCAAGAGCATGGGATGAGTTTCCATTTGTTAGTGTCCCCTTTAATTTCTCTTAAGAGTGTCCTGTAGTTTTCAGGGTATAGGTCTTTCACTTCTTTGGTTAGGTTTATTCCTAGGTATTTTATTCTTTTTGATGCAATTGTGAATGGAATTGTTTTCCTGATTTCTCTTTCTATTGTTTCATTGTTAGTGTATAGGAAAGCCACAGATTTCTGTGTGTTAATTTTGTATCCTGTAACTTTGCTGTATTCTGATATCAGTTCTGGTAGTTTTGGAGTGGAGTCTTTAGGGTTTTTTTATGTACAATATCATGTCATCTGCAAATAGTGACAGTTTAACTTCTTCTTTACCAATCTGGATTCCTTGTATTTCTTTGTTTTGTCTAATTGCTGTGGCTAGGACCTCCAGTACTATGTTAAATAACAGTGGGGAGAGTGGGCATCGCTGTCTTGTTCTCCATCTCAGAGGACAAGCAGAAATAAAGCTTTTTTGTTTATGATCTCCCCAGGACACTGCAAGGACATTAAGAGCAGTGGGCCCTGCACTGACGGGACACACTGGGTCAGTGCCAGTGGCTTCTGGGTGGATCACCAAGCCAGCAACAGCTCCACAGTGGCAGCAAGCCAGGGCTCGGCAGAAATGCCACCCGCTTGGAGTGGAAAGGGAAAGAGCTGCAGGTGGATCCCAAATCTGGGGCGGGTTCATGGCTGGAGGGGCATGAATGAGACCTGCCCCAGGCACCCCCAGCACCCTGTGGGGGAATCCTGGATCCCAACAGGCAGGAGGGCACCGAAGTGAGCGGGAACAAACTGATTTGGGGTTATTTTGATAAAAAATTCTCAGCCCCTGGCTGACCATCCCTGGAATAATTAGGGTACATTAAAAACAATGGGAACCTCATTCTTTTTACATAACTTTCAAGTTCAAAAATAGTCTCCCTCAGTTCTAACAATATAATGAGGAAGACACTATAAGGAATAATTAGTGTGCATTGTGTTAAAATATACATTCTAGAATGTCTATCAATGTACAATAAATCTATGCTTTTATAGCCATATTAAGTTTTTCTCATGTCATTAAAAATTACTAATGCCACAGCAGGTCTGTTAGGGTCACTAAAGCAGTTGCATTGTTTAATACTGCTAAGCATTTCATAACCTTTTGCAGAAATCAATTAGCCAAAATACTTTTATACATATCCAGTAATATTTCCTTTCCTTTGTTGTGTGCCTTGCAGATTACCAAGAGCCTACAGGGTTATTTTCTCTCCAGATTTCACCTGAACTCTGTGGAGTATGTAGGGTAGCATGAGTTGTTAGTAGTGGTCAGTTATTTATTGAGTCTCCATTAAGGTCAGGCACCAGAAAAATGATGAACAGTAATGATTACCACTTGCTGAGAGTTTATTACATCCAGACACGGTGCTAAGCCCTCTGATGGTTTGATTTTTTCCAAGAAGCTTTTGCTGTAGACCATAAAGCCAGCCACTGAGGTATCCTGCTTCTTGGGGTCAAGAAACTCTTAAAGATGGATCATTTTCCTGGGAAAGGGCTGAATCTAGCCATGTGCTTGCACACCCCTGTGGCACCCTCCCTTGTCCTGGTGTTACCACATGGATCCTGGCTAGAAGCTGGCCAATAACCAGTGGTCACATGCTCTTAGGGAGTCCACATAGCTGCTGATAGGCTTAAATACAACCACAGCCTGGAGCAGAGTCTAGCTCCCATGTGTCTTGGTGGCTAATCTATTCCTTAACGCAGGGAAGTAATAGAGAGGCAACATCTCAGCTGTGCAGAGTCTGGTCCTTTGAGGCCTGAGGCAGGGATAGATCCAGGATCGGGGGCTTCACCATGTCAAGGTTCTCCAAAGGGACAGTGCACACCTGGGGGTCCAAGGCCACACTGCACTGGTGAGTAATCAGGCCAGGGTGCAGGGGATGAGTGTAGACCAGGGACTGAAGCTGTGGGGTTGGAGACTGAAGAAGCATATTGTAAGAGGCAAGTTCTCTCCTCTTCTGTTTTTTGGAAGACTTTGTGAAAAAATGGCACTAATTCTTCTGTAAATGTTTGGTAGAATTCACCAGTGGAGCCACATGGGTCTAAGTTTTCTTTGTGGGTATTCTTTAATTCCATCTCTTTACTTGCAGGCCTATTCAAACATTCTACTTCTTGGTTTAGTTTTGGCAGTTTGTGTGTTTGTAGAAACGTGTCCCCTTTATCAAGTTATCTAATTTATTGGCAGAAAACTGTTCATACTATTCCTTTAGTATTTTTTTTAAATTTCTGTAAGGTCAGTGTTAAATGTTTGTGTCCTTGTGAAATTCATACATTGAAATCTAATCCTCAGCATGATAGTACTTGGAGGTGGGACCTTTGGTAATTCGTGGATGAGGGTGGAGCCCTCGTGAAGGGATTAGTGTTCTTACAATGAGAGGCCAGAGAGCCAGCACACTCTCGTGCTGCTGTGTTAGGATGCAAGGAGAACTCAGCCATCCACAAGCTGGCAGAGGCCCCCACAGAGCCTGAATGCCTGCACTCTCATCTCAGACTCCCCAGACTCCAGAGCTGTGAGAAGTGAATGTCTGTTGTTGGCCAACCACCCGGTGTGCGGTACTGGGTCACAGCAGCCTGACCCGACTAAGACAGTGATCGCAGCCCCTCCTCATTTCTGGTATTAGTGATCTGAGTCTTCCCTCTTTCTCTTGGTCAGTCTAGCTAAACTAGATTAGTTTTTTTGTCAATTTTATTGATATTTTTTAAAAAGCTTTTGGTTTTTTGATTTTCTCTATTTCTTTTTGGTTCTTTATTGCTTTTTTCATAAATTTCTGCCCTAATCTTTATCATTCCCTTTCTTCTGCTTGCTTTAGGTTTAGCTTGTGATTTGCACCCCCAGTGCCTTAAAGTGAAAGGTTAAGTTATTGATTTTAAATCTTTATTCTTTTCTAACACAAGCATTTGACAGCTATAAATTTCCCTCTAAGCAGTCTGGCTGCATCCCATAAGTTTGATATTTATGTCTTCATTTTCACACATCTCAGAGTGTTTTTTAAAGTCGTCTTTGATTTCTTCTTTGACCTATTGGTTATTTAGAAGTATCACTCAATTTCCACATGTTTGTGAGTTTCCAAAACTTCTTTCTGAAATTGATTTCTAAGTTAATTCCATTGTGATCAAGAACATACTTTGTAAAAAAAATATTATTAATTTTAAAACAAATATTTTACAAAAGTCATTTGATTTCTTACATATCAGCAATGAACAAGAATTTGAAATTAAAAACACAGTATCATTTACATTAGCAGCCCCAAGAAATGAAACAGTTAAAAGATATGTACCAGAAAAACCACAAAACTGATTAACAAAATCAAAGAAAAACTAAATAAATGGAGAAACACTTTACTCCATGTTCATGGATAGGAAGACAATATTATTAGTCAAGATGTCAGTTCTTCCCAACTTGGTCCATAATTCAATTCAATCAGAATCAAAATCCCAGCAAGTTATTTCATGGACATCAACAAACAGATTCTGAAGTCTTTATGAAAAGGCAAAAAACTCCGAATAGCCAAAAAAAAGTTTTTAAAGAGCAAAGTTGCAGGACTGATGTTACCCAACTACAAGATTTACTATAAAGCTGCAGTATTCAGGACGGTGTGATGCTGGCAAAAGAAAAAGACAAACAGATCATGTTGGATTTTCCCAGAGGAGGACGCTGCCCCAAATCACTCACGAAAGGCGTCTCTTGATGCAATAAGCAAGAGGAATTTATTCAGGAACCAGCTAGCTGGGGTCCAAGTTAGCCCGACGCAGAGGGTCTCAACAAGGACCCTGAGCACACAAAGCCAGAAGGTTTTATAGCATTTTCAAAGGGGGCAACATTTTCCACAATCACAATACACATAAATCTTTGCCTGGGGCCACATCCTGGGGTCTGGTTAGATAAGATTACCTTCGGAATGTTTAGGGTGGTTCTAGCAAGATAAGTTTGGTGTGTATGATTAACTGATTTGAGGTCAGCTAATTAAAGGTCACTACATTTAACACTGGCTGACTAACTTGTTTTTCAAGATTCTAATAATTTTCCTCCTTCTAGGTTAGGGGGTGGTATTTAAGCCTCTAAGATGGCTGTACTTATGCTAACTTTTGATTCTTCAGATCCTACAATCAAAGGAACAGAACAGAGAGCCCAGAAACAGAGACCCACACAGATATTTATAGTCAATTGTTCTTGGACAGAAGAGCAAAAGTAACACAATGGAACAAAGATAGTCTTTTCAACAAATGGTGCTGGGGCAGCTGGACATCTACATACGAAAAGTAAATCTAGATATGGGTCTTACGCCTTCACAACAATAAACTCAAAATAAATGTTAGACCAAAATATAAAATTCAAATAATAAAACTTTCAGAAGATAACATGGAAGAAAACCTAGGTAACCCTGGGGTTACAGCAATGACCCTGGTACTCTACCAAAGACATAATGCATGAAAGAAATAATTTATAAGCTGAATTCATTAAAATTAAAAACTTCTGCTCTATGAAACATTATCAAGAGATTTAGAGGACAAGCCACAGCCTGGGAGAAAATATTTACAAAAGACACACCTGAGAAAGAACTGCTACCCCAAGTACACAAAGAACTCTTAAAATTCAGCAATAAGAAAACAAACAACATGGTTTTAAAAATAGGTCAAAGACCTTAACAGACACCTCACCAAAGAAGATATGCAGAGGGCAAGTCAGCACTTGAAAAGATGCTCCACATCATATGTAACCAGAAAATGCAAACTAAAACAAGAATGAGATACCACTGTCCTATCAGGTGGCCAAAATACAGATGAATAGGTAGAGCTAAGAGAACTTTTTCAAGAATTTTTACTAAGGTACGATTGATATACACTTTTATGAAGGTTTCACATGAAAAAACAATGTGGTTACTACAGTTACCCAAATTATCAATTCCCCACCCATACGTCAATGCAATCACTGTAAAACAGTGCAGCAAGATGCCACAGATCCACTATGTGCCTTCTCTGTGCTACACTGTTCTCCCCATGATCCCCCACAACATGTGAACTAAACATAATATCCCTCAATCCCCTTTTCCCTCCTTTCCCACCCACCCTCCCATACCCCTCCCCTTTGGTAACCACTAGCTCATTCTTGAAGTCTCTGAGTTTGCTGTTTTTTGCATTTTTGATTTGCAGTTTTGCTTCATTGTTATACTCCACAAATGAGGGAAATCATTTGGCATTTGTCTTTCTCCACCTGGCTTATTTCACTGAGCATAATGTTCTCCAACTCCATCTATGTGGTTGCAAATGGTAGAATCTGTTTTTTTTACTGCCAAATAGTATTCCATTGTGTATATGTACCACATCTTCTTTATCCATTCATCTACTGATGGACACTTAGGTTGCTTCCATATCTTGGCTATTGTAAAAAGTGCTACAATAAACATACGGGTGCACATGTCTTTTTGAATCTGAGAAGTTGTATTCTTTGGGTAAATTCCAAAGTGTGGGATTCCCGGGTCAAATGGTATTTCTATTTTTAGTTTTTTGAGGAACCTCCATATTGTTTTCCACAATGGTTGAACTAGCTTACATCCCCACCAACAGTGTAGGAGGGTTCCCTTTTCTCTGCATCCTCACCAGCATTTGTTGTTCTTAGTTTTTTCGATGCTGGCCATCCTTACTGGTGTGAGGTGATATCTCATTGTGGTTTTAATTTGCATTTCCCTGATGATTAGTGACGTGGAGCATCTTTTCATGTGTCTGTTGGCCATCTGAATTTCTTCTTTGGAGAACTGTCTCTTCATATCCTTTGCCCATTTGTTAATCGGGTTATTTGCTTTTTGGGTGTTAAGGCATGTAAGTTCTTTATATATTTTGGATGTTAACCCTTGTCGGATATGTCATTTACAAATATATTCTCCCATACTGTAGGATGCCTTTTTGTTCTGTTGATGGTGTCCTTTGCCATATGGAGGCTTTTTAGTTTGATGTAGTCCCACTTGTTCATTTTTGCTTTTGTTTCCCTTGCCTCGAGGAGATGCATTCAGGAAGAAGTTGCTCATGCTTATATTCAGGAGATGTTTGCCTATGTTGTCTTCCATGAGTTTTATGGTTTCATGACTTACATTCAAGTCTTTGATCCATTTTGAGTTTACTTTTGTGTATGGGGTTAAAAAATAATCCAGTTTCATTCTCCTGCATGTAGCTGTCCAGTTTTGCCAACACCAGCTGTTGAAGAGGCTGTCATTTCCCCATTGTATGTCCATGGCTCCATTATCATATACTGATTGACCATAAATGCTTGGGTTTATATCTGGGCTCTCTAGTCTGTTCCACTGGTCTATGTGTCTGTTCTTGTGCCAGTACCAAATTGTCATGATTACTGTGGCTTTGTAGTAAAGCTTGAAGTTGGGGAGCATAATTCCTCCTGCTTTGTTCTTCCTTCTCAGGATTGCTTTGGCTATTTGGGGCCATTTGTGGTTCCATATGAATTTTAGGATGATTTTCTCTAGTTCATTGAAGAATGCTGTTGGTATTTTGATAGGAATTGCATTGAACCTATAGATTGCTTTAGGCAGGATGGCCATTTTGACAATATTAATTCTTCCTATCCATGAGCATGGGATGTGTTTCCATTTATTAGTACCTTCTTTAATTTCTCTCATGAGTGTCTTAGAGTTTTCAGAGTATAGGTCTTTCACTTCCTTGGTTAGGTTTATTCCTAGGTATTTTATTCTTTTTGATGCAATTGTGAATGGAATTGTTTTCCTGATTTCTCTTTGTGCTAGTTCATCGTTAGTGTATAGGAAAGCAACAGATTTATGTGTATTAATTTTGTATCCTGCAACTTTGCTGAATTCAGATATTAGATCTAGTAGTTTTGGAGTGGATTCTTAAGGTTTTCTTATGTACAATATCATGTCATATGCAAACAGGGACAGCTTAACTTCTTCCTTGACAATCTGGATGCTTTTTATTTCTTTGTGTTGTCTGATTGCCATGGCTAGGACCTCCAGAACTGTGTTGAATAGAAGTGGGGAAACTGGGCATCCTTGTCTTGTTCCCAATCTTGAAGGAACAGCTTTCAGCTTCTCGCTTTTAAGTATAACGTTGGCTGTGGGTTTATCATATATGGCCTTTATCATGTTAAGGTACTTGCCTTCTATACCCATTTTGTTGAGAGTTTTGATCATGAATGGGTGTTGAATTTTGTCAAATGCTTTTTCAGCATCTATAGAGATGATCATGTGGTTTTTGTCCTTCTTTTTGTTGATTTGGTGGATGATGTTGATGGATTTTTGAATGTTGTACCATCCTTGCATCCCTAGAATAAATCCTACTTGATTATGATGGATGATATTTTTGATGTACTTTTGAATTCAGGTTACTAATATTTTGTGGAGTATTTTTGCATCTATGTTCATCAGGGATATTGGTCTGTAATTTTCTTTTTTTGTGGTGTCTTTGCCTGGCTTTGGTATTAGAGTAATCCTGCTTTCATAGAATGAGTTTGGATGTATTCCTTCCTCTTCTATTTTTTGAAAAATTTTAAGAGGAATGGATATTAGGTCTTCACTAAATGTCTGATAAAATTCAGTGATGAAACCATCTGGTCCAGGCATTTTGTTCTTAGTTTTTGGATTACCAGTTCAATTTCATCACTGGTAATTGGTCTGTTCAGATCTTCTGTTTCTTCCTTGGTCAGCCTTGGAAGGTTGTATTTTTCTATAAAGTTGTCCACTTCTTATAGGTTATCCAGTTTGTCAACATATAATTTTTCATAGTATTCTTTAATAATTCTTTGTATTTCTGTGGTGTCAGTAGTGATTTTTCCTTTCTCATTTCTGATTCTGTTTATGTGTGTAGACTCCTTTTTTCTTGATAAGTTTGGCTAGGGGGTTATTTTTTTGTTTATTTTCTCAAAGAACCAGCTCTTGCTTTCATTGATTCTTTCTCTTGTTTTATTCATCTCAATTTTATTTATTTCTGCTCTAATCTTTATTATGTCCCTCCTTCTACTGACTTTGGGCCTCATTTGTTCTTCTTTTTCTAGTTTCATTAATTGTAGTTTAGACTGCTTATATGGGATTGTTCTTCTTTCTTGAGGTACGCCTGTATTGCAATATACTTTCTCTTAGCACAGCCTTGGCTGTGTCCCACAGATTTTGCGGTGTGGAATTATTATTGTCATTTGTCTCCATATATTGCTTGATTTCTGTTTTTATTTGGTCATTGATCCATTGGTTATTTAGGAGCATGTTGTGAAGCCTCCATGTGTTTGTGGGATTTTTCATTTTCTTTGCATAATTTATTTCTAGTTTCATACCTTTGTGGTCTGAGAAACTGGTTGGTACAATTTCAATCTTTTTGAATTTACTGAGGCACTTTTTGTGGCCTATTATATTATCTATTCTTGAAAATGTTCCATGTGCACTTGAGAAGAATGTGTATTCTGCTGCTTTTGGGTGTAGAGTTCTGTAGATGTCTGTTAGGTCCATCTGTTTTAATGTGTTTTTCAGTGCCTCTGTGTCCTTACTTACCTTCTGTCTGGTTGATCTGTCCTTAAGAGTGAGTGGAGTGTTGTAGTCTCCTAGAATGAATGCATTGCATTCTATTTCCCCTTTTAATTTACTTAGTATTTGTTTCACATATGTAGGTGCTCCTGTGTTGGGCACATAGATATTTTGTAATGGTTATATCTTCTTGTTTGATTAACCCCTTTATCATTATATAATATCCTTCTTTGTCTCTTGTGACTTTCTTTGTTTTGAAGTCTACTTTGTCTGATACAAGTACTGCAATTCCTGCTTTTTTCTCTCCATTAGTTGCATGAAATATCTTTTCCATCCCTTCACTTTAAGTCTGTGTATGTCTTTGGATTTAAAGTGAGTCTCTTGTAGGCAGCATATAGGTGGGTCTTGCTTTTTATCCATTCAATGACTCTATGTCTTTTGATTTGTGCATTCAGATCATTGACAATCATATCGACATGATTATCGATTGGTATGTACTTACTGCCATTGCAGCCTTTAGATCCATAGTTACCAAAGGTTCAAGGATAACTTCCTTACTATCTAAGAGTCTAACTTAATTCACTTAATATGCTATTACAAACACAACATAAAGGTTCTTTTCTTTCTCTTCTCCTTTTTCTTCCTATTCTATTCTTTATCTATTACGTATCATATTCTGTACTCTTTGTCTATCCCTTGATTGATTTTGGGGATAGTTGATTTAATTTTGCATTTGCTTAGTAACTAGCTGTTCTACTTTCTTTACTGTGGTTTTATTACCTCTGGTGACAGCTATTAAATATTAGGAACACTTTAATGTATAGCATTCCCTCCAAAATAGACTGTAGAGATGGTTTGTGGGAGGTAAATTCTCTCAGCTTTTGCTTATCTGGAAATTGTTTAACCCTTCCTTCAAATTTAAATGATAATCTTGCCAGATAAAGTAATCTTGGTTCCAGGCCCTTCTTCTTCATTGCATTAAATACATCATGCCACTCCCTTCTGGCCTGTAAGGTTTCTGCTGAGAAGTCTGATGTTAACCTGATGGACTTTCCTTTGTATGTGATTTTATTTCTCTCTCTGGCTACTTTTAATAGTCTGTTCTTATCCTTGATCTTTGCCAATTTTATTACTATATGTCTTGGTGTTGTCTTCTGTGGGTCCCTTGTGTTGGGAAATCTGTGGACCTCCATAGCCTGAAGACTATCTCCTTCCCCAGATTGGCAAAGTTTTCAGCAATTACCTCCTCAAAGACACTTTCTATCCCTTTCTCTCTCTCTTCTTCTTCTGGTACCCTTATAATGCAAATATTATTCTGTTTAGACTGGTCACACAGTTCTCTCAATATTCTTTCATTCTTAGAGGTCTTTCTTCTCTCTGTGCCTCAATTTCTCTATATTCCTCTTCTCTAGTTTCTATTTAATTTATTGTCTCCTCCACCAGATCCAATCTGCCAATCCCTCCATTGTGCTCTTCAACAATTGGATCTCTGACCGGAGTTCATTCCTGAGTTCTTGTATATCATTCCATACCTCCATTAGCATGTTAATGATTTTTATTTAGAACTCCCTTTCAGGAAGAGTCATGAGGTCCATATCATCTTTCTGATGAGTTATATTATTAATTTTACTCTGAACCAGATTCCTTTGGTGTTTCACATTTGTATATGGCACCCTCTAGTGTCCTGAAGCTCTATTCTTTAGAGCTGTTCAGCCCCTGAAGCAATGTTTGGGGTTGCAGAGGAGTGGGATTGGTGCCTGGGGGGAGGAAAGAGCTGTTTCCTGCCTCCCGGCCGCTATGCCTGTCTCCACTGCCTGAGCCAGTGGGCCAAGCCCACAGGTATAAGCCTCTATGCCTTGCGTTGTAGTTGCTATAGATAGATCTTCCCTCTGGCTGGCCTAATGCCAAGGTAGGGTTTGTTGGTTTGTGAGCCAGGTGGGGCTGGCCCGGAGAAAGGTGCAGTAGGCTGCGTATCATGGAGGGGATCCCTGGGGCTGTGTAGCCAGCCAGGGAGCTGGAGCACCTGGAAATTGTGAAAGCTCCCAACCTGCTGGGCAGAGTGCACCCAGACAATTTTGTCTACCCATCCTTTCTCCTGAGCAGTAAGCTCTGTGCAATCCTTGCCCCTTTAGCAGCTCTCCTGCTAAGGGCTTTCTTGTTAGGAAGTCTCTCAGACCGCCTGCCCTTCCTTTGTCCCAGAGCAGGCGGATATGGAGCCCTGTTTTCCACAGGCAGATGGAATCTCAGTCTCTTCAGGAATTCTGCTTGTATTAGCTTTACAATCCCCTCACAAGAGTATCATGAAAGCACCACGACATGTAGGTTTGTGCTCCCAGAGCAGATCTCTGGAGTTAAGTATTCCACAGTCCCAGGCCTCCACTCCCTACCTGCTCCATTTCTCTTCCTGCAGCCAGTGAGCTGGGGTGTGGAAAGGGCTTGGGTCCCACCACATCACAGCTTTGGTACATTACCCTGTTCCATGAGGTCTGCTCTTTTCTCCAGGTGTATGCAGTCTGGTGCAGTCCACCTTCCTGGTGCTTTTTCAGGATTAGTTGCATTAATTTTCATATTATATGTGGTTTTAGGAGGAAGCTTCTGTCTCACCTCTCATGCTGCTATCTTTAATCCTTATTTGAGCTCAGAGAATTTTTAAGGCAGTGCAACTACTCTGTATGACATAGTGATGGACACATGTCATTACACATTACTCTTTGTCCCAGAGCAGGCAGATATGTACACCACCATGAGTGAACTCTAAGGAGAACTATGGACCTTGGGTGATAATAACATGTCAGTGTAGGTTTGTTCTTGGTATAAAAATGCTCCACTCTGGTCAGTGATGCTGATAATGGGGAGGCGTGCATGTGTGGGGACAAGGGGTGTTTGGGAAATCTCGGTGCTTCTTAATTTTGTTATGAACCTAAAACTGCTCTAAACAAATAAAAATAAAATCTTTTATATATATATATATATAGTTGCATGTACCTTAGTATATATATATATATATATATGTATATATATATATATATATACTAAAATCAGTAAAATTAGGAGTTTCTTTTGTGCTGTGACAGATTTTTCAGAAAGAATGTTAAGCCAAATCTTTTAGGGTTAGTCTAGGTAAGCATTCCCCATTATTTTACACTGAGATATAATTGTTGCTGTGGAAGGAAAATGAATTGTTTACCCAAAATGTTTAGGAAATACTAAAATAAACAACATCAGGCTATTTCTCTATTGCTAGAATTTCCAGAACCCTTAATATGCTGATGTATTATACAGGAGGTGTACCATACAGGATTTCCCAACCTTCTTTGACCAGAGTGAGTTTGGAGAACTCACCAGGGCAACCCTGCTTTCCACACATGATGCTTGGCAGTGAATTGGCACTGGGCAAGCACTTGTTACTTGGCAGAGGGAAGTTGCTCTGAGCACAAAGGTGTCTTAGTTTGGATTCCTTCAGCAGCAGACCCCAAATCTGCTGCAAGTAGAAGTGGATGCAAGAGGTTATGTGGGAGTTGAAAGAAACACCAATGGGGACGTGGGGGACAAGACAAAAAGGACAAGGAACAAGGCAGCATGCAAAGAGCACATTATCATGCCAGCTGTCCCAGCAGGTGCCTGGAGCTCAGTCTCCTCTGCAGACCATGTACCACAGTGGAGGGGTGAGGGGACTGGAGTGCTTATGCCCCTCTCCCATCAGTAATTCACTCAGAAGATGCTAACTCCCAGCCCTTCTAGCTTTCCCAGGGGATGCTAAAGCAGACTCCAGTGGTCAGAGGAAACCCTCAAGCAAAGAAATGTGTGTGCCTACAGTTGGCTGGTAGGTCTGTGGGGTGTCCAGAACATCTGCTGTAGAGATACTGTAAAGAGATGACTGGCTGATTCTGAAAACTTAAACAAAAATCTCCTAGACCTCATTTTCCAGACCCAGGAAAGAGGGAATGTCAGTTGACTCATATATTAAACATACATGCACTTCCTGGTTAGGGACTTAAGTGTGGGACACAATCTAATGGAGACAAAATTAGACAGAGTAATAAGAGGTGAGGACTGGGCACGGAGGGGGCAGAGAGTGGCCACGCACAGAGTTCATATGTTGTGAAATATTAAGATATGGATCCTTAGATACACATACATAACAAATATGCATATATTGGTCTTTGCCCCCTATATTGGTTCCTGATAATAGTTAGTTTTGATCTAAAGCCCTGGGGATTTGTAGAGATAGGCACATCTTGGGTCCTGATGTGGTGACTTTTGGTGGGCTCCTGGGGGAGGGGCTGGTCATGAGGAAGGCCAAGGCATGACCAGAAGCTTAGAACTTTCAGCCTTATACCCCATTTTCCAGAGAGTGGAGAGGGGCTAGACATGGAGTTAATAATCATGCCTCCATGATGAAGCCTCCATTAAACTTCCTGAAGTATGGAGTTGGGAGATTTTCTGGGCTGGAGAGCACATTCACATGTCAAGGGGGTGGGACACCCCAACTCCATGGGACAGACACTCCTGAGCTCAGTACCCAGCAAACCTTGCCCTGGGTGTCTCTTCATCTGGCTGGTAATCTATATCCTTTATAATATCCCTTATTACACATAAACCAGTAAACAAAAGTGTTTCTCTAAGTTCTATGAGAAACTTAGGGGGTCCTGGGAACACTGATTTATAGGTAAGTAGTCAGAATCACAGGAAACAACTGGCACTGTGATGGGCATCTGGTGCAGGGAGACAGTCTCGTGGGACTTAACTTGCAGAGCCTGATACCAGCTCCAGGCAGATAGTGTCAGAACTGACTTGAATGGTAGGACACCCAGCTGGTATGGGAAGAACCTCCACATTTGGTATTGGAAGTATTGTTAGTAGAGATGTAACAGAGTTTTTCCTTATACATATGGCATCCTCACGTCTGTGGAGGCTTACTCCACACTTCCTAAGCCATTTTAAGGGAAAATCATAACAAAGTCCAACCCCACAATCAAATCTCAACATCCGCACAGTATTGCATCTATTTCCTTAAGTGGATGCATTGGCCTGTTTACTTTGTGTTTTCATAATTCCACCCCCACCAGAGCTCATAAAGAGAAGCATCCAGCTGCATGAAGCACAAGAGAATTCTTGGGACACAAGGGCGTGCTGGCCCCTGACTGCCCACCCTTCCCTTATGTTACAGGAGGCAGTGCCTGGGATGCTGGACCACACTGATGCCGGCCAAGGGCCCCAGTCACCACTGAGTCAGCAACGTGACTCTGAGTGACCCCACTGAGCCCCAGGACTCTCAGCTGCAAAACGGAGACCAGAGACCCCATCACAGGCTTGTTGGGCGGAGTGGGAGGTGAGCACAGATGAGCTTCACTGACTGTAAGGTGCTGCAGGAATGTTACAGCTGTCTTATGCCTAGTAGACCCACTACCTTTACCTCAACCAGTGAGAAGAGGTTACACTCCACAAGTCCAATGGGAACTAAACAATTATTCACAAAGGGTGAGAAGAAATGGGTTTCCAATCAACTCTACTTTTACAGGGAAAAAATATAAATCAAACGTGTCCTGAGGTTCCAACCATCTATTATGCTTCAGAGCACACCCCTCCCATTTCAGAATGAATCATGTTACTAATTACCAGTAGTAAAATCAAGCTCAAAGGGAGGAATGCTTGGTTGTTTCTCTCACATTTGAAAGATGAAGCCCTTAATTATGTATTCTGTAATTAGCTTGTAATTCTCACAAAAGGCACATGAGAATGTTAATGGTGCCGTGTGGAGAGCACGCAGCATATTTGATATTC
The DNA here is from genome assembly GCF_040802235.1 of Manis javanica. NCBI lineage: Eukaryota > Metazoa > Chordata > Mammalia > Pholidota > Manidae > Manis > Manis javanica. Next base: position 36,446,829 of record NC_133170.1, on the reverse strand, counting down.
CAGGACCATCCTGTACAAGGGTGTTACTGGGTTCAGGACTGGAGTCATCAGCAGCATTGCTCAACTGGAAAGACGTCCTAGAGGTAGTTCCCATCAGCACAGGGAAGGTGCAGTGGGGAGGGAAGGGTGGCCACGGCCATTACCTAGGAAGTTTATTTCTTAATTATATTAGCTGTGGTGCTATTGGCCATCTGAGGAGACTGAGCTTTGTGCTGAGATGACATTTTTGAGTTGGATATTCCCAGAAGTCATGGGGCTCAACTGCCTCTTCCGTATTGTTTGTTGTGGGAGCATTAAACATTCCTCCCAGAACCGGCTCCTTGGGTAGCAAGCCATTATGAAAAGCCTTTTGAGTTCAAAGGGTGACAGAGCATGAGGTAATCAGGACCAAGAAGCCTCCTCTCTGGGCCTAAGACCAAGCAGTGGGAATGTAAGAACTGGGTTATCACTGATTCACCCAGTGGGTGCCTGGCCAGACCTCAACCCTCAGGAAGGCATTGAATTTCTGTGCAAACAATGAAGTGTGAATTACATTCCAATATGGTGGGCTCTGTCTACTCACAGAAGCAAAAGGAAAATGTGGTAGATATTTGCAAAATCTGCTCTCATTATTCCCCTCCCTGCACCCACACCTATGTGCAATGTGGCTTTTCAGTCCTCCTAGCAAATGTCTTTTTCCTAATCCTTTCAGTCTGATCTGGCCTCATAACTTGTTTTGCCAAAAGGCCACAGCAGAGCCCTCCCCTGTTATATCCAGGGCCTGCCCACCTGGGTGATAGAAACAACAGCCTCTGGTGTTTGCTCTGCCTCCCTGCAAGTACCCCAGCTCCTGCTCTAACCCCCACTCTTTGTGCTCAATGGCCTTGTTTCTTTAGTCATGTTTTTTTTCTGACCCCAGTTCCCCCCCAGTTACCTGCCCCTATTTATCTTGAACAACTGATTGAGCTTAGCTTAATTCTGCTCTTTCACCAACTTCCTCTCCCATTCACGTGTTCTGGCTTGTGTCCATGCCATGGACAGGAACTGCTCATCACGAAGTCAATGACTGCTCCCACATCCCAGTTCAATGGCAGTGCTCCATTCTTCTTATTCAGCGTCACTGCAGTCCTTCACCTTGTTCTCTGTGACTTCCTTTTAGGAGAGCTTACTTAGGCAAGTTTCCAAAATAAACTGTATTTTACAGAATCCTTTCACTCAAGAAAGTCTCAATGCCTGACCGTAACCATAACGAGAGACTTGCCTCACCAGCACCGCTTCGAAGTGGGAGCAGGATTCCTGGCTCTGAGAAGGGGGCCACGACATAAGAAAGACCATGAAGATGTGCTCAGTATGACTCTGCGTGTCCCAGCATGTTCCAAGATGGTCTTACTCTTTCTAAAGGGTATCATCACATATGATCAGATAGACGGTAGACTCAGAAGAGCCCAAGGCTAGGTTCAGGAGTTCAGAGTGGAGCCCCAGCTCGGCCCTCAGCAGTGTCCATCCAGCCTGCACACTACCAGGCGCTGGTCAGTGGAGTGGATGCAGTAGCCAGACTGTGAACTCCTTGAAGGCAGGGTTTCTTTCTATACCTGTTGGTACCCACAGAGACTAGCATAATGTCTACAATGTAATGGATGGTCAGTAAATATTTAAATGTCTGTTGACTGAATTTTGGAAGGATGAATGAAAAATCTGCAGTTTATACATGTAAAATCTAAACCCTAATGGTCCCACCACATCCCTAAATGTCAACCCATGAAAACAGGAGTCCCTCACTGTGATTTCATCCCCACACAGCTGTGTTCTTGCTGAGCGCAGAAACTCATTCCCCTGGCTGCTCCCCAAACCAGTGGGCACACTGGCCACCAGGGAGCTTGCTTTCCTAAAGCCCAAGCTGTGGGGCTCCGCTATCAAGGAATCTGATTTGGAAGGATGGAGCTGGGGCTCAGGGGCCTTTTTTTTATATTCAGAGCTCATGGCGATGACTTAGTCCCTGCGAAGTTGTGAGTCAGAATGTCTCCTTGGTCTTGAAAGTGATCAGCAAAGCAGAACAGTGTTTGAAATGCTGCTCTCCTCTGGAACAAAGAAATGAGTTGCATCTATTTAAGTGCAGCCCGTTGTTATAGGAACCGCCTATCTGAGCAAATGACAGAAAAGCACCACATCCTCTGTTGAAGGGGACAGCGGAGCCTGGGGGTTCTTGCTGGCTTGGACACCCGCTGAGGCCAGCCAATGACCGCGGGTGTGTGTCTCTGAGCGGACTGAGTCCACGTCCTGGGGCCTCCCCTTCCCACTCTCACAGACCTTAGGGCTCCAGGGCATCCCAGATGAGGTAGTGAGTTGTCCACCTTTTTTTCCTGTAGCAAATGAGTTTTAAAAACATAAAATAATCCTCTTGTGAATTGTATCACCTTGGTAAAAATAATCATGGACCTCCTAGTTTGACCCCATCGTATAAAAGAAAGAAAAAGCCTTGAGGCAGGCTGCAGGTCAGCTCAGTGGGGTTTCTGGGAGGATAACCCCTCACACCTGAAGAGCCAGAGGCAAATTTTTAAATGAGGCATACCTCCCAAGCTAAAATTTTCCCCTATGCTCACTTCCCCTCCTCCTACCTGCCCCCTGCCACTCTCATGTCTGGAAGCAGCTGAACACGTTCTGTTGGAGAAGACCCCTTGGGCTGCTTCTACCTCGGGGGTCTGCAGCGAACTTCCTCTTACAGCTCAGGCACGCCACCTCATCTCCGCCACTGCAGCAGGGAAGCAGCCATGGACAGTATGTGAGTGAGTGTGACTGCATAACAGGAAACGCTTGTTCACCATGACCCGCAGCAGCTGCACTTGTCCCAAGACCACGCCTGCTGCAGGGGGCGTCCTGCCACCTTGTTGCCCCCCTAAGATTGAAGAATCTCAGCCCCAGGAGTAGGGATTTGGAGGCTGCTTCCACAGAAGATAGCCGCCTTACCAAGGTGAACAGTCTCCTCAGGAGCAGCTGGGTCAGGTGAGTGGCCGCAGGCCCAGTCTGCCTGGCCCTGGGGAGGATGGCTCTGAAAGGCCGTCTTGTTCCAGGGCCTTGGCAGGCTGCCCAAGGCCTCTTATGACTGCATCTCTCCCCAGTCTCGCTCTCCCCTCAGGCCCCCATAGGGGTAGATCCTGAGAGCTGACCCAATCAACTGTGTTCAGATCTCCCAGGGAGCCCTGTCCTTCCAGCGCTAGCCCTGCCCCCTCACGCTGGCCCACATGGGTGGGCTCCTGATTTCCATGTTGTGCAAGCTACATGTCCATGGCTATCCTTCTAGAGCACATTTTCATCACCCTGCTCAGGCGGGCCCCACTAGCAGGCTGCTGCCATCCTTACCCACCAGGACACCTGCTCACAAACTGGTCTTAAACTAGACCTGGTAAAAAATGAGAATTCCCAGGCCTCAAACCTAGGTAGTGCACAGTAGATCTGGGATGAAGCTCAGGAACATGTATACTAAAGCTTTAGCAAGCACCACAGGTGAGTCTAAGGTTGCTGGCTTATGAAGCATCCACGGAGAAATTCTGTGCTTGGCTTCACCTGACATGGGAGCTACTTCATGGCCGTGACTCCGGGGACATTTCTAACCACCTACTCTGCTAAAGGAGCTGTGATCTAAAACATTATTATGTATGTACAGGATATGCAGATAACAAACTAAGAATAACTAAATCATATATATACAATCTGAATTGCACATAGAACTCTGAAGGGACATCTTCCTGGAGAAGAAACATTGACATTATAAAATTGGGGTAAGAACAGCATTGGAATGGTGGGACTTGGGGACAGGCTACAAACTCAAACAGGAATACTGGACAGGCTGATCAGGTAAAGGCATGATAGAGTTTATACAATAGCAATTGATAGGGACTGCTAGGGACTGTGGCACACGCCCTGAAACTCACACCCAGCAGTTGTGAAATACGAGAATAGGGAAACATGGTGTCAGATCATCTAAGTTTTCAAAGAATAGTCAAACTATTCTTGTGATGTAAAATCTGATATACTGTGATATAAAACCTGTAAAATTTTAAATACTGCCTCCTATTTACTTTTTTCTTAAGTCTGTAAATTTAATTAAGCCCCCAGGACATCCGTACTGAAGTCCTCTGGGAATAACGGAGTAATTACTTGCTCTAATTACAAAAAGAAGAAATATTCCAGCGTCCCAAGGGGCATAGTTCGAGTCCAAAGGGCCACCTGAGTGGAGAAACACCCCAGACATCCTTTAAATAGACAGAAGGGACCAGAAGTCGGGTTTTATAAGGAGACAGTGTCAAACCACATGCACAGAGTCCTGAGAAGGGAGTGCAGTGAGAGGCCGAAGCAAGTGACTGGAGACGAGCCCCAGCCTCCACCCCAGGGAGGACCGGGGCTCCGCCCACCGCAGAGCTGATGCCTGCCTGAACAGAGGCCAGGGGCTGCAGGAGCTCCGTGACCAGGTCCCGGAGGCCGGGCAGGCTACAAGTCACTGTGGCGGTCGGGACCAAGATGTCATGTAACACCAGTGCGTAGGATGTGCCCACTTGCGAGGTAACAGAGGTCAGGGTCTCAGAGGCCCATCACACAGCCCAGAAGGTGCCATAGCTCCAGCTCAGATGGGCCAGCCAAGGGCCTGTTGCAACAACTCTCATTATTATCATTTTATTGAAGTGCCATTGATATACAATATTATATTGGTTCTGAAAATAGAACACAGTGGTTCCAACAGTTACTGATATTATTAAATCCTCACCCCCTCTGGTGGCTACTCCCTGTCAACACATGACAGACAAGAAGTTACAGAATCATAGGCTGTATTCTCCATGCTGTACTACCCTCCCTGTGCCCAACTTATATCATGACTGAGAATTTTTGAGCCCCTTTATACACCCCTCTGCACCCACCTTAACCCCTCCCCAATGCTGAACACCAGTCACTTCTCAGTGTCTATGAGTCTGTTGCTGTTTTGATAGTAATTTTTTAAAAATTTTTTAAAAATTTTATTTTGTTAATATTAATCTACAATTACATGAAGAACACTATGTTTACCCCTACTCCAAGTCCCTCCCACAAACGCCATTACAGTCACTGTCCATGAACATAGTAAGATGTTATAGCATCACTACTTGTCTTCTCTGTGTTGCAAAGCCCTCCACTTTCCCCCACCCCCACATTATACATGCTAATCCTAATACCCGCTTTCTTCTTCCTCCCCTTATCCCTCCCTACCCACCCATTCTCCCCAGTCTCTTTCCCTTTGGTAACTGTTAGTCCATTCTTGGGTTCTGTGATTCTGCTGCTGTTTTGTTCCTTCAGTTTTTCTTTTGTTCTTATACTCCACAGCTGAGTGAAATCATTTGGTATTTCTCTTTCTCTGCTCGGCTTATTTCACTGAGCATAATACCCTCTAGCTCCATCCATGTTGTTGCAAATGGTAGGATTTGTTTTCTTCTTATGGCTGAATAATATTCCATTGTGTATATGTACCGCATCTTTTTTATCAATTCATCTACTGATGGACACTTAGGTTGCTTCCATTTCTTGGCTATTGTAAATAGTGCTGCAATAAACATAGGGGTGCATCTGTCTTTTTTAAACTGGAGTGCTGCATCCTTAGGGTAAATTCCTAGAAGTGGAATTCCTGGGTCAAATGGTAAGTCTATTTTGAGCATTTTGAGGAACCTCCATATTGCATTCCACAATGGTTGAACTAATTTACATTCCCACCAGCAGTGTAGGAGGGTTCCCCTTTTTCCACAACCTCGCCAACATTTGTTGTTGTTTGTCTTTTGGATGGTAGCCATCCTTACTGGTGTGAAGTGATATCTCACTGTGGTTTTAATTTGCATTTCTTTGATAACTAGCAATGTGGAGCATCTTTTCATGTGTCTGTTGGCCATCTAAATTTCTTCTTTGGAGAACTGTCTGTTCAGCTCCTCTGCCCATTTTTTAATTGGATTATTTGCATTTTGTTTGTTGAGGTGTGTCAGCTCTTTATATATTTTGGATGTCAACCTTTATTGGATCTGTCACTTATGAATATATTCTCCCATACTGTAGGATACCTTTTTGTTCTATTGATGGTGTCCTTTGCTGTACAGAAGCTTTTCAGCTTGATATAGTCCCACCTGTTCATTTTTGCTATTGTTTCCCTTGCCCGGGGAGATATATTCATGAAGAAGTCACTCATGTTTATGTCCAAGAGAATTTGCCTATGTTTTTTCTACGAGTTTTATGGTTTCATGACTTACATTCAGGTCTTTGATCCATTTTGAATTTACTTTTGTGTATGGTGTCAGACAGTGATCCAGTTTCATTCTCTTACATGTAGCTGTCCAGTTTTGCCAGCACCATCTGTTGAAGAGGCTGTCATTTCCCCATTATATGTCCATGGCTCCTTTATCAAATATTAATTGACCATATATGTTTGGGTTAATGTCTGGAGTCTCTAAAAAATCTGTTCCACTGGTCTGTGGCTCTGTTCTTGTGCCAGTACCAAATTGTCTTGATTACTATGGCTTTGTAGTAGAGCTTGAAGTTGGGGAGTGAGATCCCCCCAACTTTATTCTTCTTTCTCAGGATTGCTTTGGCTCTTCTGGGTCTTTGGTGTTTCCATATGAGTTTTTGAACTATTTGTTCCAGTTTGTTGAAGAATGTTCTTGGTAATTTGATAGGGATTGCATCAAATCTATATATTGCTTTGGGCAGGATGGCCATTTTGTTAATATTAATTCTTCCTAGCCAAGAGCATGGGATGTGTTTCCATTTGTTAGTGTCCCCTTAAATTTCTCTTAAGAGTGTCTTATAGTTTTTAGGGTATAGGTCTTTCACTTCTTTGGTTAGGTTTATTCCTAGGTATTTTATTCTTTTTGATGCAATTGTGAATGGAGTTGTTTTCCTGATTTCTCTTTCTATTGGTTCATTGTTAGTGTATAGGAAAGCCACAGATTTCTGTGTGTTAATTTTGTATCCTGCAACTTTGCTGTATTCTGATATCAGTTCTAGTAGTTTTGGAGTGGAGTCTTTAGGCTTTTTTATGTACAATATCATGTCATCTGCAAATAGTGACAGTTTAACTTCTTCTTTACCAATCTGGATTCCTTGTATTTCTTTGTTTTGTCTAATTGCTGTGGCTAGGACCTCCAGTACTATGTTAAATAACAGTGGGGAGAGTGGGCATCGCTGTCTTGTTCCCGATCTCAGATGAAAAGCTTTCAGCTTCTCGCTGTTCAGTATGATGTTGGCTGTGGGTTTATCGTATATGGCCTTTATTATGTTGATGTACTTGCCCTTTATACCCATTTTGCTGAGAGTTTTTATCATGAATGGATGTTGAATATTGTCAAATGCTTTTTCAGCATCTATGGGGATGATCATGTGGCTTTTGTTTTTCTTTTTGTTGATGTGGTGGATGATGTTGATGGATTTTCGAATGTTGTACCATCCTTGCATCCCTGGGATTAATCCCACTTGGTCATGGTGTATGATCCTTTTGATATATTTTAGAATTCAGTTTGCTAATATTTTATTGAGCATTTTTGCATCTACGTTCATCAGGGATATTGGTCTGTAATTTTCTTTTTTGGTGGGGTCTTTGCCTGGTTTTGGTATTAGGGTGATGTTGGCTTCATAGAATGAGTTTGGGAGTATTCCCTCCTCTTCTATTTTTTGGAAAGCGTTAAGGAGAATGGGTATTATATCTTCTCTGTATGTCTGATAAAATTCCGAGGTAAATCCATCATGCCCGGGTGTTTTTTTCTTGGGTAGTTTTTTGATTACCGCTTCAATTTCTTTGCTGGTAATTGGTTTGTGTAGATTTTGTGTTTCTTCCTTGGTCAGTTTTGGAAGATTGTAGTTTTCTAGGAAGTTGTCCATTTCTTCTAGGTTTTCCAGCTTCTTAGCATATAGGTATTCATAGTAGTCTCTAATAATTCTTTGTATTTCTGTTGGGTCCGTCGTGATGTTTCCTTTCTCCTTTCTGATTCTATTGATGTGTGTTGATTCTCTTTTTCTCTTAATATGTCTGGCTAGAGGCTTATTTATTTTGTTTATTTTCTCAAAGAACCAGCTCTTGGTTTCATTGATTTTTGCTTTTGTTTTATTCTTCTCAATTTTGTTTATTTCTTCTCTGATCTTTATTATGTCCCTCCTTCTGCTGACTTTAGGCCTCATTTGTTCGTCTTTTTCCGATTTTGATAATTGTGACATTGGACTATTCATTTGGGTTTGTTCTTCCTTCTTTAAATATGCCTGGATTGGTGTATACTTTCCTCTTAAGACTGCTTTCCCTGCATCCCACAGAAGTTGGGGCTTTGTGTTGTTGTTGTCATTTATTTCCATATATTGCTGGATTTCCATTTTAATTTGGTCGTTGATCCATTGACTATTTAGAATCATGTTGTTAAGCCTCCATGTGTTTGTGAGCCTTTTTGCTTTCTTGGTACAATTTATTTTAGTTTTATACCTTTGTGGTCTGAAAAGTTGGTTGGTAAGATTTCAATCTTTTTGAATTTACTGATGCTCTTTTTGTGGTCTATTCTGGAGAATTTTCCATGTGCATTTGAGAAGAATGTGTATCCTGTTGCTTTTGGGTGTAGAGTTCTACAGATGTCTATTAGATCCATCTCTTCTAGTGTGTCGTTCAGTGCCTCTGCATCCTTACTTATTTTCTGTCTGGTGGATCTGTCCTTTGGAGTGAATGGTGTGTTAAGTCTCCTAAAATGAATGCATTGCAGTCTATTTCCTCCTTTAGTTCTGTTAGTATTTGTTTCACATATGCTGGTGCTCCTGTGTTAGGTGCATATATATTTAGAATGGTTATATCCTCTTGTTGGACTGAGCCCTTTATCATTATGTAATGTCCTTCTTTATCTCTTGTTACTTTGTTTTTGAAGTCTATTTTGTCTGATACTAGTACTGTAACACCTGCTTTTTTCTCCCTATTGTTTGCATGAAATATCTTTTTCCATCCCTTGACTTTTAGTCTGTGCATGTCTTTGGGTTTGAGGTGAGTCTCTTGTAAGCAGCATATAGATGGGTCTTGTTTTTTTATCCATTCAGTGACTCTATGTCTTTTGATTGGTGCATGCAGTCCATTTACATTTTGGGTGATTATCGATAGGTATGTACTTATTGCCATTTCAGGCTTTAGATTCATGGTTACCATAGTTTCCAGATTACTTTCCTTACTATCAAAGAGTCTAACTTAACTCACTTAGTATGCTGTTACAAACACAATCTAAAGGTTCTTTTCTATTTCTTCTCCTTTTTCTTCCTCCTTCATTCTTTATATATTAGGTATCAAATTCTATACTTTTTCTCTATCCCTTGATTGGCCTTCTTTATCTCTTGTTACTTTGTTTTTGAAGTCTATTTTGTCTGATACTAGTACTGTAACACCTGCTTTTTTCTCCCTATTGTTTGCATGAAATATCTTTTTCCATCCCTTGACTTTTAGTCTATGCATGTCTTTGGGTTTGAGGTGAGTCTCTTGTAAGCAGCATATAGATGGGTCTTGTTTTTTTATCCATTCAGTGACTCTATGTCTTTTGATTGGTGCATGCAGTCCATTTACATTTTGGGTGACTATCGATAGGTATGTACTTATTGCCATTTCAGGCTTTAGATTCATGGTTACCATAGTTTCCAGATTACTTTCCTTACTATCAAAGAGTCTAACTTAACTCACTTAGTATGCTGTTACAAACACAATCTAAAGGTTCTTTTCTATTTCTTCTCCTTTTTCTTCCTCCTTCATTCTTTATATATTAGGTATCAAATTCTATACTTTTTCTCTATCCCTTGATTGGCTTTGGGGATAGTCAATTTAATTTTGTGTTTGCCTCGCAATCAGCTGCTCCACCCTCCCTACCGTGATTTTATTACACAGCTATTCAACCGTAGGAACACTTCCATCTATAGCAGTCCCTCCAAAATAGACTGCAGAGATGGTTTGTGGGAGGTAAACTCTCTCAGCTTTTGCTCATCTGGAAATTGTTCAATCCCTCCTTCAAATTTAAATGATAATCGTTCTCGATAAAGTAATCTTGGTTCCAGGCCCTTCTGCTTCATGGCATTTAATACATCATGCCACTCCCTTCTGGCCTGTAAGGTTTCTGCTGAGAAGTCTGATGTTAGCCTGATGGGCTTTCCTTTGTATGTGATCTTATTTCTGCCTCTGGCTGCTTTTAACAGTCTGTCCTTATCCTTGATCTTTCCCATTTTAATTACTATGTGTCTTGGTATTGTCTTCCTTGCGTCCCTTGTGTTGGGGAATCTGTGGATCTCCATGGCCTGACAGACTATGTCCTTCCCCAGATTGGGGAAGTTTTCAGCAACTACCTCCTCAAAGACACTTTCTATCCCTTTCTCTCTCTCTTCTTCTTCTGGTATCTCTATAATGCGAATATTGTTCCGCTTGGATTGGTCACACAGTTCTCTCAATATTCTTTCATTTTTAGACATCCTTTTTTCTCTCTGTGCCTCAGCTTCTTTGTATTCCTCTTCTTTAGTTTCTATTTCATTTATTGTCTCCTCCACTCTATCCAACCTGCTTTTAATACCCTCCATTGTGTTCTTTAACAATTGGATCTCTGACCTGAATTCATTCCTGAGTTCTTGGATGTCTTTTCATACCTCCATTAGGATGTTGACGATTTTTATTTTGAACTCCCTTTCAGGAAGAGTCACGAGGTCCATATCATTTAAATCTTTCTCGGGAGTTGTATTAACAATTTTACTCTGGACAAGGTTCCTGTGGTGTTTCAAGTTTTTATATAGCACCCTCTAGTGTCCAGAAGCTCTATTCTGGAGCTGCTGAGCCCCTGAAGCAATGTCGGGGGTCGCAGGGGAGTGGTAGTGGTGCCTGGGGGTAGGAAAGAGCTGTTCCCCACCTCCTGGCTGCTGTGCCTGTCTCCATTTCCTGAGCCAGTGGGCCGGTCTCACAAGTATAAGTTTTTGTCCCAGAGCAGCCAGATATGGATCCCTGCTTTCCACAAGCAGCCAGAATCCCAGTCTCTCCAGGAACTCTGCCTGTATTAACTTTCCAACCCAGTATTCATGCGAGTCTCATGAAAGCACCATGAAATGTAGGTTTGTGCTCCCAGAGCAGATCTCCAGAGCTAGGTATTCAGCAGTCCAAAGCCTTCCACTCCCTCCCTGCTCCATTTGTCTTCCTCCCAGCAGTGAGCTGGGGTGGGGGAGGGGGTTGGGTCCCACAGAGCCACAGATCTGGTACGTTACCCTGTTCGCTGAGGTCTCCTCTTTTCTCCAGGTGTGTGCAGTCTGATGCCATCCTCTTTCCTGTTGCTCTCTCAAGATTAGTTGTGCCAATTAAATTTTCTAATTGTATCCAGTTTTAGGAGGAAGCCTCTGTCTCTCCTCTCACACCGCCATCTTTGGGTCTGTCTGTTTTCCACTTTTGTGTTTGCATCTCTTTCCCGCACCCCTTGAAGAACCCTTCAGAAATAGGGGGGGAAAAAAAAGGAGCTGTGCCCGGAGAGAGGTGTAGGTCCCTGTACCACTCTCTCTCCCTCAGAATTCGACAATAACTTTTTATCATTTGTTTTAGTTGGCAGGCTAGTTGTGATTTAATTTTATAAGATAAAAGTAAGAGCTGACATCAGAACTGGCACATTTGAATAACAGGCCACAAAGAAGATAAGCAACTGTCTTGAATGTGTCTCATGTGCTAACAATGGAAACAGTTTCGGATTTAAAGGCGGGAAAGGAAAGAGCGCCGGATGCTAAACTTCCATCCACCTCAAGCCCCTGTGGCTGAGGCTGCATCAGTACCCCACCTCCTAAAATAAGCTGCTGGAGGGGACCACCCCCAGGCTCCTGTCAGCATGAGCAGCCGTCATCTAGATCTGAATATTTAGGCCTTATTTGCTTACAATAACAGAAAATATGACCCAAAGTGGCTTAAGCAAGACAGGAATTTATTACCTTATATAACTGAAGGTTCCAAGGGAATGTCAGACACTCTGATCAGGGCTCCAACAACAGATGGTCAGTGAGCCTTCTTCCTCCTTATTCCCTGGCCCTGCCCTGTAGCCGCGGAGCCCAGACGCAGCACTGCTGGGAGGGTGGCCTGTCTGCAGTGGCCCAGCTCCGCCCCATTTTCATCCAGACCCAACAGAAAAAACGCTTGCCCCTGTCCGGGTCTCAGTGGCCAGCTAAAGCCATCTCATTGGCTAAATAATGAACCTGACTCAGCTAAAGCGAATCACGGGAGACTGAGGGCATGCGACCATCTGCCCACCCAGGGGCACGCCAGGTGCCTCTGCAGCTGGAGCCTGGAATCGCACGCACAGAAAGGATCCCTCCAGGAGCTGGCAGCGAGTGAGATGGGCAGACTGGATGCCAGGACGAGGCAAACAGACTCTGACCTTGCGACTTCATTGTATGCAATTGTGATATTCATAGACCGTCTTTAAAATGTGCATTCTAACAGCTCAGCACATCGCACGGGTGTCACTCTCATGGAAATGTGATGGCACAAGCGATCGTAACAACCACTTTGTGCTGGCGTTTGGACAGGCTACATCTTGGTCTTTCTCGTTTTCTTATCCTGTCAGAAAGCCTCCCTTAGCACTGAAAGCAAGAACTAGTCCAGAGCAAATGCAGCCCAAGCTACTGCTTTGGGGTCTTTCAGAAGAAAGTTGCTCACATTTTCCTAATTGGAACTGTTACCTGTGATTTTTCACTCTGGAAATGGCTTTGTAGACCTCAAGATGACTAGCTGATAAGCAGGAGCCCAGTCCCACTCATCAGGCATCAAAACAAGAAGATACAAAGACACAGGAGTGTGGGGAGGAAAGGAGACAGAAAATTATCTAATTAGATGTCAAGAGTTCAGGAAAGCCGATAGGATAGAATTTGAGCTAGAGATTCATAAATTAGTGGCTAGATCTGCATTCTGAGTCCTCCCATAGAGAAACCACTTGTGTGGAACCAAGGAATGGGAGCCCAAGCCCTAGCTGCCCAGGCAAGCCTGGGAGGAATCCATCAGTACCAGCAGCAGAGAGGCAGCCCCACACTGGCCACCACAGATCTCCCTCCTTGGCTCTGTCTCTGTTTCTTTAGAAAAGTTTTGGGGCTACCTGATGGGTGATCTAGCAAAGCTGGCAATTAAGTGGATCATGAACAGCAGGAATAGCTTCTTGCATAACTCTATTTCAGCTTGTTCAAACACACTGCCTGTCATTATCCTATGAGCAACAGTGGTGGCACAAAACTTAGGAGATTCATAAAAGGGAAGAAATCTGGGCCATGTTTTGAAGCAGTGATATTAAAGTGTCAGATGCTCTGAAATTCAGGAAGGCTATTGTGCAGATGGCACAGGTCTCATTAGCGTGGAGCTGAACTTCTAGTTTTCCCCACTGACCCACCACAAGGCTAACAGCACTGACAGCCCTTCTGATATGCAAGCAGTATACATTGGTGTCTATGTCTCCTGGTGGTTACCTTGCTAACTTAACTGGACATTTTGCAATTAACCAAGTTGTACTATTTAATTTGCCTGCAGTATAGCTCACTAGTGAATATTTTCCCAAGATGCTTTTCATAGAAAATTTGGAAGTAAATATCAAGCATCTGAAAAATAGGGGCAAAATTATTATGGGTCCTGCTTACCTCACAAGAGGATTATGTTTTCTTTTGTTCTGTCTGTGAAAAAGAGAGAAAGATGATGTCAACCCAGGATCTTCAAACCCAGCACTCTGTGTCATAGATTCATGAGCAAGATGCTTAGAGGGAAATCTCAGAAACATGTATTTTCTTCTCAAGGGGTGTTGGTTGACTTAAAGCACAGTGACATGTTAGCTGTAAGACATATTTCCCAAGGCAGAGAGAAGTCAGCAAACCATGGTCCAAGGGCCAAATTCATCCCAACACCTATTTTTGTCAGGAAAGCTCCACTGGAGCCCAGCTACAGTCATTCATTTAAGTGCTCAGTGTGCTGCCTTCCTTCACACTACAGTGACAGAGATGACCAGTGTGATGTTGACTGTTTGGCCTGTCTGCAAACACTAAAATATTTACCATCTGGCTCAGCAAAAACAGGTTTTCCAACCCCTGTCTGACAGGCTTGAAGCAAATGATCTCTTTGGCCTCCTTACCTTAGCATCTAGGTTTCCTCACTCCAAAAGCAGGGCAGACAAGGGAAGAGAGACCCAAGAAACCAGGTGCCCAGGAGACAAATGCAGCATTTCTCTGTAAGACCTCTGGCCAAGCAGCCCCTGCTCCCCCGTCCTAGGCCTTCTCAAGACAGGAGGTTCCTCCCATGAAGGTGCAGCTCCAGTCAGCCCTCCTAAGAGAAAAGGGTGCACTAGAAGAACTCAGGGAGGAAACATACCCCAGAGAATAGCAGTCGTGGTTAGTAACTGAATTGTCATACCTCATAGTTCCAACTTAACTTCTGGCACCCTGATATCTTGCCTGCCTCAGACAGCATCTAAACTAAATATCTGCTATAGATACATTAACAGCTATAGGCATAAAGTTAAGATATAGAGCAATCTCAAAAATTTCACCTTTCCCTTCTTCACACTCAAAACTATTCTTAACAGAACCCAACAGTCATATGAAGACACCACAATTTAGATTTGGCAATCTTTGCATGTTTAATGAAGAGGTTTATTCTAGATAAAAATACTCTAAAATATGCTCTAGAAAACACAAGTTTTGTGGTAGGGTGTTTCTTCTGCCCCCGTGCTTCTCAGACCTGACTGTGCACATAGGTCATGGTCTGGGGACCATTCTAAAAATGCAGATTCTGACCCCTTAGGTCTAAGTGGAGCCTAAGATTCTGCATTTTAGTAACTCCCAGGTGGTGCAGCAGTGGAAGTCCATGGACCATGCCCTGAGCGAGGACACGCCAGAGTCTGGTGGCTCCCCAAGACGCTTGCTATCCTGGGGCAGGAAGCAAACAGGCCATAGAGGACGCACAGAGGGCCGTCCAAAGTTTTCCTCTTCCAACCTGAGAGTTGATAGACAGGACAAAGGTGTACCTCAGTCTCCCTTACTTGGACCAGAGTCCCAGAGAATAGAGGTTTATTAGGATGGGGTTGAGGGGATTCCCAAAGAGGAAGACGTCTGTCCAGCTATGGTTTCCAGCACTAAAATGAAAATATCCCAGTGTGAGTATCCTTCCTCAAACAGAATCTCATGAAGAGAAATGATTAGCCAGAGGAATGGCCCCGCAATCTCTCCAGCTCTGCCTTCTGGCACCATTCCTGGAGCCCAAGGTCCCAAACGCCCTGAGGCGCAGCGCAGACACCAACAGGCAGCCCCCAGTTGCAGCTGCACGTGCTCAGCGCTCTCCGGCATGGGAGCCCACTTCAGCCCCTCTGCCCAGACACCTGAGGGTCCTGCCTCCACCCCACCAGCCAGTGGGCCTAAGCCACACTCCTAGTGTGCCCACCATGACTCTGAAGGGCTTAGTGGGCAGTGACAGAGAAGAGTGTTTATGCAAAGAAAATAAGCATAAACTTATAGAAATGCTTTAAATTGCTGCGTTGATCTAAAACTATTCCATTGGACCAAACATTAGGATCCAGCAGGATAGATGAGATCAATTAATTAGGAAATAATTATTCTCTACACAGAGTCTAGTCCCAGCTACAGACATAGGCAACCCTCATCTATTTTTTTTTTAGAGAGCATCTCTCATATTTATTGATCAAATGGTTGTTAACAACAGTAAAATTCTGTATAGGGGGCTCAATGCACAATCATTAATCAACCCCAAGCCTAATTCTCAACAGCCTCCAATCTTCTGAAGCATAACAAACAAGTTCTTACATGGTGAACAAGTTCTTAGATAGTGAATAAGTTCTTACATGGTGAACAGTGCAAGGGCAGTCATCACAGAAACTTTCAGTTTTGATCACACATCATGAACTATAAACAATCAAGTCAGATATGATTATTCATTTGATTTTTATACTTGATTTATATGTGAATCCCACATTTCTCCCTCATTATTGTTATTTTTTTTTTAAATAAAATGCTGGAGTGGTAGGTAGATGCAAGATAAAGGTAGAAAACATAATTTAGTGCTGTAAAAGGGCAAATGTAGATAATCAGGTCTGTGCCTATAGACTAAGTATTAATCTAACCCAGACAAGGGCAACAAAACATCCACAGATGCAGAAGATTTCTCTCAAAACAGGGTGGGGTGAGGTTCTAAGCCTCACCTCTGTTGATCCCCAATTTCTCACCTGATGGCCCCCCTGCGACTGTGCCTGTCTTAGGTTGTTCCTCCCTTGAGGAATCTTACCCATCTCTGGCTAACCAGTCATCTTCTGGGGCCATACAGGGAAATGTAAAGTTGGTAAGTGAGGAGAAGCAATATTCTTTGAAAAGGTTAGCTTTTTACTTCTTTGCAGATTTATGCCCTGTGGCTTCTATGCCCAGCATTTGTCTTGAGGTATCTTTACCACTTGGAAGAATTATGATGCTCAGTAATTTTTTAATATGAGGCACGAATTCTACTAAAGGGTTGTAATTAGGAAGGAAGAAGAAAAGCTATAGAAGTAGCAGACAGGAGAAAACATGGAAAGATTATTTCTTTGACATATCTTCTTGTAGAGTAACATAAGCATGTATAGGTTTTAACAAACTACTAATTAAATTGTGTACACACATTAACATAATAGGAATACAGCTACATAACAAAAGCAGACCTACAATTACCAGCCATATTCAGTGAAACCAAGAAAACCAGTTAGGTACCCTAGGCATTTGTGAAAACTTATCAATGATATGATGGATACTGTCTAACTGAATTTGAATAGTTTGAGAAAAATCAGACAAATTTAACAGCACATTCCTGGGAACTGTTCACATCCCATGTGTTCTTTTAACAGTGATAGTCTATAGTCGCACAATTTTAGAGCACTGCAACTTGCACTTCTCCTAATTCTTAGTTGAGTTCTGACAGTATAGATCCAGTCAAATTTATTGTTTTACTGTATGCACAGGCCAGCTTAGATATCTCCTTCTTCATTCCCATGGCAAGTCCAGGAACCGGTGGGATGAATGCAGCTACAACTGCAACAGCGCCAGGATCTTTGTTGAAGTTTTTTGATGAACATCTTCTGGAATGACTCTTCCAGAGGATGTTGATGTTGGAAGTTCTTCTTCATATCGTATCTTAATTCGCTTTCTGGGTAGCCAAATTAGGATTTGATCCTCTGCATAAACACAAACAAACCCTTTGCCCACACTTTGACATGACCTTTATACCATTCTGAAGAACCTATTGGAGATCACTACACAGGAATTGCTTTTTTTTTTAAGAGAAAGGAATATTATCAGAAAAATGTACTTCCATAGCTGATCATCTGACACCCTTTGAAAGATCAAAATTAAAGATATGTAAAGCATGCATTAATTGTTGATTTTCAGTTAGTTTTATCCTATCAGGGAGTAACCCCCCTTTTCTTTCTCTTTTTTTTTTTGTTATTATTAATCTACAATTGCATGAAGAATATTATGTTTACTATGCTCTCCCCTATACCAAGTCCCCCCCACAAACCCCATTATAGTCACTGTCCATCAGCATAGCAAAATGTTGGAGAGTATGAGATTTTTAAGGATTCTGATTATAGGTTTTTCTGACCTTACTAGGGCAGAGGCCCTAAGCTGCTGTAAATGAAAGCAAATGGCTCAGCAGAAGTTGGTGCTCCCTGATGATCTGCCATCCCTCTGCATCAGAGTGCAATTACCCTGCTCCCACACACCGTGCTCGTCTTTCTCACTTCAGTCCCTCACTTCCACCCTATAGCCTGGGCACTGCCTTTTTTCATGACAGGCCTCTGCCTCAGACCCAGGTCTCCTCATTTAAGGATAAGCCTCAGACTGTCTGGGATAGCTGCATCTTTAGCACACCCCTGGGGTAGCCTGCTTTGCCCACTGCCTCTTCTGAATTGATGACCTTGGTTCACGTGGCCTCTAGGGCCGCTGGGCAGCTCTCTGCTGCCCCCTCATGGAAATTTGTGGTATTATATCAGCTCTTTCAAGCAGCTCAGCCATTGCCACAACTCTTTAAATTCTGGTAAGATCCTGTGGCTTAGACTTGCCTGGAGACAAATGGTCATTTAATATTTATTACATGAGAGTTTTTTAAGTTTAAGTATTGCTTAATTAGCGCTTACTTGCCTGTCTCACATTCAGCCACTCATGATCATCTAGCCCTGCTTTTACTAATACTAATAGATCTGAAAGGCTCTCTAAGAAGGCCAGCATTCGGTATCAGACATTTTTTTCTTATATATAACATAACATATATGTGTATACATATATGAAAATGGGGAATGTTACCAAATGTGGGGTAAGTCATTATACTGCTCTCTTTTTCTGATCCCTCATGTAGGTAGTAAGGGTCAGATCTGATAGTACACTGACAGCAACGCTCACATATTAGTTTATGTAGGAAATGCCTGGCAAGTGAATTAAAATTTTTAATTTCTGGATATCACTCTTAGTGGCTAATTTTCCAGGTGGCCCAAAGATGTATATTTTTGACCAGCACCTATTATTTTCACAAGATTTCTAATGCAAATGGTTCACAACGTGCTAGTCTACTAACCATCTTCTCTTTCTGTTTGTTCTATTCCTTGATTCAACCCAAAGCGCACACTCTAAGGTTTAGAGAGAGCACCAGCCTCCCAAGGACCCAGGATAAAAACAAGTTTCTGTGAGTAAGCATCTTTTACAGGCACAACAATCATGATCCTCTTCTTACTGTGTGATGATCGCAGTGCCCAAAATATGCCCAGACCTGCACCCGATGTGAAAGACAGTGGAATTATTCGGTAACACTCTTCCATGATGTATCGCCCTGGACCCTGCCACACACAGATAAACAACTGAGTCGGCAAGTATCTGATCCCCAGGAGACAGGCATGTGCTGTTTAGAGTGCACAGTGCTGTTCTTCTACAGGCCTGGACACGAGAACTCGCAGAGGTTTTATTTTTTTCTTCAATTCTTGTCTGCTTGCTCAAAAAAGACTTAGACTAACTGGGCTATAATGTTGTTGGAGCGAACACAAAAGAGATTGGGATCTCTGCCAGCTTCCATGGGTGCTGACAATGTAGGGCCCTGGCAGCTCAATGAGGGCTTGGTGGCCACACTTCTCACACTGTCCTGCATTTGACTCACAGAGGCTCTTGTTAAAATGCAGATTCTGGTGCTGGTATTGGGCAGAGCCTGAGCCTCTGCATTTTTAATGAGTTCTCCATGATACTGACGCTAGTCTGCAGCCTCTGACACTAGTCTGCAGCCTCGGGAGCCAGGCTTTCTTTCGGTTCTGCTCTGGAGGCAGGCTGCCTACCTGCAATTCTGGGATTAGTACCTGTTAGCCTGCGGCTCTGGGCAAAGGGAACTTTGAGCCGTAGTTTTTCTTCACGTATGAAACAGTACCCCTCAAAGGGTTACTGTGAAAGTTAAAGGACAAGCAATATGGAGGTTCCTCGAAAAACTAAAAATAGAAATACCGTTTGACCCGGGATTCCCACTCCTAGGAATTTACCCAAGGAAAACAAGTTCTCAGATTCAGAAGGACATATGCACCCCTATGTTTATTGCGGCACTATTTACAATAGCCAAAATAATGGAAGCAACCTAAGTGTCCATAAGGAGATGAATGGATAAGGAAGAGGTGGTACATATACACAATAGAATACTATTCAGCCATAAGAAACAAATCCTACCATTTGCAACAACATGGATGGAGCTGGAGGGTATTATGCTCAGTGAAATAAGCCAGGCGGAGAAAGACAAGTGCCAAATGATTCCCCTCATTTGTACAGTATAACAACGAAGCAAAACTGAAGGAACAAAACAGCAGCAGACTCACAGACTCTTAGAGGTTACCAAAGGGGAGGGGTGAGGGAGGCCGTGTGGGTATTATGAATGGCACACATGATGTGGGGGGGATCATGGGGAAGACAGTGTAGCACAGAGAAGACAAGCAGTGACTCTGTGGCATGTTACTACACTGATGGACAGTGACTACAATGGAGTATGGGGGCAGACTTGATAATATGGGTAAATGTAGTAACCACATTGTTTTTTTCATGTGAAACCTTCATGTGTGTGTATGTCAATAATACCTTAATAAAAGAAAGGAAAGTTAAAGGACAGATGCTTGTAAATCCCTGGCACATCAACAGATGCGCTCATTGCTGCCTCTTGGCCACAGCTCCTGGAGCACCTGCAGCAGGCTGCACCCCGTGTGTTCCAACACTGCTTCCCAGCCTCTCGGATCATCTCCCACCTTGCGTCTGTATTCTCCCCTGCCCCAAACTCTCTTTAGTTACTGATACAATTGGAGGAGAAGGTGAGATGACAGAGAGAGATAAGGAGAGAGATAAGATACCAAGCTGCTAGCCTTGAAGATGGAGGGGGGGAACCTGAGACAAGGTATGCAGCTCTAAGAGCAGGAAAAGACAAGGAGACCATCTGCCCTGCAGCCTCCAGAGAGCATCGCCCCACCAGCACCCCCTCGCCTTTAGCCCAGGAAACTGACTTGGGACTCCTGGCCTTCAGGACTGGGAGAGAATAATGAAAACTATTATTTAACTCCTCACTGTAATTTCCTATTTCATTAGGGCCCCACCAAGATTGTTGACTTTTGCTCACCTTACTAGAACACACATATTCTAAGGACAAGGACACTGCCACCTGCCTCCTGCAGCTGGAGCGGGGCCGTGTGTAGTAGGTCTCCGCCACTGCCTGCTTGTCACTCTCTGCTCCAGGAGCCAGAGCCCAGTGCCAGGGTGGCTCACCCCACACCCTGCACCACAGGCTCAGCAGGATTCTGAGGGCAAACACTGACATACTGCTTCCCACCAGCACTGACAAAGCAGGAAGCAGGGGCACCTCAGCCCCAGAAGCTCATGGAATTGCACATTCTCAGGCCTCACCCACAGACCTGCTGAGCCCGAGTCCCTGTGAGTGGCTCTCAGGTCCGTGTGCTGTAAAGCCCCCCAGGAGGCCCTGGGCCGCTGCAGTTCAAGAACCACTGTCCTCTACCCTGCTGCTCTGAGTGCCTGCAAACCTGCTCTTAGGGATGTTTAGATGCTGAAGCAAAGAGCCCAACAGTTACCTGCAAAAGTATAGATTTGCATGATGCATGCAGCTAGGAGTAAAGAGAGAGCAGATCTGTATTTCTCATAGAAAGGAAGTTTGAGAGACAGCCAAAAAAGGATAAGCTCCACCCCTCCTCACACACTCAGCACCTACTGACCACCCTGCACAACAGAGCATATCCCCCAAGACAGAACAGTTAGCAGAGTACAGGGAGAGGCGTGAACTGCCCAGTGCTCTGAGGAGGAAAGGGGGGAGTATGGGAGACAGCCCTCATCTCTTAGTTACTATTTCATATGAAGGGAGACAGGTGGAGAGTGGGATCCTGGCAATATTAAACAGTTGATACAGTTAAGGACAGGGAGTGTGGACTTGTGTAAGTTTTCTGGACTTGAGAGACCCCACTTTTCTTTCTCCGTAATGAACTCCTGAGCTGGACCAGAAGCAGCAATTTTATTTTATAAACACTTGATCATAAAACTCAACAGAACAACTGGCATTCATATGATAAAACCGTTGGTAAGAACTTCCTGAAAACAGAACAGTTAACTAACGCGTACCAAGGATAGTTTTGTTTGATAACACCAATAAAATTGTCTGCAGAGCAAACTCAGGCAGCTTGATGAGGTAGCACCAATCAGCATGTCCTTCTCTTCCTTACCTAGGTCGTGTCACTGACTCCCTTCCGTTTCTCAAAACACCCCTGGCTTTCCCCACACAGTGGGACACATCTCTAGGTTCTCCCAAGATTTGTGCTCCCCAGTTGCAATTCTGAGACCCCAAATAAAAGGCCTTTTCTGCTTCTCAGTTTCACCTTCCATTGGTTGACAAAAGGAAACACAAAATTGAAAAAGAAACACAGTATCCAAGGGTGACGTGAAATTTACAGTTTTCTTTAAAATATTCCTGCAAAATAAGGGGAGCAGAGAGAAACAAATGAAACAAAATTGGCAAAATGGACACAAGTACCAAGGGATGAGTAGAAATAATACACCACAGCAGATCTAAGGCCTCAGAGTAATGCAGAAGTGAGGGGTCAAAATCAGAGCTGGGAAGGTGTGCAAAACTGAGACAGAACAAATAACAGCCTCTCAGGATGAAGGCTGGAGGAGGACCTGAACCAGGGAGGATGGCCCCAGGGGGCAGATGGAGGAGGCCTGGCCAGGCAGGCTGGGCTGAAGGCTCAAGGATGGCAGTTTCCAGGCCTTAATGTGCATCATCAGCTTTCAAAATAGAGTAATGGACCCACCCAGAGACTCTGATTCTAATGTCAAAGGAGGGACCTGGTGATTTGCATTTCCAGCCAGTTCCAGGTGTTCCTGAAGCCCCTGGTGTACTTCCGACAAGCACCAAGCCAGGTGGGATGGCTGGGACTGCATGATGCTTATAGAACCATTCACATCCCTGAATCTATTTAGATGTCTGCATATCTTGCACCCAGGCCCCTTCATTGTTCTTAAGCCCCACCCTCTGCTTGGTGCTACTCCTTTTTCACCACTGAAAATGGAATCACTGGGGAATAATTGCCATCATTTACTGAGTAGTTCATATGCACTCATTGATATTATATCATATGATTTTGACACCAAACTTTGTAAGGAGATTACTAGCAATATCCCCAGCATATAGATAAGAAAAGGTTAGCTGGCTCCTAATCACTCAGGGAGCTGGCACAAAACTAACTGTAGAGGCCATTGTAACTGTATAAAAATGAGAGAGCTATAACCTTTCAGAAGCAGGAATCCCAATTTTCCCCATGGTAAAACAAAATCCATTAGGTAGCAAAGTACCACATATCAAGCTTTAATTTAGCTGTCAGTTCTTTTCAAAAAGAAACTAGACAGAGATGGATCCATCTTTAATGAAAGCTTCAATGCAACTTATTTCCTTTTAAAGGAGAATTTAATTGAGATGCCTCCTAGTTTTCTCTAAAAAGCCCTGCTTTAGGACAATCTTCAGAAAACATCAAATAGAAATTGGAGGAGAGCTCTACATTGATCATTTGCTCCCTATGATATGCAGGAATGATCCACCTGTGGTAAGCCTACTTATTTGCAGCTCTGACCCTAGAGACAAAGCCTGTCTAGGTTCAGTGCTGGCCTAATTCAGTTGGATAGAAAAGTTGGAAACAACTGATGTGTCCCACATATTATTTATATAATCCATATGTTAAATACCATGCAGCACTTACATCTCATATAGCTTAGAAAAGTTTTAGAATATTTAACATCATGTACAGGATATGTTATTAAATGAAAAAAAATCAGTTTAAAACAATTTAAAAATTTGTTGTCTTAAGCTGACATCTTGGTTTGGGTTCCTACAGCAGCGGACTGCAAGTCAGGAGTTCAAGTTCAAGCAGCTTATTTGGGAGGTACCACAGATGCACTGGCAGAGGAGACACGCAGTGCACTGGGAAAGGCTGCCATCTTGTGCAGGGCACCGCGGTGGACACACGCCTCAGTCCCTCCGGGAACTGAGGTCAGAGGCGTTACAGCCCGGAGTTATCCCATGGAAGGGTAAGGAACTGGGAGCAGTTAAACTCAATGCTTGTCAGCTTTTCTTTGAAGGCTGTTCCTAGAGGCCACTGAGTATCCAGCACTGCTAGCTTGCCAAAAACAGAAGATGTAGAATAGGCTCTGCACTGCCCTCCTCACCATCCCCTCCCACCACCCCCGTCCTCCAAAAAACCCTCAGGGAAGAGAAGCATGTGTGGCATCTGGACTCAGGCCAGGGTGCCTATTGTGGTAAAGGCTGAAGGGCATCTGCAGAGCCCCCAGGCCATCTGCTGCACCTGGATAGAGCTCCCTGCAGAAGCTCAGTGCTCCTCATTGTCAGAAATGCAACCCAGGGAACAGGAGTGAGGCAGAGAACCGAGGTTCACGTCAGTGCAAAGGTTCATGTCCACACTGGCCATCACTGGGTAGCAAGTGCAGTTGTCACCTGTCTGAACTACTGCATCCCAGGGCAATCTGGCCCAGGGGAGGGGGACACTAGCCCTCAGCTTCCACATCTCACTGCAGAGGGCTTTTCCCCAGGGTGCACCAGCCCCTCATCAGTTCCAGAGTCTGCACATGGGGGTACCAAGGGAGTCTCATGGTCTTTCAGACCTCAAAATAAGAGGGAAACCAAGAGCAGGAGGCAAGAGGCCCCCTGTGTGGGCAGGAGGACAGGGACAGCAGGCTGGCACAGGGTGAGGCTGGTGGGGTCCACAGCCTTGGCTGCCCCAGGGCAGAAGAGCAGCCAGGAGCCTCAGAGACAGGCCAGGCCGGGCACCTGAGATACTGCCTGAGACACGCCGGACACATTTTTGTTTAATAAATATGTATACACAATGCACATAAAATACACACTCACATGTACAAATGAGCACACATAAAAAAGACAAGAGTTAAAGAAAAAACAAGTGATGGAAAAACCAGCCAAATTTTATTCCCTCCTGTACTCTTTAATATATGATATTTAAGCTTTATACAATAAAGGTATTTTGATTTTATAGTAGGTTAATTCATGTAAACAGTTTTAGAAAGGAAAACAGAGTAGTGAATATTTATTTTCAAGTTAAACTGGTTTAAAAAAAGGATTATTCCATGTTTTACTTGATGGGCATAGACAGAGTTGTCTCCTTTAATAAAGGTTTAATCTCTTAGGATATTGTTTAAAAAGCAACAAAAAATTGTTTTTCAAATGTGAGAAGTTTAACTCCCGCCTTATAATAGAATCATTTCCAAGTAACTTGAAAACACACTTGTTTATATACCTTGCATCATTCATTTATTCACTCACTGGATTAGCTAATAGCTGTTATTCACTGAACACCTTCTGAGCCCCCCTCTGAGGAAGGTGCTTGCCAGTCGTTGGTGGTAACAAGAGTCTGGAAGACCTGCCGGCACCTGGGGCCTGCACCTGGGGCCCGCACCTGGGACTTGCCCCGGGGTGGGCGAGGCAGCTCGTGGCAGAGGAAGCAAGTGCCCCCGGGCGTCCCCGCGCTTCCTCACCTCTCCCAGCTTCCACTGTGGGGGAGTTGGGGCCGTGTGACCAGTTCTTCCCAGTGAGCTGTGACCAGAAGTGATGTGTGTCCCTCCGGGCCTAGGGCAGCTGTGGATGGGGGACCCCTCCACCTTCCTCTTCTCCTGAGCACACTTTGCTAGATGATGAGCGTAAGAGGGACAGGGCCACAGCCCCGCCCCCAACCGGGCATAAGGTGCAAATCTTGAGTGTGTTATGCTCCTGAGATTTCGGGGTTGTTACCACGGTGTAGCCATGTTTAACACATAGACGTATAAACAATTACAGTACACCGTGTAATAACGTAAAAGAGGCGAACTCAGTGTGGTACTGAAACAAGGAAAAGGTGCATCAACAAAGCTGGAGTCGCTGCTTATGGCTCCAGTACTGTCCCGAATCCCCGTGCAGCATCAGCTTTCCCCACAGCCTGCACTGAACGCACGCCCTGTCCTCACTCTGGGGGCCCTGGGACGGATGGCCGTGTGGGTCACTATTGTGCAGTGAACATGTGGCAGAAGCACATCCAAACACTTTGCCATCGAAACCCAAGGACGCCCCCGCGTGACGCCCTTGTTCTGCGGTGCCTCTCGCCTCAGGAGGGCTGTCCTCGCAGCCATCTGACCACGCAGCCACCCCGAAATCACCGCGGCGCTGCTCCTCCATCCCGAACAGGGGCCCCGGCGTCCACGAGACCCTCCCCCGGATCCGCAGCCTCGGCCTGACTGTAAGAAAACGGACAGACCACAGTGAGGGGCATTTTCCACGAAATATCTGAAGGAAACCAAAGCGACATTATGACTGGGCAACACTGTATCCTTATGGAATCCTGGAACAGAAAAACAAACCACTTTACTGGGAAAACTGGTGCAATGGGAATGAAGCCTGGGGTCCGGTTCAGTGTTGCACCATGTGTTCACTGTTTTGGTAAGTATGCTGTGGTGCACAAGACATTAGCATTACGGGAAGCCGAGGAAAGTGTCCACCGGACCTCTGGGTACTAACTTTGTAAATCTTCCATAAATCCAAAATTATTAAAAGAGAAAAATGTTGAAGAAAGGAAGATGGAAAGTGGTTAATGAAATTGACTATAGAGAAAAGGAGAAATAAAGGTCTTGTGAGAAAGCTCATGTGTGTGTATTGGTGAACTTTGTCTATTGGGATGTCTGTGGCAGGGGAGCATCTGGCCTGTGGGCGTGTATGCATGTCTGTGGGTGTGTGTGTGTGCGGGAGGAGGGCTTTGGCACACAGCTCTACTGCGAAGGACCCCATGAGCCAGGTGAGCATACCACACAGGTGAACACCTTGAGGTTTGGCCCTTAAGCACCTCGCTGGCCTAGACTGGGGGCCACTTTCCAAAGGAGGAACAGGAAGAACCTGGACTCAAACTGGAGACCTCTTGATGTGCAGTTAAATGCTCTACCACTGAGCTACTGCCTCAGATAACAAAGGGTCTCATAAAAATACTTACTCCAGTTTTATGAGCTATATTATACTTCAGAAATGCCTTCTGTAGTCAGGTCCCTCACAGGTCCCTTTCTAACCACACCACCTCCTGCTTTTCCCAGAGCTTGCACACAGGGAGCTTGGTGCTCCCTGCCGCTAAAGCTCAGTGCTGTATTCCCCAGCTCTTAGCATGCACTGACCGCCCATCAATCCCTGGGCACGTCAGTGAATTTAAGTGTTACAGACCACCAGCAAATAATGGACATGAAGGGAATCTTAACCAGGTGGCCACAAATGGTCTTCAGAGGTTCATGTGCAGATCTGAAATCAGAGGCAAAAGGTTGTGTGTGTGCATGCATGATATGGCATGCATGTTCTCATCAGATTTTCAAAGGGGACCTCACCAGGATGAACTTTCTCATTTTACAGTTAAAAAATTCTGGATGTTCTGAAGTCCAAAATTCACCTTGAACACCTCTGATTCCTATTTCCTTGAGTTCCAGTCTAAGGATTTTTAACCTCATGGATCTCTGAGATTAAGAAGAAAGGTCATGGAAATCTGGGTCATTGCAAAGCACTCTCCCTGATGAGACCTGTCAGTTGCCCTGAACCCAAGGAGTGAACAGCAGCTAAATGTCCAGATCAGAGACTCTGAGAGACTGAGACACCCACTCCCAGCCTCTCCACTCTAGGACCTCACATTTCAAACCCAGGATGCTCAAAAATAAACTTGTCACCCTCCGGTCCAAACCTTCATCTCCTATTTTTGCTTTGTTGAAATATAGTGGCTCCTACTTGCTGGACACTTGATATGTGCCAGGCATGGTACTAAAAACTCTGCCTGTGTGAATCATCACAAAAATCCCGTAAAATAGGTATTAATTAGCACACTGATTTTGCAGGTGAGGAGACAAGGCACAGAGTGTTCCCACAGCCTGGGGGTGGCTGGCTGGCCTTAGGACTGTGCGCCAAAACTGTGCGAGGGCCCACGGTGCTGTGCCTACCCCATCTTGGTTGGTGACACCACTGTGCACTCTGTCATTTGACCAAAAGACTTACAGCCCTGGGCCTCGGACTCCCCTCTGTGTTCCTGAGCTCACTGTTCCTGTTGCCACTGAGCTCTGGCGTCTGTCCCCACCCTGCCCTGCAGTGTCACCACCTCCTGAACGGCTTCCCAGCCTCCTCCTTGCACATCGTCCCTCAGAGCAGCCTGTGTTAACACAGAATCTGTCCAGGTCATCCCTTTTTAATTCCTTCATGAAAACTGCAAGAATCTGAGCACAACAAGCAAAGTTCTTTAATTCTGAATCCTGCTCCATCTCTTCAGCTCAGGCTTCAGCTTCATGCTAAATACCCCTCCACCCCCTGCCCCACCTCCAGCTATGTCCTTCTGGCTGCAGTCCCTGCCTGCCCAGTTTCCTCCACCAGGAACTTGACTGTGTTCTCCACACCCCTGTCTTCTGCCCAGTGCGACATCACTCATCTTACAAACTCTGGCCTGCCATCAGCCCCTCCCAGAGGCCTCCTGCAGCCTCCTTTCCTCCAGGCACAGTGACTGCTGCCTCCTCTGTGTCCCCAGGGCTGGCTCAGCTCAGCGCAGCTCACACCACTCTGATCTGTGCCACAGGCCTGCGTCCGGGCTGAGAGCACACGGAGACCAGGGCACACGGTTGGCACAGTTCCGGCACATAGTCGGTGCTCACGGTATGTTGTTCAAGCTGATCTGAAGAGTCAGCAGCACCTGCACTACTGGAAGGATTCAGACCTGGGCTAAGGGGTGACCCCTGCACCATGCCTTACCTGGAATGGACGCACCCATACTGGGGATGCCCAGCTAGCTGCACAGAGGAACTGGGGCTGGAAAACTAATAGGAATTCCTTGACTTTAGAGCAGTTCCCTAAACTTTAGGCCAGGTTGATTTTAGCCCTAGGAATTTTGGGAACAGACTGTGCCCTAACTGTCCCCATGACACTGCCAGTCACTGAGTTGCTGAGTTGGCCTTGCAGCTGTAGGATCTGAAAAATCAAAAGTTAGCATAAGTGCATAAGTACAGCCATCTTAAAGGGTTAAACACCACCCTCTAGCCTAGGAGAAGGAAAATTATTAGAATCTTGAAAAAAAAAAAACAAATTAGTCAGCCAGTGTTAAATGTAGTGACCTTCAGTTAGCTAACCTCAAATCAGTTAATCATGAACACCAGGTGGTGGGCAGCTGCGGCCTTCAGACTGCTAACCTTGGTCGGATAGTCATGCATACCAAGCTTATCTTGCTAAAACACTGTGTAAGAAAATACTGTCTTTTTGAAAATGCTATGCTATAAAAACCTCTGGCTTAGACTATTCAGGGTCCTCGTTGAGACCCGCTGCGACGGGCTAACTTGGACCCCTGCTAGCTGGTTCCTGAATAAATTCCTCTTGCTTATTGCATCAAGAGACCTCTTTCGTGAGTGATTTGGGGTGGCGTCCTCCTCTGGGAAAATCCAACATTTGGGGGCTCATCCGGGATCGTGCGCTCACCCCGCTTCACTCCCGAAGCCGTTCTTGGAGGAAGAGGTAAGGTTAGTGGCGCCTTGAGTTGTCTGTGTTCTGTTTTCTGTTTTTCAGTGAGACCGGTCGGAATTCTGAAAGGGTACCCTCTGTCTGGCAGTCGTCCCGATCCCGTAAAGGGGTCGAGACTGCGGTCGGTAGACGTACTTGGAGCACCACAGGCTGCAACCCTGGGGGACACCTCGGGGAGAGTGGAGGGCCAGGGACGCCTGGTGGCCTCTCGTCTGTTTTTCCGGCAAAGTGAACCTGATGAGATAGGGTTGATTTTTGGGCGCCAGGAATATCAACCCTCTGATTCCTTTCGGTTTCTGTTTGAAAATCTGAGAAAAACAAAAAGCGGCCGCTGTGTGTCTAATGTGTGTGTGTCTTTGTTCTCTGTGTCTTTTACGTGCCTGATTATTGTTTTACTGACAATGGGACAGACAGTGACGACCCCCCTTAGCCTGACGTTAGATTATTGGACGGAAGTCAGAGCGAGAGCGCATAACTTGTCAGTAGAAGTAAAAAAGGGACCATGGCAGACTTTCTGTACCTCCAAATGGCCCACCTTCAATGTTGGGTGGCCCTCGGAGGGGATTTTTGATCTCCCCACTTTATTAGCAGTAAAAGCCATTGTCTTCCAGGATTCGCCTCAAGGACACCCAGATCAGCAACCCTATATCGTGGTCTGGCAAGAGTTGGTGGAAAATCCACTGCCCTGGGTGAAGCCCTGGGTGCAGAAGAAAACGGGCCCTCGAGTTTTAGCTGCCCAGACCCAACCCCAGAGCAAGGGAAAAGAAACTATTAAAGTTTACCCTGACACTCAAGATTTGCTTATGATTGATGATCCCCCTCCTTATCCTCCTGCCCCTACGGCACCCCCGGCCCCGGCACTGCCAGCACCGGCACCCCCGGCCCCCTCAGTGTCTGATGCCGAGACAGTAGGGCCGGCTCCAGGACCTGCCCAGGGAACTCGGCGCCGCCGAGGGGCCACCCTGGACCCACCGGGTATTTTTCCTCTCCGGTCTTATGGAGTTCCCATCCTTGGGGAAGAGGGGGAGCCGCCCTTCCAACCTTTGCAATATTGGCCATTCTCCTCTGCTGATTTATACAATTGGAAAGCTAACCACCCTCCTTTTTCAGAGGAACCACAGAGACTAATGGGACTGATAGAGTCCCTGATGTTCTCTCACCAACCCACTTGGGATGATTGTCAGCAGCTTTTACAGGTACTCTTCACCACGGAAAAAAGAGAAAGGATCCTTCTGGAGGCGCGGAGAAACGTGCCTGGAACTGACGGACAACCATCGCAACTCCCTCATGACATAGAGAGGGGGTTCCCGCTGACCAGACCCAATTGGGACTTTAATTCTCCAGAAGGTAGGGAGCGACTAACCATCTATCGCCAGGCTCTGGTGGCAGGTCTTCATGGAGCTGCAAGGCGCCCCACCAATTTGGCCAAGGTAAGAGAGGTTAGTCAGGGAGCCGCTGAGGCACCCGCAGTGTTCCTAGAATGCTTGATAGAAGCTTTCAGGCGGTATACTCCTTTTGACCCCACTTCTGAGGAGCACAGTGCTTCAGTGGCTCTTGCCTTTATCGGGCAATCAGCACCTGATATTAGGAAAAAGCTTCAGAGACTAGAAGGCTTACAGGATTTGTCACTGAGGGATTTAGTGAAAGAAGCTGAGAAAGTTTATCATAAGAGAGAGACTGAGGAAGAGAAGGAACTAAGGAAAGAAAAGGAAAGAGAAAATAAAGAGGAAAAGAGGGACAGGAAGCATGAGAGAAATTTAACAAAGTTCTTGGCCGCAGTAGTAGAAAATAAGGGACGCCCGCCCTCTAGTGGTAGAACTAGTAAGGCAGGGCCCCTGGGCAAACGGCCTCCTTTGGATAAAGATCAATATGCATACTGCAAAGGAAAGGGGCATTGGGTGAAAGAATGCCCTAAGAAGCCACCGCGGGGACCTCCAAAGAAAGCGTTGTCTCTGCTGGAGGATGAGGATTAGGGAAGACGGGGCTCGGAGCCCCTCCCCGAGCCTAGGGTAACCCTGAAGGTGGAGGGGCAACTCGTTGAGTTTCTGGTGGATACCGGTGCTCAACATTCTGTACTGACCCAAGCTAGAGGCCCTCTTTCTGGCAAAAAGTCTTGGGTGTTCGGGGCCACGGGCCAGGAACAATATGCATGGACTACCCAAAGAACAGTGGACTTAGGAGTGGGACAAGTAAACCACTCATTCCTTGTCATACCGGAATGCCCCACACCCCTGTTAGGAAGAGACATCCTGACCAAAGTTGGGGCCCAAATATCCTTTCAGGCTGAAGATGCCCGAGTGACAGATCGAGAAAAAACACCTTTGGGCCTAAGTATTCTGTCCATAAGATTGGAGGACGAGTACCGCCTTTTTAAGGAACCGGAACCCTCCCTAGTTAGTCGGAGGTGGCTCAACCAGTTTCCAGGGGCCTGGGCAGAGACAGCGGGTATGGGGCTTGCTGTAAACCAGCCCCCGGTGGTCATAGAATTGAAAGCCTCAGCTTTACCAGTGACTGTGAGACAATATCCAATGAGTAAAGAAGCCAGAGATGGAATTAGGCCCCATATCCAGAGGCTCATAGAGCAGGGGATATTAGTAAAATGTAAATCCCCATGGAACACTCCCTTGCTGCCTGTAAAGAAAGCGGGAACAGGAGATTATCGACCAGTGCAAGATTTAAGAGAAGTTAATAAGAGGACACAGGACATTCATCCCACTGTGCCGAACCCTTATAACCTGTTAAGCTCTCTGGCCCTGGAAAACACCTGGTATACAGTCTTAGATTTAAAAGACACCTTCTTTTGTTTGCGCCTGCACCAGAGTAGCCAACCGCTGTTTGCTTTTGAATGGAAAGACCCCTCCACAGGAACTACTGGACAATTGACCTGGACTCGCTTGCCACAAGGATTCAAGAATTCACCTACCCTCTTCGACGAGGCTTTGCATCAGGACTTGGCTTTTTACCAAGCCTCCAACCCACAGGTAACTTTGTTACAATATGTTGATGACTTACTGATAGCAGCCCCTACTCAGGAAGCTTGCCAAGAGGCCACTGGAGCCCTTTTGACTGAACTTGCTAAATTGGGATATAGGGCATCTGCCAAAAAAGCACAGATCTGCCAACAACAAGTGACTTATTTGGGATATTCCCTGAGAGAGGGGAAAAGGTGGCTTACTGAAGCCCGAAAGCAGACTGTGACGCAGATCCCGGTTCCTACTACTTCGCGCCAAGTTCGCGAGTTTCTGGGGATGGCAGGGTTTTGTAGACTATGGATACCCGGATATGCCACCTTAGCTGCCCCTCTGTATCCCCTAACCAAAGGGGCGGCCCCGTTTGTTTGGGGACCTGAACAACAGCAGGCCTTTGATGATATCAAAAAGGCCCTCCTGTCGGCACCCGCTCTGGCCTTGCCAGATGTGACTAAGCCGTTCGTCCTTTTTGTGGATGAACGAAGCAGAGTGGCTCGAGGAGTGTTGACCCAACAATGGGGACCTTGGAAGAGACCTGTCGCCTACTTGTCAAAAAAATTGGACCCAGTGAGTAGCGGATGGCCTGCCTGTTTGAGAGTAGTGGTGGCCGTGGCCCTCTTGGTTAAAGATTCTGACAAACTGACACTGGGACAAAAACTCACTGTGGTTGCTCCACATGCATTAGAGAGCGTAATCCGACAACCACCCGAGAGATGGATGTCGAATGCCAGAATGACTCACTACCAAACCTTACTCCTGAATCGTGATCGTGTGGAGTTTGCCCCCCCTGCCATCCTAAACCCGGCCACTCTGCTCCCCAGTTCGGGGAATGAAGTGCTTCATACCTGCCAGGAAATCCTGGCCGAGGAGACAGGGACCCGCCGGGACTTACAAGATCAGCCCTTAGGAGGACCGGGACTCCTGACTTGGTATACAGACGGGAGCAGTTACATCATGGATGGTAAGAGAATGGCTGGAGCTGCAGTAGTGGATGATGACCAGATCATGTGGGCCAGCGGACTCCCAACGGGCACTTCTGCACAGCGAGCAGAACTCATCGCCCTGACTCAGGCTCTAAGGATGGCAGAAGGTAAGAGACTTAACGTCTACACTGACAGCCGATACGCTTTTGCCACCGCTCACATACACGGGGCTATTTATAGACAGAGAGAGCTGTTAACTTCTGCCGGGAAAGATGTTAAAAACAAACAAGAAATTTTAGATTTGTTAGACGCCATCCATAGGCCTAAGGAAGTAGCGATAATACATTGCCCTGGACATCAGAAAGATGATTCTCCAATAGCTCGAGGAAACCGGAGGGCGGACCAAACCGCAAAGCAAGCGGCTCAGGGAATGAACATTCTACCTCTCCAAGTGTATCCGGAAGCCACCCACATTAGAAGCTTCCAGTATACACCTGAAGATCTTGCTTGTATAAACAAATTAGGGTTCAAAAATTCCTCACCCCACGAGATATATAAGTCTGAAAAAGGGAAAGTTGTTCTGCCCCAGAGAGAGGCAGAAAAATACTTAAGGCAATTACATCAATTGACACATCTGGGAGCAAAAAACCTAAAGACCCTGGTTCGGGACTCCCCTTATCATGTTATTGGATTAGGAAAATTGGCTGACGAGGTTGTAAGAAATTGTGTTCCCTGCCAATTAGTGAACGTGAGTAAAAATCAAGCAATATCCGGGAAGAGACTTCGAGGAGATCGCCCAGGAGCCTATTGGGAAGTTGACTTCACTGAAATTAAGCCTGCTAAGTATGGATATAAATACCTTCTAGTTTTCCTAGACACATTTTCAGGATGGACAGAGGCGTTCCCCACCAAAACTGAGACAGCTCAGACGGTGTCTAAAAGGATACTTGAAGAAATATTTCCAAGGTTCGGAATCCCCAAGGTAATCGGTTCCGATAATGGACCTGCCTTCATTGCCCAGGTAAGTCAGGGATTGGCCAAGATCCTGGGGACATATTGGAAATTGCATTGTGCATACAGGCCCCAGAGCTCAGGACAGGTAGAAAGGATGAACAGAACTCTAAAAGAGACCTTGACTAAATTGTCCATAGAGACTGGCTTATGTGATTGGTTAGTCCTCCTTCCCTTCGCCCTGTTTAGGGTCAGGAACACTCCCGGCCACCTTGGACTAACGCCTTTTGAAATAATGTTTGGGGTCCCGGCCCCGCTCCAATCAGCTCATCTTCATACATTCCCCGAATGTACAACTAATAAGTTTCTGCTTGAAAGGTTACAAGCCTTGGAAGCCATGCAGAAAGAGGTGTAGGCCTCCATTAAGGAAGCCTATCGGCCAGGGGACCTCTCAGTACCTCACCAGTTCCAGGTGGGAGACCCTGTCTACATGAGAAGACACCGGACGGGAAACCTCGAGCCGCGGTGGAAGGGACCTTTTATCGTCCTCCTGACTACTCCCACAGCCGTGAAAGTAGATGGTGTCTCTTCCTGGATACACTCTTCACATCTGAAGAAGGCACCCCCACAGGACCCGGACTGGCGAGTAGCTCGGACTGATAACCCCCTTAAACTCTGTCTATATAGAAAGAACCATGTTGCTAGCGATTCTGATGTTTCTGCCACTTCCAACCCTCCAGAACCCCAACCCCCATCAGCCCTATAGGCAGACATGGATCCTGACAGATGGACAGACTGGTAAAACCCTTAATGAAACTGCACACACTGCCCCTCTAAACACGTGGTGGCCAGATTTGTACTTTGACCTCAGGGAGCTTTTTGGGAAGTAAGGGAAGGAACACAGTTACCATACCCTACAAAAACGGGCACTCATTAACACTGCTCAAGGACGAGCACAAGGGTTCTGGGCCTGCCCTGGCAATCTAAGAAATAACTGGAAAACCTGTGGGGGCTTAGAAAGTGTTTACTGCAAAAGCTGGAGTTGTGTAACCTCTAATGATGGGCCTCAGAAATGGGCAGTCGGGAATCGAGATTTAGTTAAATTCACTTTCAGAGACCCTGACAACAGGGTACCCCAAGTGTGCATGCGATTTAACCAAGAACAGGCCAAAAATGAAAAGTCCTGGGTGACTGGAATAACTTGGGGTTTTCAGCTTGATATAGGCCGTTTCGCCTGGGTCGGCCCTTACCCAAGCGGACTCTTAACTATCAGACTTAAAATCGAAACCCTTCCAGCCGTCCCAGTAGGACCGAATATTATTTTACAAGATCAACCACGCCTTCCAACTCCAGCCCCAAAGCAAACCCTAATTCAACCAGTAGACCCTGTCATTACTCCTGCTGTCCCCGTCCTCACTCTTGATTCAGTGGCCCCCTTTTCTAGCACCGGGCACCGCCTCCTTAACCTCGTTAAAGGGGCTTTCCGAGTTCTGAACACCACCAATCCTAAAACTACTGAATCTTGTTGGTTGTGCTTCTCTTCTGGGCCGCCTTATTATGAAGGATTAGGATTGTTGGGCAGTTTTAACAGGACAACCCGTCACGAGATCTGTAGCTGAGGGAGCCATAGGAAACTAACCCTGACTGAAGTAACTGGAAGAGGAAGATGTTTAGGTACAGTTCCCCCCTCCCATAAATCTTTATGTAATGAAACCATAGCTGTAACCCCCTCAGGTGAACATGAGTATCTAGTCCCTCCTCCCGAGGGATGGTGGGCTTGTAACACTGGAGTGACCCCATGTGTCTCTACTTCTGCCTTCAACTCTTCCCATGATTTCTGTATCATGGTCCAGCTGGTGCCCAGGTTGATGTATCATGATGATCTCTCATTCGTAGCTGAATTTGAACCTAGGCGTAGATATAGAAGAGAGCCAGTCTCGCTGACCTTAGCTGTATTGTTAGGGATAGGTGTCACAGCCGGAAATGGGGGCAGCCGCTATTGTTCAAGGGAACCAACATTATGACAGGCTAAGGACAGCTATTGATGAGGACCTAAGGACCATAGAGCAATCCATTACAAAACTTGAAGAATCTCTGACTTCCCTCTCTGAGGTAGTCTTGCAGAATAGACGAGGGCTGGACCTGTTGTTCCTAAAAGAAGGAGGACTGTGTGCAGCTCTAAAAGAAGAATGCTGCTTTTATGCAGACCATTCCGGAATAGTAAGAGATTCAATGTCAAAGCTTAGGGAAAGGCTAGACCAGAGAAAGAAAGAACGAGAAGCCAGCCAAGGGCTATTTGAATCTTGGTTCACTAGGTCCCTGTGGTTTACAACCCTGATATCCACTCTGGCTGGGCCCTTACTCATCCTTGTGTTGCTCCTCACTTTAGGACCCTGCATACTAAATCGGCTGATAACTTTTGTTAGAGAAAGAGTGAGTGCCGTTCATGTGCTAATGTTGAGGCAACAATATCATTCACTCACCCCACAAGGAGACACAAACATTCCATGATTGGAATGCCCCTGAAGAGAAGTGGGGAAATGTAGGATCTGAAAAATCAAAAGTTAGCATAAGTGCATAAGTACAGCCATCTTAAAGGGTTAAACACCACCCTCTAGCCTAGGAGAAGGAAAATTATTAGAATCTTGAAAAAAAAAAACAAATTAGTCAGCCAGTGTTAAATGTAGTGACCTTCAGTTAGCTAACCTCAAATCAGTTAATCATGAACACCAGGTGGTGGGCAGCTGCGGCCTTCAGACTGCTAACCTTGGTCGGATAGTCATGCATACCAAGCTTATCTTGCTAAAACACTGTGTAAGAAAATACTGTCTTTTTGAAAATGCTATGCTATAAAAACCTCTGGCTTAGACTATTCAGGGTCCTCGTTGAGACCCGCTGCGACGGGCTAACTTGGACCCCTGCTAGCTGGTTCCTGAATAAATTCCTCTTGCTTATTGCATCAAGAGACGTCTTTCGTGAGTGATTTGGGGCGGCGTCCTCCTCTGGGAAAATCCAACACAGCTGAAAGGACCTAAAACTCCAGGGACAGTTCTAGCACCTTGGGAGCATTGTGAAATTTCATCATAGTGCTTTTAACACTAAGAGAACTGTATGAGTGGTAGAATGAAGTACAATGAGTGTGTGCTCTGAGTTCAAATCCTGTACCTGCTCTCTGTAGCTTTGCACTTCTCCAAGTCTCAGCCTCCTCATGTAAAATGGGGATACTGATAGTATGAATCTTTTAAAATTTTGGCAAGAAATGGAGAAGACAATCAATCTAAAGAACCCAGACTTGTACCTGGTATATACACAGGGACACTAGTATTAT
The DNA here is from genome assembly GCF_040802235.1 of Manis javanica. Taxonomy (NCBI): domain Eukaryota; kingdom Metazoa; phylum Chordata; class Mammalia; order Pholidota; family Manidae; genus Manis; species Manis javanica. Next base: position 36,409,566 of record NC_133170.1, on the reverse strand, counting down.
TTTTCAAGTGGCCGTGAGCTACAGAAAACAATAAACTCAATAACAATCCATGTCCCCCTGAGGCAAAGGTAGTCACTGCAGGAGGAGCTCCTAGATTTGAACCACAGACTTCCTGATGTGCAGTCACATGCTCTACCCCTGACCCATGCACTCTGTTAGGTAAGCAGCTTTTATAGTCTCTTCATATTCTGGTTCTGAAAACCTCCAGTGACTCACGGGAGCTGTAATTAGAGAGAAGGCTGCCGGGAAGAGTGTGGGTGTCACAAGTCCTAGAAGAAGTGTATTATGAGAAAGACCAGACTCCTGAGAACCACATTCTCCGAGCCGAGAACTTGGGCTTTCCAATATCCAAAGCCTTTCTTGTACTCCAGTCTCACAAAAAGCGACCCTCAGTTCCAGATAAAAACCATCAGCTCTTCCACAAACAGCAAAACCAGTGTAAAGAGGCTGACTGGATTCCCACCATGCTTCCCTTAACCACAGGTCCTAGCTGCTGAGATTGTCATTCCTCTTCAGGACTTCACAGAACTACACTCATAACTGGCACTCAATAGATATTTGTTGCATTAAATTGATTCTGGAAAAAATATGTATGCATATGATTTGTGTGAGATAGTTTTTCTAAGCCATAACTGTAAGATGATTTTAGCCACACAGAAACAGATGGTCAGTGAGTTACGCTCTTATGTAACAAAACTTGCCTGGAACTTGGAAGACTGTAGACTCCAAAAGGTCATTTGATGAAGAGAATCAGGCTCCAAACAAGAGCCTCTTAATCAATTAAATAAATTATTTATCCTAGCCATACCCACCACCAAAGACTCCTTTTCAACTTCCAAACACGGCCACAACTGGGGCTGCTGCACCTCTAGGATTCACGGACATTTCCTCTCATCCTGTAAACTGTTCAGCAGCTTCTTAGGGAACCCTTGTGTGTGTGTGTGTGTACACCTGGCGGGAAGCCTCCCTCCTGCCGGGCTCCCAGATCACACGCATCAATTAGGTCTCTTCAAAGGACCCTGAGCTGGGTGGCCCGTGTCTGCCCAGGCCATGGTGGCCGGGAGCCCAGCGGGCAGGAGGGCCCCCGCTCTGTTTCTCGCTTGCCTCGGGCTGGGACGGAGGCTGCAAAGTGAATCACAGTGCACACTCTGCTCCTCGTTCTTTTCTCGCCCTGAACATCCATGGGAACTGAGACTCCAGCAGTAACAGATGTGCTGTGTCCTTGCTGAAGAACCCCAGAGTTGGAAGGGATTTACAGATCACGTATTTCAACCACTAATTTTGCAGACTAAGAAACATGGATAGAGGGAAGCTGAGCAGCCTCATTTAAAATCACAGACCTAACAGCAGCAGGAACTGAGCCATGGTCCACCCCACCCCCAGCTCCTTAGAGGCAGGGCCCTTCAGAAGCACCCAGTGCCTGGAATAGTGCAGGTACTCAGTGCATTTGTGTTTGATAAATGTCAAAGTGCAGTCTTACACAGGTAGGCCAGACACCCAGGTTCTGACCCTGAAGGCCCCGTAGCCCAGCAGCTCCCCCAGAAGGTGGGACTGGGTCGAGTCAGCCATCACCTTCTTTTTCTCACTCAAAGTATTTCTCAAGCCTCATCATTCACTTTCCAGTGGTCACAGTTTTTACCATATTCTAGTATCTCCTACAATAGTTTTTACTTACTATTTGCCTTGAAAACAACCCACTGTTTTTTACTTAGTCTCATCCTAAGCAATAATAGCCTCAAAGATGCCAATTTTGTTTCATTCTACTGCACCCTGAAATACATACATCACTGTTGAAATATGTTAGAATTGTATTTATCGCATGTTGCTCTTGCAACTTGCCATACGTGATTCTAAACACTTTACAAATTCATTTAATCCTTAAAACAACCCACAGAGAGAGGAGCTCTCATTATTGTCTTTAGAACGAGGAAGCCAAAGTACAGGGAAGTTAAACAACTTACCCAAGGCCACATGGCTGGTAATCAGTTCAGGCCCCCAGAGTCACCTTTGAACCCCTCGGTGGTAACTACAGCGCCGTGGTCAATTTTGTGTCAACTTGACTGGGCCACAGGATACCCAGGCATTTGGCCACATATTATTCAGGGCATATCAGGATGAGATTAAGGTCTGAATGGTAGGCTAATAATGCAGACTGATCCTCCCTTTCTGGGTGGCCCTCTTCTAATCCAGTGAAGCTCTGAATTGAACAAAAAGAAAAACAAGTGAGAGCCACCTCCCCCTGCCTGACTGCTCGGACCTGGCCATCAGTGTTCTCCCCCTTTCAGGATCACACTGGAATGTCTGCTTTTCTGGGGTCTGCAGCCTGCCCTCTTCCAGACTGACACGCCATCCATCAGCTCTTCTGGGTCTCAGAACTTTGGACTCAGACTGGAGCTGCTCACCTGCTCTTCTGGGTCTCTAGCTGCTTCCTTCAAATCTTCGGACTTTCCAGCTTCCCTAATAAATCTACTTGTTATATGTATATATAAATATGTGCATGCTTCTGATTCTGTTTCTGAGGAGAACCCTGATATCCACAGCAAACTCTGGGAAGAATAGCTGGGCCTGCACTGGCCGCGAGGAAACTGTCCATAGTTGTTGAGATTTTGTGTCCCTCAAGAGACCCAGAGTGACACCTGCCTCAAGACAGGGGTTCAGGCTGATGATCACTGACCTGCTGTTGCACCCCTAATTTCTGTTCCCTTCACCAACTACATGTCACACATGGGGATTTGCTCTCATTGGCAAAACATAGGCAAAAATCAGAGTTAATAAGTGTTTTAATTACAAGGTTTTACAAGCCAAACCATTTAGTCCAAGTTCCAAAGTGTATCAGTCAAAGATTTACATCAGAGCTACAGAAAGGAGGTGATTACACCACAGCCGTCTTGCAAACACCCCAGAAAATTTGTGGCAATTATTCACAATTATGTGCAACCACAGGTTTTAAGAATTGAATCTTCCTAATACTGCCAGATTCCCTAGGACTATTTCATAATAGGATTAAATTAGAGTTTAGGTTTCAATGATTAGAAAGACTGTTCCATTTATATTAAGACATTCCTTCTCAGTTAAATTCTTTTTCACTTTTTAATCCTCCATTTCCCCAACTGTAAAATGGGAATGTGGTAATTACAAGATCTCCTAAATCCTTTCCAATCCCAAAATGTTGGCTCACAAATTCAAAGTTAGCTTCTAGGCGGGGACTAAGTTAAAAAGTCCAAGTATGCCCAAAAAACAGCAGGAAAAAAAGTGATCAAACTGAGTGGGAGATTTCAAGTACAGCACAACATAAAAAAGAAAGGGGATGTTGCCATGGCCACAAGACTAACCATCAGCCCTGCTGCCCTGATTTTCCCGCATTGTATTCCACACAGGATTTTTTAAATAAACATTTATGCTCAACATCACTAATCACAACATAAATGCAAATCAAAACCACAACTAGACACCACCTCCAACCCATTATGATGGCCATTTTCAAAAGAACAGAAAATGACAAGTGTTGGCAAGGATGTGGAGAAAAGGGACCCCTCCTGCTCTGCTGGTAGAAATGCAAATTGGTGCAGCCACTATGGAAAGCAATACGGAGGTTCCTCAAAAAATTAAGAACAGAAATACCATATGATCCTGCAATTCTACTTCTGGTATATATTCCAGAAGAATTCACAGCAGAATATCCAGCGATATTTGCACACCCATGTTCACTGCGGCATTATTCACAATAGTCAGGAGGTGGAAGCAACCCAAACGTACATTGACAGATAAATGGGTAAAGAAAATGTTATATACATATGATGGAATATTATTCAGCCTTTAACATGGAAGAAGTCCTGCCACCTGTGACCAGATAGATGGGTGTGGAGGACATTAAGCTAAGTGAAACCAGATGCAGAAAGATAGATAGAGCATGATCCCACTTTTATGAGGAATTTGACATAGTCAAACTTATAGAAGTACAGGAGTACATGGAACAGTGGTTACCAGGAGCTGGGTGGAGGCACAAACCAAGAGGTGTTGGTCAGAGGGTACAAAGTTTCAGTTAAGCCAGGTGAATGAATTCTAGAGACTTACTGTACAACATAGGGTCTTAGTTGGCAGTACTGTATTGTGTACTTAGAAGCTTGTTAAGAGAGCAGATCTTTTGTTAAGTGCTCTTAACAAAATTGATGTAATTAATTAATTAATTAAAAATAAAGGGGGTGGGAGGGAACTTTTGGAGATGAGGTGATGAATCAGTTTGTGGCCTTGAATGTGGTGATGGCTTCATGAGCGTATACTTATTTCCAAACTCATAAGTCATTGTGTGCACTACAGGTGTTCACTTTTTTAAATGTCAGTCATACCTCAATACAGTGTTTTTTATAAAAGGAAGAAGAAAAGGTCATTGTCAAGGGCTTGGGGGAGGAAAGAATTAATATTTAATGGGTATAGAGTTTCAGTTTTGCAAGGTATTAAAAGTTCTAGAGATCCATTGCACAAAAATGTGAATGTACTGAACGACAATGAGTGGTGTACTTAAAAATGATTAGGATGGTAAATTTAATGTGATAGGTTTTTACCAAAATACGTATGTTCTAACATTAGATAGAACTTGAGTAAGAAGCAAGTCACACTGAGAAACTAAACACACGCCTGTTGTAGGAAGAGCAGACACGTAATGCCCCTTGTACATGACGGTAAGCTACTCAGCAAGGCATACCACCAGCTGGCATCTTCATTTCCCAGATGGTCACTGTGACATTTATTTCAGCCCCTTTACATTACCCACATCACAAAAATGCAAAAAGAAGCTACTATTGTAGTCTTTTCTCCTGTTCTTGGAGAAGCAACCTCTAGGTTTATCCCGAGGTTCACACCCACAAAGCCCACCTGTCCTGACCCAGGTTTTCCACTCTGTCAGCACATCATCCAGGGGGGTCTTTGTTAAGCCTTCAGCCAGGTGGAAGTTGGGGCTGGTGCATGTTAGTTTTATTGAAATGGGGGAGGGGAAGGAAAAAGAATGTTCCAATCGCAGGGCACACAAATGACTTGCCATGAGGGAATTGGACGAATGGTGTCTTCTGTAATTGCTCTGCAGTTCACATCTCAAAAGGCTTCCAGGGACTGCTCTCTGCACTGCTGTAGGCCTGAGGTCACAGCAATGTCATATTTTGCTGTAAAATCCACGGTCACTGTCCCTTTCCTCTTGTCCCTTCCCTCTTTCCATATGGGTTCTCCCAAGGTTCAATTTAGGCTCCAAACGAAACAACAACCCTTTTACAAGGTACGTTCCAGCTACTCAGATTGCAGCATTATCCTTCAGGAGTTACAATTTCAGACAGCTTTGTGCCTCTATGGGAAAGTATGTTCCTTAAAAGTTACTATGTAACAACCTACTAGCCTATCCTTTCTTGAATGCCTCTGCTTATTTTCAGCTTAACTTTCATGAAATACTGTCTTTGCTGACATATATGTCCCCTTGCTAAGCTTTCCAAAATAGCCAACCTGCCAGCCTCTTGGTTCCAGCACTGAATATAAGGTCACTGGGAGACTGAGGAGAATAACTTCATTCATAGTTGCAGTAGCTGGTATAACATCAACTTGTATGACATCTGGGGAACCATATGTCCAGAATCCCATCCCACATGGTTCTGGGGAGGCTGTGCCCACACCTGTATGCTGGAACTGGGAAGGTAGAAGGGAAGTGCAAGCTGAAATAGAGGGTTTGGGGTGCAGGGGCCATTCAGTCCCCCTGCCTTTCTAGACCCTGAGTTCTCCTTCCCTCCAGTTCCTGCTGCTCTCCTCTACTTCTCTGAATTCTGCTTTATGTCTGTGAGCAGCTTTGGGGTAAAATGTGCCAGTGCATCCCGCACAACATGGCAGTTGTAAGCTTGGAGGCATTGAGAGACTGATGTGGGGTTCAGTTCACCCTTTCTCTCCCCACTTCATGCCCACCTTCCCCTGGAGACTGCTGGCTTCACTGACTCCAGGCCCAGCACCAGACCCACAGCAGCCCAGTGTATGTACTGCTTAGCCAGCTCCCACGTTTGCATGAAACCTCAGTCTTGTAACAAATCCTTCATATCATTTATGTGGTACTGCTCCTCTGGTGTATTCTAACGAATTACTGGAGGAGCTACGTCAGCAAACCACATCTGAAAGCTGAGATGCTTTGATCTGACCAAGTTCTGCTTCACAATGGCATGCCTTCTGCTGGATAGTGAAGAAAAGGGTGGTAGCATCCAGACTTAATCCCTCACTTTCCCTAGAGCAGCAATCAGGAGAACAGCTCCTGGCCTCCTTTGGGGACCCTCCATGACCCAACCTCTGGTCCTGTCTCTGTTCTGTTCCCCCTGTCCACTGGGGCTCACCAGGGTCCAAGATGAACCTGCTGGCTCATGTCTGCCTAGACTCACTTCAGATCTGAAAACAGACCTGTGTGTACCAAATATAACTTCTTACTGAAAATACATACTTGTTCACTCCTTATTAAGCCTATCCACCAGTAACTGAGAACTCAGACCTAGGAACCACCCTTCTGGTGGAGCAGGGGGGATGCTGTGCCAGCACCAGCCTGGGCTCCCAGCCAGGCCGGCCTGGGGACGAGCCTCCGGGCCTCTCTGAGCCTTCTGCCTCCCCTGCAGAAAGAGGCAGGCTAATAGTCACTCAAGGCCCCTCCAGCTTCAAGCATTCCATTCAAAGTAAGTCTCTCAAGGGACACTCTAAATACACTAAGAGAAGCTTCATTTTTAAAGGAATTGGAGTTAAATATTTCCAGAAGCAAATATTTAGGTTTTTGTTGACTTTCAAAGATACGTTAAACCATACACATAGCCAGATAAAAGTATATTCTGGAATAAATGTAATAGGCAATCACTTTTACTAAATTAATTTTTAGCATACTTATTTATATAGCTTTGGATCCTTTATTTTGATAATCTTGTTTTTAAAATATATACTGGCTCAGTCTTATTTGGAATAAAAACTATATGGATATAATTAAAATATTCTAAATTAGCTCTGACGGAAAACTACTCCAGGCTGAAACTCCTTTATCATGTCACCTGGGACGGCAGGCTAATGCAGCATGTCAGTGTTGCTGGGCAGAGCACATCCCGCAAAGGGCCCGACTTGATTGCCAGGATGTGAATTTGGCTTGGGAAAAAAATAAGCTTAGTTTTTTTTGCCTTGACCAAGTCCACACTGGAGTAAAGTAGTTTCAGCCTTTGCTTCATAACGAAAGGGCCTCATCTTCTGCGGTCCTCAGGCCCCCTCTTTGTGTGAGGAGCATCAGTCATTAACTTCTGTCTCATCCCCCTGCAGGGACCAGGCTGCCCATCTCACTTTACCACCTGTCCCTATGCCCAGGGAGGCCAGGCCCCTGCTGCAGCGCCCAACCATGGAGCTGGAGCTCTGTCCTCGGAGCAGCCCAGACACCAGCTGCCTCCCCTCCCAAACCTCCCGTCATGACCCTTGAGTCCATTACTTGTGGACGAGGAGGATAACTCAGAGGGCAAAACTAAGAGCTCAAGGGCAAAGTCACGAGCATGGGAAATTCTGATAACAGCACAGAGCCTGAGAGGGAACTGGTCGCATGTGCCTTGCTGGACTTGAGGGCTGCTCTGGACCAGTAGCTGCTGTGTGCCTCCTGTTTCCTATCTGCTTGAACGGGGAGTGTCTACTGTAGTGACCCTATGCCTGTCCCACGCCGTGGAGAACATGACCAGGTTTCGGTTCAAAGATCTTCGGGTTGAGAGGGATGGTGCTCAAGGAAATGGACTTGAGGAACCACACCTGGACACCCAATTTGCACCTGGACCTTGTGGATGAGCCTGGTTTCATAACATGATGACACTTTTGTAGGGACCTGGTTGCACCAAATGTATTTTGCTTGCATGGGAAAGGAATGTAAACAATTGTGGTCAGAGAATAGATATGTTTTAAAGCATAACCCAAGCTTCTTTACCACTTCTTCTGTGGAAAGTGGCCCTCTCCATGTGATTCTGACCAGAAGCTTGGGACACCTACAGCCAGTAAAGTATGCAGAAGTAATGTACACCTTCTGAGGAGAGGTCAGAAAGTGACACATGACAAGCGTGACCTTAGATCACTCCAGTCCTAGCTGTCAAGTCACCTCTGGCCTCCAAGTCTTCTCAGCCAGGCCTGAGACAATGTGAAGCAGAGACAGACCACCTCTATCATGCCTATTCCAAACTCCTGACACACGGAATTCATGGGTATAATACCATGTGTTTCACAGCATGACTTTGAGAGTGTTTATTATGCAGCAGCCAGAACTGGAACTATGCACCTGATCTCACTGTCGCACCAGCTGCTGGGACATTCCCCAGCTCCATGCCTCTGGCAGGACTGGAGCCCGCAGGCTGCCCAGCTCCTGCTCCTCTTCTGCCTTGCTGACTGTCTCCCCCTCCACCGCAGTGCATGAGGCGCAGAGGCAGACCATGACCCTCCCCTTTGCCTGCTCTCATCTGCCGTGGTCACTATCTTAGGGATGAAATCAACATAGCACAGCATAATGATAAGTGACATGATTATGACAAGGCAGTAAACAAAGGAAAGGAGATCGCAGTCTAAAGGATGACACCTGGCAACATGGCCCAGTGAGCCAAGCTGGAGACTTCTGGATTTTCTGTTTAGGTTCCCATTGGTCTTAGTCAAGAACCAGTGACCAGAGGACATGAGCTTCTGGCAGATCTGCAGCCACAGCTGCCTCACTCCAGACCTGAGCAGGAAGCCAGGGTTCCCCGGGAGAGAGTACAGCGGGCAGCACGCTCCTCACACAGTCCAGTCTGCTGCCGGCACTTCCACTTGGTCTGCACACTCTGTCACCATCGCCTTTGAGTCTGACATCTCAAGGCCTTAAGGAAACCAAGCGTTCTCCTTCCCTCAGAGTGGCCTCTGGCACACAGCCCCTACATCTCAGTCCCATGCCTCATCATGCCAGCAGTGTCACCAGCACCCCTCTTACTGAAAAGCCATGTCGCACATGTGTCATGATGATCCTCAGAACAACAGCGGCCATGCCAACAGGGGACCCTGGGGCAGGTGCAGCGGAGCTGCAGGGCTAGATGAGATGACACAAGGCTCCCTAGACTCCAGCTGATAAGGGATGCAGCAGTGACTCCTTCTCTCTGGCCCAAGACCTTGGATGTCACATCCTAGAATCAGGTGACAAGGTGTCTGTGGAGGGCAACATGGCAGCCTGGGCAGTGGGTGGTGAGATTGGGAAGAAAAAGTGGAAATTGGCAAATGGTGGGTACTGCAGGCAAGAACTGATCCTTCCTTCTGACATGGTGGGCATATACATTTGAAGTGGAACGTGGTGAAGGTCAGGTTATTTTACCATAGTCCAAGCCCTTGGTCTCCATAAGGTCTTGAATCTTTCCCTGCTTTGCTCTTGCTAATGTTCCCTTACTCTCTGGGAACTTCAGAAGAAAGTGAGGTGTTGGGGACTAAAGGAGAGTGGCAGATCAGGGAGAATTTAAGTCTAAACTGGAATCTTAAAATATTTTCAGTTATAAAAATATGTCCCACTTTCAGAACTCAATTCTGTAAATAGTTTTCATAAATCAGGAGACTTGCAGAGACTCAATTTGGCCGGCAAAATCTTCCATACTTCACAGTGCCAGCCTCCATCATTTTCTATCTCTAAAATTCAAAATTAATGTGGACATCTGCTTCTAGCAAATATAGGTAGAGCTGTCCTGACACCACTGGTTTGTAATCATAAACCAAAGGAAGAAAAAGAAGTAAAAAAGAAGATCTAGGCACAGGGACCAGGACCTGCCCCAGCTTGTCCCCCTCCTCCACCAGGACCCCCACCTCCTCCATGTCTCAGTTCAGTGTCATAACTCAACTGCCACATACATGCCACAGGAAACATCAGCCCTAATTCTGTGTGTCCTGTAATCATTCAAAATCAGAATTCTTTTGAGAATGTTTTTGTCATAATGAATAGAAATAAAAACAATGAAACTTTGTGAACACATACTGCATTCAGGGATTCTGTACACTCCCAACCATTTCAGCCACACCATGCTAATACTGAGGAGAATCTAACTCCTTCTGGGCAGGCTGGCACCTGTCTCCTAGCCTGATGGCCAACAGATATCCCTCAATTGGCTTCAGTTCTAGGTCAGCACTGTCCCTTGGAAATGCAGTGCGTACTACAAATGTGAGCTACATACCTAGTTTTTAATTTTCTATCAGCCACATTTAAAAGGTGGAGAAAAACAAGTTAAATTAAATGTAAGAATATATTTTAAACCTAATGTATGAAAAATTATCATTTGAATGTATAATTAATGTTTAAAAATTGAGATATTTTATATTCTGTTTACTAAACCTTCAAAATTGGGCATGTATTCACACAATTCAGACTATCCCCATTTCCAGTCCTCAGCAGCAACATACAGCTAGTGGCTTTCTTACTAGACAGTGCCACTGTGTGCAAATAAGCCTGTCATTATTTCTGACAGGAATATGACTAAGTATATTCCTTTCTAAAGGAAAGTGCCTCCCCTGCATAGGGCAACTGAAACAGGAATCCTATCCCCTGAAAATAACCTTACCAAGATAAAACACAAGACTTCTAGATAAATTTGTATTTCAGATTAAAATAAAAGGTCTTTTTACTATAATATGTCCCATGCAATACTTGGTAAATGGGGAAAATGGACTCTCTATAAGCCAATCACAGTGAGATGTGGTGAGGTTTTCAGCCCTTAAGAAATTAATTTCCATTTCCAAGCCTTTATCTCAATCAGTCCATCATGCCTTCCTGGCAGGCTTCCGGAGGCCAGTCTGTTCTCCACTCCTCTTCAACAATTTTGTCCCCATTGACCCCACTCCAGGACCTCCAGCCTAATTAGGTCACCCTTGCCCATGACTCTTATAAGGAACAGACATTACTCATTAAGGACTTAACTAAATTCAAAGAAGTTATAAAGGATGTCCTAATTAGACACAAAGAAGCCAAGAGGTTCAAACACCTCACAACACTCTCCTTGCCTTTGTCCCTGTTCGGTCCCAAGAGCCCAGACACCCTTTCTGCTCTGTTATCTCCAAAGATAAAGAACATTAAACCATGCCAGTAATCTCAGACCCTTCTTTTGTCCAGGGGAGCCACTCTCCCATGAAGATCCTTTGATTCACAGTCCTTCTTTTGGCCAGAAAAGAAAATTAGAATAAAAATTAGGAGAAAGAGAAATCAGGAAAACAGTTCCACTTTCAATTATATCAAAAAAAAAAAAAAACAAATTACCTAGGAACAAACCTAACCAAGTAGGTGAAAGACCTATACTCTGAAAACTAAGACATTGAGAAAGAAATGGAAGAAAACACTAATAAATGGAAATCTATCCCATACTCAGGAATTGGAAGAACTAATATTGTCAAAATGGCCAACCTGCCCAAAGCAATTTACAGATTCAATACAATCCCCATCAAAACACCAATGGCATTTTTCACTGAATTAGGGCAAATAATCCTAAAATTTATGTAGAATCTCAAAAGACCCTGAGTAGCCAGAGCAATACTAAAAAAGAAGAACAAAGCTTTGGGTATCAAGCTTACTGATTTCAAGTTATACTACAAAGCTTCAGTAATCAAAACAGTACGGTACTGATAAAAGATCAGACCCATAGATGAATGGAAAAGAATATAGATCTCAGATATATAGAGACTGCCAACACATATATAGGCAATTAATTTATGGTCAAGGAGGCAAGAATACACAATGGGGAAAAGACAATCTCTTTAATAACTGGTGTTGGAAAACTGAAAAACTATATACAAAAGAATGAAACCAGATCACTGTCTAACTCCATACACAAAAGTAAACTCAAAATGGATTAAAGACCTAAATGTAAGACATGAAACCATAAAACTCTTAGAAGAAAACATAAGCAGGAATCCCTTCAACATCAGCATAAGTAAACTTTTTTCTACATATGTCTTCCTAGGCAAGGGAAACAAATGCAAAAATTAACAATTGAGACTACATCAAACTAAAAATCTGTGTAGCAAAGGAAGTCAATAAAAAAACAAAAAAACAACCTACTAAAAGGGAGAATATATTTTCCAATGATATATCTGATAAAGCGCTAATATCCAAATGTATAAAGAACTCATACAACTCAACACCAAAAATATAACCCATTTGAAAAATGGGCAGAAGACTTGAATAGACATTTTTTTCAAAGAACACATACAGATGGCCAACAGACACATGAAAAATGCTCCACATCACTAATCATCATGGAAATGCAAATCAAAATCACAGAGATAACACTTCACACCAATCAGAATGGCCACTATCCAAAAGAAAGAAATGACAATTATTGGTGAGGATGTGGAGAAAAGGGAACCCTCCTATACTGTTGGTGGGAATGTCAATTGGTGTAGCCACTGTGGAAAGCAGTATGGAGGTTCTTCAAAAAACTAAAAATAGAAATACCATATGATCCAGCCACCCACTTCTGGGAATTTACACAACAAAATATTTTATTTGAAAATATATATGCACCCCTATGTTTATTCCCACATTATTTATAATAGCCAAGGTATGGAAGCAACCAAAGTGTCCATCAATAGATGAATGGTTAAAGAAGAGGTGGTACATATGTAAATGGAGTATTACTCAGCCCTAAAAAGGAAAGAAATCTTGTTATTTGCAATAAACTGGATGGACCTAAAGGGTATTATGCTAAATGAAGTAAGCCAGGCAGACAAAGACAAATACCATATGATTTCACTGCAATTAAACCTAACAAAACAAAGCAAGTGAACAAAACAGAAGTAGACTCAGAGACACAGAGAACAGACTGGTGGTTACCATGCAGGAAGGAAGGGTGGGGAGTGGGTGAAGTAAGTGAAGGGAATAAAGAGAAACAAAATCTCAATTATACTATAACGTAATCAGGGGGATGAAAGTACAGCATAGTGAATATAGTCAATAATACTGTAATATCTTTCTATATCAACAGATAGAAACTATACTTATTGAGGTGAGTGTTTAAGAATATAGATAACTCTTGAATCACTAAATTGTATACTTGAAATGAATATAATATTGTACATCAACTATACTTCAATTTTAAAAAAGGAAGTTTAGGACAGATCAGTACTGGGGACCTGGAAGGATGTTGAACTGCCTCCTCATCAAAGGAGGGAAACATCCAGCAGGGGAGCTTGAGGAGGGTCTTTGAGACCTGCTGGAGAGGCAGCATATGGTTGCCACAAAGATCCTGATCTCCACTCAGTCTCTGCTTTGCGTCTGCACAGAGCTGTGGCTAAATGAGCTCTACCCTTGTGTCCAGTTACAGAATGCAACAAATTACTGCTAATAAATACGTGTTACAAATTAAATCAATCTTAGAGTGAAGCAATTATTTCCCTCTTAGCTAGTATTCTTAGAGTTATGTTGACCCATTTCCACATGTAATAACTAATTTGTGGAATCCATTTGCCATTTGCTTTAGATGCAAATTTCTCTGGATATTGGAAATCAAAACTAATATTCACTTTGCATATTCTTTTTCTTCTCTTGAAAGGGAAGTGACCAGGAAATTTTCCTATAGCCCGAATGCTTCCTTCCCCATTTCATTGTTTCAATAAACAAGTATTTCTTTTTTTTTAATTTTTAAATACAATTTTAATGCAATTTTAAATACTGTATACTGATTAGAAATAGGAATTAAGGTATTGTTTTTATAAATAATTTCTACTTTCTTTTTTTTTTTTTGAGAGGGCATCTCTCATATTTATTGATCAAATGGTTGTTAACAACAATAAAATTCTGTATAGGGGAGTCAATGCTCAATGCACAATCATTAATCCACCCCAAGCCTAATTTTCATCAGTCTCCAATCTTCTGAAGCATAACGAACAAGTTCTTACATGGTGAACAAATTCTTACATAGTGAATAAGTTCTTACATGGTGAACAGTACAAGGGCAGTCATCACAGAAACTTTCGGTTTTGATCACGCATTATGAACTATAAACAATCAGGTCAAATATGAATATTTGTTTGATTTTTATACTTGATTCATATGTGGATCCCACATTTCTCCCTTTATTATTATTATTTTTTTTTAATAAAATGCTGAGGTGGTAGGTAGATGCAAGATAAAGGTAGAAAACATAGTTTAGTGTTGTAAGAGAGCAAATGTAGATGATCAGGTGTGTGCCTGTAGACTATGTGTTAATCCAAGCTAGACAAGGGCAATAAAACATCCACGGCTGCAGAAGATTTCTCTCAAAACAGGGGGGTGAGGTTCTAAGCCTCACCTCTGTTGGTCCCCAATTTCTCACCTGATGGCCCCCCTGCGACTGTGCCTGTCTTAGGTTGTTCCTCCCTTGAGGAATCTTACCCGTCTCTGGCTAACCAGTCATCTTCTGGGGCCATACAGGAAAATGTAAAGTTGGTAAGTGAGAGAGAGGCCATATTGTTTGAAAAGGTTAGCTTTTTACTTCTTTGCAGATTTATGCCCTGTGGCTTCTATGCCCAGCATTTATCTTGAGGCATCTTTACCACTTGGAGGAATTATGATACTCAGTAAATTTGATATGGGCACGAATTCTATTTAAGGGTTGTAATTAGGAAGGAAGAAGAAAAGCTATAGAAGTAGCAGACGGAAGAAAGCATGGGAAGATTGATTATTTCTTTGACATGTCTTCTTGTACAGTAACTTAAGCATGTATAGGTTTTAAGCTACTAATTAAATTGCACACACACATTAACATAATAGGAATACAGTTACATAACCAAAGCAGATCTATAATTACCAGGCATCTCCAGTGAAACCAAGAAAACCAGTTAGGCATCCTAGGCATTTGTGAAAATTTATGTATGATATGATGGATATGGTCTAACTGTACTTGAACAGTCTGAGAGAAATCAGACAAATTAAAACAACCCATTCCTGGGAACTGTTCACATCCATATGTTCTTTTAACAGTAGATAGTCTATAGTTGTAAGATTTTGGAGCTCTACAACTTGCACTTCTCCTAATTCTTGGTTGAGTTCCAACAGTATAGATCCAGTCAAATTTGTTGTTTTACTGTATGCACAGGCCAGCTTAGATATCTCCTTCTTCATTCCCATGGCAAGTCCAGGAACCAGTGGGATGAATGCAGCTACAGCTGTAGCAGTGCCTGAATCTTTGTTGAGGTTTTTTGATGATCATCTTCTGGTATGAGTCTTCTAGAGAGTGCTGATGTTGGATAAACCAGTATTTCTTAAACTGCAGTTAATAGGATCACCTACATCAGAAATACATGGGATACTTGTTAAAAAAACAAATTATCAGTCTCATCCCAAACTTACTAGGGTGAGTGAGGTAAGGACTTGCCCAGGGAATCTTTATATCTATGACAACTCCATAGGAGATTCTTACATGCACAAAATCATGATACTATAATTTATGCAGTTCATATTTATAAACATGCACTAAATATACTACAATCAATACAGTTCATATCATCCTACAAGTGTTTTATGGGCACTAATGTACTAGAACACAGTGTTGAAGTTTTGACAAAACTACACTTCTGGGGCACCAGTTCCTCTGCCAGCATAATTCTGGCAAACAGCCCTAGCTTTGTTCTAGGTCAGATTTGGCTTTATTCTAGATCAGATTCAACACTGGGCCAAAGAAGGCCCCTCTGTTCTTTTCTAATATGTTTTGCCCTTTGCTGCTTCTTCCCCACTTCCCTGCCTTAGTGTGCATTATCCCTGATTCATTCAACACCTCTTTACCCTTTCATGTCTTAATTCGATATTCATGTTACTTTCCTGTTACCAAATTTGTATCTTCTCTAAACAATAGTTTCCCCAAAATACACAGGCTCTGTGACATTAACTCTGTTTACATTCCTAATCCCACCAACCTAACTCATTTTCCAATCTGGCAGTAGCAATGCTTGAAGTAATAGGGACACAGCTCGCCATTTTTCCCAAAGACCAGAAACCATTTGATTATTCCCTTCACAATGGCCTGGGCTAATTGATTCTTGTGAGTGAGTCATCCTGGACTTTCATTCCTCCCATTACATTAGCGTGTTGCCCTTCCCCCAACCCCCATGCTGTGTGTGCCGACTTCCTCCCACTTTCAAGGTGGAGATAGTTTAGGAAAGCTTCCTTTATGCTAACTCTACACTTTAAACACACTCCAATCATTACACATATCATACTGCAAAATATCTGTTCACCCGTATGTTTCCTCTACTAAATGATGAACCCTTCTGGGGCAGGAATCCTAGTAATTACTTTGCTGTCTCCAGTATTTAACAGGGTTCTGGCACATCGTGGGTATACAGTAATATTTTTGTTGAACTGAACTATTCTTAAACTTTTATGGGTAGAGACATATCTCATTTAAAACTACTCCCAAATGCTGGTTTGTTATATCATTGTTCATTTCAGAAATATTATAATATATAATACTATCTACTGTATATATTATGTGTGAATAGTGTACAGTCAGTATGTTTCCATATGGCCAGAGAGCTGGTTGAGTCTAGAGCAATGTCTTACAGAGATCTCTGCACCTCCATGTTCATGCAGCATATTCACAAGAGGCAAGACGAATGGATAAAGAAGATGTGGTATATAGATAACAGAATATTATTCAGCCATAATAAAGAAGGAAATCCTGCCATTTATTATGACATAAATAAACCTTGAGGGCCAGGGCACTTGTGAATTGGCCTTGGGAATAAAACACTTTTTAATGTATATGTGCATTGATTGTCATGGAAATAAACTAATTATACGTTAAAGGGAAGAAAAAGACAGCTGATAAAATAGCATGTGTAATATAATACTGAAAATACGTGAGTGTGTGTATGTTAGCCACTAGCTACATAGTGTGTGTGTACTTGTGTATAAGTGTGTATGTCTATACATAGTCAGAGAACAAGAAATAGAAAGAATGGTAGAGAATGCAGTTAAAAGGTACCAGTGATTATGTCCTTATACAAAAGACATAGACAGTTTCATTCCCAAATTCTGTAATAAACTTAAGCAAATAAGACGTTTTGCAATTAAAAGCATGCAGTAAATAAGAAAAATCATTATTTTTAAATGTCAGCATATTCAGGTCCTTCAGTTACTGGGTATATCTTGCAGGGTACCCCCTTATCTAACAGCTCTTGAATTTAGATTCAGGTACTGGTCCTTTGTTTGTTTGGCTTGATTTGGTTTGATTTGTAGAACCCACTCTTGTATCTGCTATGTTGAGTTACAAATAGTTTTCCTAGGCTAGCATAGGGATTCATGAACATTTAATGAAATTAATAAACCATGGATTGGATGCATTTCCTCTTCACAAAACTGCTCTTGAATCATTCATTTTATTTAGGATGATCTGAAACCATGATTCCTATACTTTTTTGGATTCAAGGACAAAGTCAATAGAGACCATAGACACCGGCCGAACTGTTTACCATTGTCACTCTTAGAAACTGGACATGCGGCATTGCTTTCAACCATACATCAATAAGGCAAAAAGGTAGTTTTTTAAAAATTACGTATCAAATTGGATTATTATTTCAGTCCCCAAGTGAAAGTGTAGGTACTGTCATAACACCAGATGTGACGCAGAGCTGCCTGAGGCGGCCAGCTTGGTGAACATCGGGCACTGCCCAGGCCCCGCAGAAAGTGCTAATGACCGGGGGGTGGGGAGGGATGGAAGGTGAAGTCAGACACATCCTATACTGTAAATTTATATATATGTAATTAGCTCTTTGGATTTTTAAGTAGGTATGAAGTGGTTTCTCCATGTAGGCAATTCTCAAGCAAGTATGATCGATACTGCCTGGTCAGATGGTCAGGCTTGCTAAACCACGGCCAGGCAGAGCAGACGGGGCTCCGGGAGGTGACCCTGGACTCTGGGGCTGGGGTGTCCGCTGCTCCACAGGCGTGCTGCTCAGGGGATGAAGCCTCCACATCAAAAACGCTGGTGGCTCCACTACCTCCCAGATTTACTGTGGAGACTGAGTGTGTGTCACAGTAGGAATATAAGGTATTGTTATACTCAATTCTTACATTTCTTCATTCATTCTAGTGGGATTGGAGAAGAGAAGGCAGGTAAAGAGGCATGCTTGGTTAGCTATCCTGAACAGAAAGGTTCATTATTGATATTATTATTAAAACATGTAAGAAAAAAATGTCCTGTATCAAGAAGACAGCAAATGAAATGCATGCTATGGATTTGGGGTTCCCCCAAGATGTAAACTACCACCTGGAAGTCGGCAGACTTTTGAATCACCTGCTTAACCACCACAGCTACTCTGCTCAGCCCAGATAGCTTCCTGGAGGAGCAAATCAAAAGCAGGTAGAATAATGGAGATGCAAACGGAGGGAGAGGAAGGTCATTGAACAGCTCATGATCAGGACAGAAGGAGAAAATGAGAAGCATCAGGGCTCCTCAAGAGCCAGCTAAGGAAGCCGATCTGGACAACAGCCCAGGGCAGTCAGGAAAGAAACTCATTATTCCCCAGACTTTTTTGTGTGTCATACAGTGTCTACTTCGCTGGAGTAATAAGCAGTAAAAACCTTCGGTTATTACTGAAGTTCAACTAAATTTAAAAATTATAGGCTAAAAATCCTTCATTTGATGCTAAACAAAAAACAGTAAAAGTCTTTGTTGTTCTCAAAGACAAGAAAGAGCAGGTGAGCTGAGGGCCGGCAGCGGGGAGCAGAGACAGGAAAAGGGTTTGTAACGTGGGGAGGGCGAGTGGTCTGGACCTAAACGCAGACCGCGCACTTCCGAGGTAGGAGACCGTGGACGGGATACTGAAATCCTCCAGGTCTTGGCTTCATCACTGGCAAAAAATGGAACAGTAATAGCGATAACACTGTTTGTGCCTCAGAATATGACTATATTTGGCAATAGGGTCTTTAGAGAGAGAATTAAGGTTAAATGAGGTCATTGGAGTTGGCGCTAAGCCAGTAGGACTAGGGTCCTTGTAAGAAGAGGGTCATTACAGACGAAAATCTGCAGAGAAAAGGCCACGTGAGGACACGGTACGCAGGCAGCCACCTGCAGCCGGGGGACAGAGGCCCCGAGGAACCAGCCCTGCAGACCCCTGAGCGGGGACTTCTAGCCTCCGGGGCTGTGAGGAAATAAACATCTTGGTGTCAGCAACCAGCCTGCGCCCCCAGCACTCTAACCCAGATGCCAGCGCGACAGGGTGTCTGTGAGGACGTGTGAGGAGAAGCGGAGAGGGGAGGGAAAGGAACGCCCCGATGGCTGTCCCCTTCCTCTCCGTGTCAGAAGCAGGCCTCACCTGAGAGTGGGCTCTGCGGGCAGGAGGGGTCAGATCAGCGAGAGGGCACCAACCGGAGACCGTCACACTCTAGAACACTGCTGCTGTTTCAGATTCCAAACAACCTAAGTAATATTAAGGAACATTAGCACAGAGATGATTTCAGAAGAATTATTTTCTAATATCAAAAGTTATTTACATTAGAATTTACATGACCCTCCAAACTGATTTTTATTTGCTAAGATCTCTCCAAGAGAAAGAAAAAGAAAATGTACACTATGCAATTGGTTTTTACAAATGAGGAAATCGTAACTTTTAAACTCTACCAACTGGAGTGGTTGAATCAACACTTCAGGACCCAGACTCCATGAGTTTTGCAATATGACCCATTCCATTTCTGCAAAACTCACTTTTTTTTCCAGGGAATCACACACTTTTATTCCTGAGTGTTCAGTGAATACAGTTAGCTGACCAGATCCTGGGCTGAGCTCTGCGCCTGTGGGTCAGACGTGGAGAGTCTACACATTCCACAGTCAGAGCCAGCCGCCCTCGGCCCACCGCTCCATCCCTCGAGGCAGCTGAGCCGCCAGGTGGCCCCCTAGGGGGTTCCCCACGCGGCCTCGGCCTTTTAGGCTTTCCTCCCTCACAGGACAGTTCCTGTGGGTGACCCATAGATGGCACTAGTGGTCTATAATGAAATCGTTTCTTCAAAACAAAACTTTTTAATATGGACATTTTCAAACATAGGCGTAGAGACGATCAATATTATGATGAGCCTCCATGCACCCATTATCCAGTGTTAACAACTGACGAGTGGCCAGTCTTGTTCACCCACCCCATCCATTCACCCCACTCACTGATTGCTTTGGGAGGGTGGAAATGTTTTATATCACGATTCTGCTAATGCTTACACAACTGTTCACATTTGTCAGAACACAATGAATTGTACAGTTAAAACTGGTAACATTTATTGTATGGAAATTATATCTCAATAAAGCTTATTTGAGAAGGTACAAAGGAAATAAATTCATTTTTTAGTAAAGGCTCTGTGTTTGCTCAATAGTGGAAAGAAAAGGAACTACTTGCATTTGCCCCTTCAGAGGCCTCCTGGGACGGCTGTGCCACAGTCTAGTGAGGTTGGTTTATCCCAACCAGAATGGTCATAAACCCCTGGATTCCTTTGAATGAGATCTTGGATATTATATCATTCCATCTGTAAATATTTCCATAAGATGGTCAATAAAAAGTACCCCATCTTAAGGCTAAGATTCCATTTAAAAAAACCAGAGAGTTGAGAAGTAAGACTCCTAACATATTCTCTGGTAATCAGACAATAGCCCAACAGCCTATCCTAAAACAGGGCAAGCAGTCTCAACTGATATGTCCCCACTGCTGGCGAGTAACCACTATCTTGGAGAAGAACAGGATAAATAAATCCCTGTGTTGGGTTTATTTAACAGAATCAGCAGGAGGACTGATACCAGAGGAGAAGAGACACAGGGTCTCACCAGAGATAAGCATCTTGAGACCACAAGTCAACCCTACACACAACAACCCACCCCCCCCAGCCCTCTGCCCCATTCTTGAAAGCCTTAAAAGACAGAATCCCCAAACTTCCAGCACACGTCCTCACTGAGGGAGCCCACACTCTCCTTTCTCTTGAACTTAGCAAACATTCAAGGTAGGAGAGCCAGGGAGAGGCTTTTATTTAGAGATACAGTGAGAGGACAGGGTCCTGGCTCAAGCCAGGAGAGCACAAGAGAGCCCAGGGTGGTGCATTATCTAGGGGGTTGAGAGACAAAGGGCTAGGGATGCAGACCCACTAAATGGCCCCCAAATGTTTATCTTTAAAGAAACACTAAGTTTCCTATCAGTCTTCTGGATTATTTTGCAGAGTTAACACAAGAAATTTACTGCTTTGATTCTCTACCAGAATAGCAGCTTCTTGGCCTGGGAGCACATTCTTTCCCAGGATAGCAGCATCTTGGTCTGGGAGCACATTCGACGAGGATGCCTGTCCTGCTCCCAAGGTGGGCTGGGTTATTGTCTGTTATGTTAAGAAACCTATTTTTTCTTTTTGGGTTTTAAAATGCAATCTTATCTTTAAATGGAATCTTTCTTGTTTTACTATGCTCTTTGTGACTGAGTTTGCATGCTATATTAATTGCCAGGTTATATATTACTTGATTAGGGGCTGGAGGAGGAAAAGCAGCATCTGGGCAAAGCTAAAGAAGATAAGCCGGGCCTTTTAGCAGGCTGAAGTAAATTTTACACTAGCCTCATTTAATTGACACAATGAGGACATGGGCCATGCTGAGGTACTTTCTTATCTGGGGTTGTTCAAATATTCCAGGTCAAATTACTCCTGGTTTTTTAGTTTTAACTAATCTCACTGAAGAATGCTTATATTCCTAGTTTGATATTTACTTTAGAGAATTAATGTGACTCTGACTTTGGTTAATTGTTTAATACAGAGTTTTGGTAGGGGCCTTTTTCCAGAGGCCCTCACTGAAGGGCCCCCACCAGTAAGATGGGAAACTTCCGGCTTCTCTTCGGGGTCCTCAGTTCCCGCCGGTGCCACCTGAAGCCCAATCACCTCTCGCCCCCCTTCCCAATCCCAGCACCAAGCCACCAGCCACCAGCCCCATAGAAGTAACACCACAATTACCCCATGCCCCTTCCTATATAACCCAGCACCTTTCCCTAATAAAGCAGAATTCTCCGGTGAATTGCTGCTGTGTGTCGCTCCTTTCCTTTCATTGGTGCTGAAACCCGGGAGACAGGACACACCAACTGGGCCCCGTCTTCCCCCCGACACCAGCAGCAGCTTGCCCTCGTCCTCTTTTTCCGGGGCTGGCTCATCACACTCACCACTCCTCTCTGGCCTTTAGGTAAGTTTTCCTCCCAGAGTGGGCCACTCTTCTCCAAGCTATCGCAGTGCCATTGACCGTGATCGTCCAGCAAGGCCCTGACGCTCGGGGACGAGGAGGGAACTCTCCACGCCTCAGGCCTTCATGGCTGCAGCGGACCCTCAGGCCCCTCCTCCAACAGCCATAAATCCCCGCCTCAGGCCTTAAACTTTTTAAGCAAAATTTCCCCAGGGTGGGCCACTCTTCCCCGAGCTATCACAGTGCCATTGACCGTGATCGTCCGGCAAGGCCCTGACGCTCGGGGATGAGGAGGAAACTCTCCCCTCCTCAGGCCTTCACGGCTGTGGCGGACCCTCAGGCCCCTTCTCCGATAGTCATAAACGCACTCACCATCCCTTCCATCAGTGCCGAAACTTTTTAAGCAAAATTTCCCCGAGGTGGGCCACTCTTCTCCGAGCTGTCGCAGTGCCATTGACCGTGATCGTCCGGCAAGGCCCTAACGCTCGGGGATGAGGAGGGAACTCTCCCCGCCTCAGGTCTTCACGGCTGTGGTGGACCCTCAGGCCCCTCCTCCGACAGTCATAAATCCCCGCCTCAGGCATTCACGGCTGCGGCAGACCCTCAGGCCCCCCTTCAACAGCCATAAACAAGGTGACTCCTTTGTGGATGAGAACGCTCCCTTTCCCCCACCCCTCCTTCTGTTCCGTCGGCCGAAATCTGTTCTGTCTGCTGAAAATTCCTAGCGCTAGGTACCTTGTGACTCCGTGCAAACTGTCTTCTTAGGGAAGTCTGGGTGACAACCCACACTTCCGAAGAAATTCTGACTCGTATACGAGTTTCTGCAGACCACCAACGATCATCAGGGACGCCCTTAGTCTCCTTGCGGTCTGCTTCTAGTCCAAGGATCTCCGTTCGTCTTCCCCTGTCTGTCTCCTTCTCTGTCCTTTAGCCATGGGAGCCTCCTCATCCCTCCCTGAAAGTTCACCTCTTGAATGCCTGCTTAAGCATTTGGCTACCCTCTCCCTGACGCCTGATATAAAACCAAAACACCTCCGTAAATATTGCTCCCAAGATTGGCCGACATACTCCCTAGACAATAACAACCAATGGCCTGCAGGGGGAACTCTTGATCCTAACATCCCTCGCAATCTCTTTAACTACTGCCAGTGCCTGAAAAAATGGATGGAGATTCCCTTTATTGAAGCTTTTCGCCTCCTAGCTCAAAATCCCAGCCTCTGCACCACCTGCTCCCTGCCCCAAGTTCTCCTAGCCTGCAAGCAGTCTCCCTCCCCTCCACACACTCTCAGTCCCTCTTCAATTACCTTTGACCCAGCTGACGAGCCTCCGCCATACAGGCTTCCCCCTTCGGCCCCTCCCCCTCCTACAAACCCTCCACCATCCACTGCCGAAGCTGCCTCTTTCCCCGCGGGGGAAGACTCCGGTCATCTCCCTTCCCCGTCTTCTCCTACAACACCCCCTCCCCCTTCCTCTACCGCCGCCCCAGCCGCTGCCTCCAGCCCCAAAGAAGCCTCCTGTCCTCTCCCTTCCCCCTCCTCCCCTCCCTCCACCACCATCTCCTCCCCCAACTCACCACCGCCTCCTCCGTCCCACTCACCTCCCCCCCTCCCGCAGATCAAGCCTGAGCCTTTCAGACCCCCTCTAACTAAGTTCCAGGAGCCTCCTCCATCTTTGCCCCCTCAGACTCGGTCATGAGGGCCTCCCAAAATTATCGCCCCCCTCCGGGAGGTAGCAAAATCCGAAGGCATCATGCGTGTTCATGTCCCTTTCTCCTTAGGAGATTTAGCCCAACTAGAGTAATGCCTAGGTTACTTTTCCACTGATCCCACGACATACATCAGGGAGTTTCAAAGGACCCTCCAGTCTTACAGCCTCACACATCATGACATTTTCATGCTCCTAGCCAATACTCTCCTTCCTGAAGAGCGTAGATGAGTTTGGGAATTCGCCCAAACGCACACTGCCGAAACACACAGGACTGACCCCACCTATCCCCATGGCCCCATTGCTGTCCCCGAACAAGATCCACACTGAGATTATAACACCGCCATGGATCTCCGCTCTCAAGATATTTTTGCCTCCTGCTTAATAGCAGGTCTGAAAAAGGCAGCTCGTAAAGTAGGCAATCTTAAAAAGCTCCAAGACATAATTCAAAAGAGAGACAAAACCCCCTCCAAGTTCTTAGACAGACCCACTCAAGCCCTATTACAGTATACCAGCCTGGACCCAGAAACACCTGAAGGAAGACATGTCCTTATAACATACTTCCTAGCTCAAAGATACCCCGACATTAAAGCTAAACTCAAAAAGTTAGAACAGGGCCCCGCTACCCCACAGGCTGAGATCCTAACAACAGGCTGAGATCCTAACAGTGGCTTTTAAAGTCTTCCATAACCGAGAGGAGGAGAAAGAACGCTGTAAACAAAAGGCTGATCAGGCCAATTTCCAGATGATGGCTCAGCTGATAAAACCACAACCTGGGCGCCCCTCTACAAACAAGCCCCCCCCCCCAAGGAGCTTGTTTCAAGTGCAGAAAAGAAGGACATTGGTCAAGGGCATGCTCTTCCCCCAGATCTCTACCACCCCATGCCCCAGATGCCACAAAAAGGGCCACTGGGGGTCTGATTGCCCAACCACCCGAAGGGGAGGCTGGATGAAAAACTCCCATTCTAAGCCCGCTGTAGTGGGACTGGCAGAAGATTGATGGGGCCTGGAGGCTTCTCACCAAACCATTTCCATCACCAAACAGGAGCCCAGGGTTACTTTAATAGTAGACGGTTGCCCCATGTCCTTCCTCCTAGATACAGTAGCCACCTTCTCAGTCTTGCGAGAATACCGGGGCCCTACCACGCCAGCCATTACTACTATAGTCAGTGTAGGAGGTAAACAGATTTTCCCATTAAAACCACCCCCTTTTGGCACAATCCAAGACAATCCCATACCTTTCTCCCACTCCTTCCTGGTTATGCCCCAGTGTCCCATCCCTTTACTAGGACGGGACATCCTTACTCTCCTCCATGTTTCCATAAGTATATCCACTCCCACAGCCCCCAGTACTCCCTTTCTGATGGCCCTCATAGCCGACGACCCCCTATACCCAATGAGAGCTCCGGTTCCACCCTCATACACCCTGTAAATCCCAAACTTTGGGACATTACAAGCCCCTCCGTAGCTCTATATCCTCCTGCCTCTATCAAATTACGTGACCCCACTCAGTATATATGTCAGCCAAATATCCCCTAACCACTTCAGCCCTCATAGGCCTCCAACCCATCATTCAAGATCTCTTAAACAAAAATTACCTCAGACACACTCACTCCCCATTTAATAACCCCATATTAGCTGTTAAAAAACCAATGGATCTTTCTGCCTCGTCCAAGACCTTCGCCTCATCAACATAGCCGTTGTCCCTATCCATACCTTACTTCCAAATCCATACAGCCTTTTATCGTAGATCCCTGCCTCAGCGTCCCACTTCTCAGTCCTAGATCTCAAGGACCTATTTTTCTATCCCTCTAGACCCCTGCTCCCAAGATTTTTTCATCTTCACCTGGACGGACCCATACACAAGTCATTCTGAACAACTCACTTGGACAGTTTTGCCACAAAGTTTCCGAGATAGTCCCCATATTTTTAGACAGGTCCTAGCTCAAGACCTCAAACAGTTTCGTCATGATCACTCCAAGTCCACCTGATTACAATACGTGGACAATCTTCTACTCTGCAGTCCCTCGTGGGAACAGTCTCAACTTGACACTGCCTCCCTACTTAACCTTCTAGCTTCCAGAGGTTACCAAGTATCCCCCGTCAAAGCTCAAATCTCTTCCCCTCCTGTCACTTACGTCAGATTCCTTCTATCTCAACAAAGAAAGTCCATTACCTTAGACAGAAAACAATGCCTCTCTGACCTGCCCGTTCCCAAAACCAAGACAGAAATCCGTTCCTTTCTAGGCCTGGCTAGATGTTTTAGAGCATAGATCCCTAACTTCTCCCTGTTGGCAAGACCCCTATACAACCTCAGCAAGAGCCCCCCCTAAAGAACCTTTTTCCTCCTCACCCCGACACTCCTTCATTAAGCTCCATCAAGCTCTTGCGGAAGCCCCATCTCTCCATCTTCCTGATTTGTCGAAGCCCTTCTCTTTATACATTCTTGAGAGGTCCAGTCAAGCTCTAGGAGTCCTAGGCCAATATTATGGCCCATCCTTTGCCCCAGTAGCTTATTTCTCCAAGCAATTAGACCCCACAGTTCGGGGATGGGCCCCCTGCCTACGAGCATTAGCCACTAGACAGCTCTTGCAGAAGGAAGCTCATAAACTGACATTCAGGGTGCCCCTTACCATTCTATCTCCACATCACCTAAAAGATCTCTTAACCTACAAAAGTTTACAGACTCTCCCTCCCTCCAGACTCCTGACCTTACTGTCCTCTTTCCTCCAAAATCCCGTTCACCCCCTTTGCCATCCATACCCGAATCATGACTTTTTCCTCCTTTACTGCGCTCTCGCTTTTTTCCCTCATTCCTATTGTCTTCCCCACCACCCCAGCCTCCTTTGTATGGCGATTCAAAGTCAGACAGACTTACACACAGCATCAAACAAAAGTTACTGCCCTCATTGCCACACCGGACTGTCCTCTGAAAAGCTGCTCTGAGCCTTTATACCTCCACTTTCCTCCCTCCACCGAAGTGTTCACTAGCAGCTACCCTTATTCTCCCTACCTCTGCTTCCTCTATGACCAAAAACAAGCCTATTGCAGGCGATAGCCAGACACCTACAGGAGATGTCCCTACAGGTCTTGCGCCATTCACTACATGCTACATGTGTAACTTCCAGTACCCACAGTATTACTCCTCCAACCGTTTCATGAAATATCCCAACGGCTCATTCTCCTTATCAATCCCAGATCTGTGGGACTCTCGATGGGCCGCAGGAGTCACAGCCTCAGTTTACTATGGGGGGTTCTCGAACCCCCACGGTACCCTTCAGATCTCTCGAAAGTATGTTAGCTCTCATTCCCAGATCTCTCAAGTTGCTATATAAACCCTTGGCTTTGAGTGCTCGGGGTCCTTGTTGAAACCTGCTGTATGAGGCAGACACTTGGACCCCAGCTAGCTGGAATAATAATAAACCTCTTGCTTGTTGCATCGATCTGCTATGGCCTTCGTCTCCTCACTGGGGGGAAGCTCATACTGGAATAAGGCCATTGGGTCTTACAAATTGTGTCCTCACAACATTCGTGTGTTAATGTCCTAGCCCCTGATACCTCAGAATGTAATCTTTGGGGATAGGGTCTTACAGAGATAATCAAATTAAAATGAGGTAATTAGTTGCCTGGTCTCTTATGACTGATGTCCTCATAGAAAGGGGCCATTGGAACACACAGCTCTGCACAAGAGAGACAGTGTGAAGAGACACCAGATGAGTGTGGGTAAAATTGTAACTTTTCCAGAATATCTCCCCTTGCTTTGGTACATCTGCATATCAATAGGCGTTAAGAGGTGGAAAGAAGTATGGCTTTAGTGCATTTGCATCTTTCCTCAGGGGTGAAAAAGTTCATCTCCATATCTATGGGTGATTACATGGGCAACAGAGGGCTTATCTGTACCTGAGAGGTGAGGGGGAGGGCCAGTGTGGTTGCTACTTGAGCAAGAGAAGAAAGACAGACTGGGACTGCAGTTTGTGAGAAATAAACGGGTTTTATACTTTATTTCTCCGTTTGACTGATTTTGGTTTTTAGAGGTATTTTGCCCCGGGATTTCCTCTCCCTAGACTTACAATGAAGATGGCCCCTGACAAGCCACGAAGACAGGCCTGCATAGGACTCTCCCAGAGAGCCCTCAGGAGGAGCTGCACCCCGGGCCCTGATCTGTGACTCCCAGGCCCCACAGCTGTAAGGCAATACTTTCCTGCTGTTCAAGCCCCAAGTCTGTGGCACTTTGTTACAGGACCCTGAGCAGACTGATACACTGACCTTACAATCAGCTTTCACTCAGTATTTAGTCATCAAACACTTAAAAAGAATTTACTGATTTCCAAGACCAGGTGCCTCTAGACACAATGAGCAACTGCAAACATTTTCCTGCCATTATGGATCTCATGGTCTATTAAGGGGCACAGATGTGGAATCAAATAATCACTTGGAAATGTAAAATCATAAACTATGCAATAATTAAAAGGGACAAGGAAGATGCTAAATCATGCACATAGACAGGGACTTGACCTAGATGGGGGAGTCAATAAAGCTTCCTTGACGTCAAAATGGCCATCCTGCCTGAAAGGAAAAGAGCGACACACAGCAGCAATTCACCGGAGAATTCCACTTTATTAGGGAAAGGTGCTGGGTTATATAGGAAGGGGCATGAATTGATTGAGGTGTCACTTCTACGGGGCTGGTGGCTGGTGGCTAGGTGCTGGGATTGGGAGGGGGGCGAGAGGTGATTGGGCTTCAGGTGGCGCCGGCGGGAACCGAGGACACCGAAGAGAAGCCGGAAGTTTGCCATCTTACTGGTGGGGGCCCTTCATTCCCCCCTTTCTCCTCTATGGGGTTGTGGACGTTGCTTTCTCTCTGGCTGCTTCCTGCTGAACAGGGGCAGAGAAGGGAGTGAGGGCTTGAGGATTGGGAGGAAAGGGTTGATAGGACTCTCCACAGTAAGGATGAGTAGATGTGAACTTCTTCAGGTTTGGAAATCAATGAAGGTTCCCTGTAACCATAGGTCGAGGACCTGTTGATTCCAATGGTGCCAAGAGGATATGGGTGTCAGGAGCCAGGTGTCTGCAGCCAGTGTTTCCAGGAACAGTTTCCAGTGGAGAGAGGGGTCCATCTCAGTGTGTGGTGAGGAGGTCACGTGAGGGTGAGGGATCTTCTGTGGCCAGAAGCTGGTAGTTCCTGAGTAAAAGCTGGTTGAAAGCTTGATTCGAGATTTTTCCGACTGGGGATTTGATGAACTTTATTATACAGGGTAAGAAGAGACAGGCGAGAAGAATGATTATTATGGGACCTGCGATGGGCCAGAGCCAGGTGAGGAGGGGGTTTGTAAGTATTGAAGAGAATGGGTTGGAATTGTAAGCAGAGTGGAGACTGGAAATGAAAGCTTGATTCGAGATTTTTCCGACTGGGGATTTGATGAACTTTATTATACAGGGTAAGAAGAGACAGGCGAGAAGAATGATTATTATGGGACCTGCGATGGGCCAGAGCCAGGTGAGGAGGGGGTTTGTAAGTATTGAAGAGAATGGGTTGGAATTGTAAGCAGAGTGGAGACTGGAGGGAAGGTCGGTGAGTTTGGTAATGTCAGTTTCTACAATGCTGGATTCGTTGATGTAATAGGAGCACTCTTCCCGGAGGAAGACGCAGGTGCCGCCCTTCTCGGCTGTAAGCAGATCTAGGGCCCGCCGGTTTTGAAGGGTGACCTTAGCTAGCGAAGTGACCTGTCTTTGGAGAGAGGCTAGGGAATCGGCAGTGGATGTCAGGGCTCCCTCAAGTTTGGCGTTGAGATCACTAACTGCCCATAGAGAGTGACCCAAGGCTTCTCCCGAAAACCATGCCCCAATGGTTGAGGTGATCAAGGAGATACCAACCATGACGGGAAGGAAAGCAGCTCCTTTTGTGCATGAGGGCAAGGGAGGTTGGAGCTCAAGAAATTCTGCCATGCTGTCAAGTGTAAGCTGTGGGATTAGGGTGACGAGAATGCACGGTGTATCGGAGCTGAGAGGCAGTGAGTTGAAAAGACTGCCATT
This sequence comes from Manis javanica, assembly GCF_040802235.1. Lineage (NCBI taxonomy): Eukaryota > Metazoa > Chordata > Mammalia > Pholidota > Manidae > Manis > Manis javanica. The sequence goes on along the minus strand of NC_133170.1, from coordinate 36,379,664 downwards.
ACACCAAAAGAAGTGTCCCGGTTCGTAAAAGTCTTAGAGCCGGAGGTAGGGGTGTAGATAGAGAGGCAGTGAAGTGCGCTGGACGGGGGTAGAGTTGGGCCTACACAGTGGTGGATGGTGAGATTATATGCGTATTCTGGTTCCCATAAGGTATGTCTGCCAGGGAGCAGAGGGGTAGTTGGAAGGAGGGCATGGAAGGAGTAGTTGGAAATATTAAGCGGCACGGTGGCCAGCAGTGGGTGCTGTAGTGATGCACACAAGAAACAATTGGCGGTGTTAAGGGTGTGGTTGAGAAAGATGGTGGTGTCCTGAATGAGCTGTAACGAAGAGTTGGATAAATGGGAAGAGGGGCGGGGATAAGAAGATGAAGAGGCGTCGTCAAGAGTTTGGATAATGACTTTTTCAGAATGTCTGCTATCTGATGCAACTTGAGAGATCTGGGAATGAGAGGGAACATACTTTCGAGAGATCTGAAGGTGACCATGGGGGGTCGAGGACCCCCCGTAGTAAACTGAGGCTGTGACTCCTGCGGCCCATCGAGAGTCCCACAGATCTGGGATTGATAAGGAGAATGAGCCGTTGGGATATTTCATGAAACGGTTGGAGGAGTAATACTGTGGGTACTGGAAGTTACACATGTAGCATGTAGTGAATGGCGCAAGACCTGTAGGGACATCTCCTGTAGGTGTCTGGCTATCGCCTGCAATAGGCTTGTTTTTGGTCATAGAGGAAGCAGAGGTAGGGAGAATAAGGGTAGCTGCTAGTGAACACTTCGGTGGAGGGAGGAAAGTGGAGGTATAAAGGCTCAGAGCAGCTTTTCAGAGGACAGTCCGGTGTGGCAATGAGGGCAGTAACTTTTGTTTGATGCTGTGTGTAAGTCTGTCTGACTTTGAATCGCCATACAAAGGAGGCTGGGGTGGTGGGGAAGACAATAGGAATGAGGGAAAAAAGCGAGAGCGCAGTAAAGGAGGAAAAAGTCATGATGATTCGGGTATGGATGGCAAAGGGGGTGAACGGGATTTTGGAGGAAAGAGGACAGTAAGGTCAGGAGTCTGGAGGGAGGGAGAGTCTGTAAACTTTTGTAGGTTAAGAGATCTTTTAGGTGATGTGGAGATAGAATGGTAAGGGGCACCCTGAATGTCAGTTTATGAGCTTCCTTCTGCAAGAGCTGTCTAGTGGCTAATGCTCGTAGGCAGGGGGCCCATCTCTGAACTGTGGGGTCTAATTGCTTGGAGAAATAAGCTACTGTGGCAATGGATGGGCCATAATATTGGCCTAGGACTCCCAGAGCTTGACTGGACCTCTCAAGAATGTATAAAGAGAAGGACTTCGACAAATCAGGAAGATGGAGAGATGGGGCTTCCACAAGAGCTTGATGGAGCTTAATGAAGGAGTGTCGGGGTGAGGAGGAAAAAGGTTCTTTAGGGGGGGCTCTTGCTGAGGTTGTATAGGGGTCTTGCCAACAAGGAGAAGTTAGGGATCTATGCTCTAAAACATCTAGCCAGGCCTAGAAAGGAACGGATTTCTGTCTTGGTTTTGGGAACGGGCAGGTCAGAGAGGCATTGTTTTCTGTCTAAGGTAATGGACTTTCTTTGTTGAGATAGAAGGAATCTGACGTAAGTGACAGGAGGGGAAGAGATTTGAGCTTTGACGGGGGATACTAGGTAACCTCTGGAAGCTAGAAGGTTAAGTAGGGAGGCAGTGTCAAGTTGAGACTGTTCCCACGAGGGACTGCAGAGTAGAAGATCGTCCACGTATTGTAATCAGGTGGACTTGGAGTGATCATGACGAAACTGTTTGAGGTCTTGAGCTAGGACCTGTCTAAAAATATGGGGACTATCTCGGAAACTTTGTGGCAAAACTGTCCAAGTGAGTTGTTCAGAATGACTTGTGTATGGGTCCGTCCAGATGAAGATGAAAAAATCTTGGGAGCAGGGGTCTAGAGGGATAGAAAAATAGGTCCTTGAGATCTAGGACTGAGATGTGGGATGCTGAGGCAGAAATCTGCGATAAATGGCTGTATGGATTTGGAACTAAGGTATGGATAGGTACAACGGCTATGTTGATGAGGTGAGGGTCTTGGACAAGGCAGAAAGATCCGTTGATTTTTTTAACAGCTAATATGGGGGTATTAAATTGGGAGTGAGTGTGTCTGAGGTAATTTTTGTTTAAGAGATCTTGAATGATGGGTTGGAGGCCTATGAGGGCTGAAGTGGTTAGGGGGTATTGGGCCTGACAGATATAGATGAGAGGGGTCACGTAATTTGATAGAGGCAGGGGGACATAGAGCCACGGAGGGGCTTGTAATGTCTCAAACTTTGGGATTTACAGGGTGCATGAGGGCGGAACCAGAGCTTTCATTGGGTAGAGGGGATTTTTCGGCTATGAGGGCCATCAGAAAGGGAGTACTGGGGGCTGTGGGAGGGATATACTTATGGAAACGTGGAGGAGGGAAAGGATGTCTCGTCCTAGTAAAGGGATGGGACACTGCGGCATAACCAGGAAGGAGTGGGAGACAGGTATGGGATTGTCTAGGATTTTGCATAAAGGTGGGGGGGTTTAATGGGAAAATCTGTTTACCTCCTACCCCGACTATAGGAGTAATGGCTGGCGTGTTTGGGCCCCAGTATTCTCGCAAGACTGAGAAGGTGGCTACTGTATATATGAGGAAGGAGATGGGGTGACCATCTGCTGTTAAAGTAACCCTGGGCTCCTGTTTGGTGATGGAAATGGCCGGGCGAGAAGCTCCCGGTTCCCGTCAATCTTCTTCTGCCAGCCCCACTACGGCGGCTTAGGATGGGGGTTGTTCGTCCAGCCTCCCCTTTGGGTAGTTGGGCAATCAGACCCACAGTGGCCCTTTTTGTGGCATCTGGGGCATGGGGTGGTAGGAGATCTGGGGGAGGTGCATGCCCTTGACCAATGTCCCTCTTTTCTGCACTTGAAACAAGCTCCTGGGGAGGGGGCTTGTTTGTAGAGGGGCGCCCAGGTTGTGGTTTTATCAGCTGGGCCATCATCTGGAAATTGGCCTGATCAGCCTTTTGTTTACAGCGTTCTTTCTCCTCCTCTCGGTTATGGAAGACTTTAAAGGCCACTGTTAGGATCTCAGCCTGTGGGGTAGCGGGGCCCTGTTCTAACTTTTTGAGTTTAGCTTTAATGTTGGGGTAGCTTTGAGCTAGGAAGTATGTCATAAGGACATGTCTTCCTTCAGGTGTTTCTGGGTCCAGGCTGGTATTCTGTAATAGGGCTTGAGTGGGTCTGTCTAAGAACTTGGAGGGGGTTTTGTCTCTCTTTTGAATTATGTCTTGGAGCTTTTTAAAATTGACTACTTTACGAGCTGCCTTTTTCAGACCTGCTATTAAGCAGGAGGCAAAAATATCTCGAGAGCAGAGACCCATGGCGGTGTTATAATCTCAGTGTGGATCTTGTTCTGGGACAGCAGTAGGGCCAGGGGGATAGGTGGGGTCAGTCCTGTGGGTTTTGGTAGCATGCATTTGGGTGAAGTCCCAAAGTCGTCTACGCTCTTTAGTGAGGAGAGTATTGGCCAGGAGCATGAAAATGTCATGATGTGTGAGGCTGTAAGACTGGAGGGTCCATTGAAACTCCCTGATGTATGTCGTGGATCAGTGGAAAAGGAACCTAGACGTTTGTCTAGTTGAGCTAAATCTCCTAAGGAGAAAGGGATGTGAACGCGCACGATGCCTTCAGATTTTGCTACCTCCCGGAGGGGGGCAATAATTTTGGGAGGTCCTCGGGACTGAGTCTGAGAGGGACTGAAGGGTTCTGGCTCAGTCTGTGGGGGAGTGACGTGGTCTAGCCGTGCCTAGTCGAGTAGGTCCTGAAGTGCAGAAGGGGGGCAAAGAAAATAAAGAAAGATAGAATCGGACCCACGTGTCTCCAGCTAGCAGCCCAGCTGCTTGCCTCTGCCGCTCTAGTTTGTCTTGAACTCATGACTCTGAGGTTAAGAGTCCCATGCTCTACTAACTGATCTACAGCAGGGCTCTAGTTAATTGTTTATGGAATGCATAGACAGAATGTTCTTTGTTCTCCATTCCTGCCACATCTGCAAGTGGGGGAAGGGCATAGCTAGAAGCAGGGGCGGTGTTTCTACACATCTTCAAGGTCTCCCTATTTTCAGAGTGAGGAGTCTTGGCTCGTCTTAGAGGACAAGATATGTTTTTGTGGACAGATAACTTCTAAGGACTGCACCGGTTGTTCTCTAGCTTGTGCTATCCCACGTTGTGTTCAGACATGGGGGAAGGTGTTTTCCCATTCTCCCTACAAACATGTGAGAAGACAAAGGTGGTCCCTAACAGGGGAGAAATAGGTGATGAGGGCAAAGACGGAGGAGGCCCCTGGGACCTAGTTAAAGGGGGGGCTGAAATGCTCAGGCTTAATGTGAGGGGGATGAAGGTTGAGGAGGTGAGATGGGGGAGGAGATGGTGGAGGAGGAAGGGAGAAGGGCTGTTGTAGGAGAAGAAGGGAAAGGGAGTGAATGGGAGGCTTCTGCGGGGGCAGCGGCTTGCAGGCTAGGAGAACTTGGGAGGGGGTGGGGTAGGAGGAGGTGGAAAGCTTCGCTATAGGGAACCTCCTTCCATTTTTTCAGGCGCTGGCAGTAGTTAAAAAGATTGCGAGTGATGTTAGGATCAAGAGTTCCCCCTGAGGGCCATTGTTTGTTATTGTCTAGGGGGTATGTCGGCCAATCTTGGGAGCAATATTTACGGAGAAGTTTTTCGTTTTATATCAGGCGTCAGGGAGAGGGTAGCCAGATGCTTAAGCAGGCATTCAAGAGGTAAACTTTCAGGGAGGGATGAGGAGGCTCCCATGGCTAAAGGACAGAGAAGGAGACAAACAGGGGAAGATGAATGGAGATCCTCGGACTGGAAGCAGACCGCAAGGAGACAAAGGGCATCCCTGATGATCCTTGGTGGTCTGCAGAAACTCGTATACGAGTCAGAATTTCTTAGGAAGTGTGGGTCGTCACCCAGACTTCCCTAAGTAGGCAGTTTGCCGGAGTCACGAGGTACCTAGCGCTAGGAGTTTTCGGCAGACAGAACAGATTTCGTGGACAGAACAGAAGGAGGAGGGGAGGGAAAGGGAGCATTCTCATCTGCAAATGAGTCACCTCATTTATGGCTGTTGGAGGGGGTCCTGAGGGTCTGCTGCAGCTGTGAATGCCTGAGGTGGGGATTTATGGCTGTCAGAGGAGGGGCCTGAGGGCCAGCCGCAGCCGTGAAGGCCTGAGGTGGGGATTTATGGCTGTCAGAGGAGGGGCCTGAGGGTCCGCTGCAGCCATGAAGGCCTGAGGCAGGGAGAGTTCCCTCCTCGTCCCCGAGCGTCAGGGCCTTGCTGGACGATCACGGTCAATGGCACTGTGATAGCTCGGAGAAGAGTGTCCCACCCCGGGGAAATTTTGCTTTAAAAGTTTCAGCACTGATGGAAAGGGCGGTGAATGCGTTTATGACTGTCGGAGGAGGGGCCTGAGGGTCCGCCGCAGCCATAAAGACTTGAGGCGGGGCTTTATGGCTGTTGGAGGTGGGGCCTGAGGGTCCACCGCATCCGTGAAGGCCTGAGGCGGGGAGAGTTCCCTTCTCATCCCCGAGCATCAGGGCCTTGCCGGATGATCACGGTCAATGGCACTGCGATAGCTCGGGGAAGAGTGGCCCACTCCGGGGGAAAAACTTACCTAAAGGCCAGAGAGGAGTGGTGAGTGTGATGAGCCAGCGCCGGAAAAAGAGGACGAGGGCAAGCTGCTGCTGGTGTCGGGGGGAAGACGGGGCCCAGTTGGTGTGTCCTGTCTCCCGGGTTTCGGCACCAATGAAAGGAAAGGAGCGACACACAGCAGCAATTCACTGGAGAATTCCGCTTTATTAGGGAAAAGTGCTGGGTTATATAGGAAGGGGCATGGGGTAATTGTGGTGTTACTTCTATGGGGCTGTTGGCTGTTGGCTAGGTGCTGGGATTGGGAGGGGAGCGAGAGGTGATTGGGCTTCAGGTGGCACCGGCGGGAACCGAGGACCCCGAAGAGAAGCCAGAAGTTTGCCATCTTACTGTTGGGGGCCCTTCACTGCCCAAAGTAATATACAGATTCGATGCAATCCCTATCAAACTACCAACAGCATTCTTCAATGAACTGGAACAAATGGTTCAAAAATTCACATGGAAACACCAAAGACCCTGAATAGCTAAAGTAATCCTGAGAAGGAAGAATAAAGTGCTGGGGGGGGGGGCATCTCACTCCCTAACTTCAAGCTCTACTACAAAGCCACAGTAATCAAGACAATTTGGTACTGATACAAGAACAGAGCCACAGACCAATGGAACAGAATAGAGACTCCAAACATTAACCCAAACATATATGGTCAACTAATATTTGATAAAAGAGCCATGGACATACAATGTGGGAAATGACAGTCTCTTCAACAGATGGTGCTGGCAGAACTGGACAGCTACATGTAAGAGAATGAAACTGGATCACTGTCTGACCCCATACACAAAAGTAAATTCAAAGTGGATCAAAGACCTGAATGTAAGTCATGAAACCATAAAACTCTTAGAAAAAAACATAGGCAAAAATCTCTTAGACATAAACATGAGTAACCTCTTCTTGAACATATCTCCCTGGGCAAGGGAAACAAAAGCAAAATGAACAAATGGGACTATATCAAGCTGAAAAGCTTTTGTACAGCAAAGGACACCATCAATAGAACAAAAAGGTATCCTACAGTATGGGAGAATATATTCATAAATGACAGATCTGATAAAGGGTTGACATCCAAAATATATAAAGAGCTCACACACCTCAACAAACAAAAAGCAAATAATCCAATTAAAAATGCGCAGAGGAGCTGAATAGACAGTTCTCTAAATAAGAAATTCAGATGGCCAACAGACAAATGAAAAGATGCTCCACATCGCTTGTCATCAGAGAAATGCAAATTAAAACCACAATGAGATATCAACTCACACAAGTAAGGATGGCTACCATCCAAAAGACAAACAACAACAAATGTTGGTGAGGTTGTGGAGAAAGGGGAACCCTCCTACACTGCTGGTGGAAATGTAAATTAGTTCAACCATTGTGGAAAGCAGTATGGAGGTTACTCAAAATGCTCAAAATAGACTTACCATTTGACCCAGGAATTCCAGTCCTAGGAATTTACCCTAAGAATGCAGCACTCCAGTTTGAAAAAGACAGATACACCCCTATGTTTATCGCTGCACTATTTACAATCGCCAAGATGTAGAAGCAACCTAAATGTCCATCAGTAGATGAATGGATAAAGAAGACATGGTACATATACACAATAGAATATTATGCAGCCATAAGAAAAAAAAGGGTCCTCCCATTCACAACAAGATGGATGGAGCTATAGGGTATTATGCTCAGTGAAATAAGCCCAGTGGAGAAGGACAAGTACCAAATGATTTCACTCATATGTGGAGTATAAGAACAAAAGAAAACTGAAGGAACAAAAAGCAGCAGAAGCACAGAACCCAAGAATGGACTAACAGTTACCAAAGGGAAAGGGACTGGGGAGGACAGGTGGGAAGGGACGGATAAGGGTGGGAATAAAGAAAGGGGGCATTACCATTAACATGTATAGTGTGGGAGGGTCACGGGGAGGGCTGTGCAACACAGAGAAGACAAGTAGTGATTTTACAGCATCATACTATGTTGATGGACAGTGACTGTGAATGGGTAAGTGAGGGGGACTTGGTGAAGGGGGGAGCCTAGTAAACATAATCTCCTTCATGTAATTGTAGATTAGTGATACCAAAATAAAACTAATAAAAATAAAAATAAAAATAAATAAATAAAAAATAAAAAGAAAGCTTCCTTGTGAATGTGACAGGTGAGGTGGGACTTGAAAGATTAGCAGGAATTATAAGAGGAGGATATGAGCACTGCTCCCACCAGAGGGAGACACATATACAAAACACTTTTGGACAAAAAAAAAAGTTGACAGTACATTTTACAAACAGTTGAATTCCCTAGGAAGAAATGACTAAATTCTGTCTTTCTAATAATATATTTTTCAAGTGTATAAATGAAATCGACAGAAAGCAAAAGAGAAATAGGAAAAATAACCACCATCATAATGACAGATTTTAAGACACTTCTCTCAGTAATTGATAGATCAAGAAGTTTAAAATAGACATATGCAGACTACTGCAACTGAGTGCTTCAGAGTGCGCAATCTTCTTAAGCACATGAAACCCTTCGCTAAAAAGCAAGCATCAAAAAATTCCCTAGAATTAGTGCAAAATAGACCACAGTCTCACATCACAGTGTGATTAAGTCAGAAATCAATTCCAAAGTGAAAACCACAAAACCCTTCTGTTTGGAAATAAGAAACATACATTTAAGTAACTCACAGGCTAAAGAAGAAATTTCAGCAGTGTAAGGTTGAAGGCACTGGGGGGAGCGGTGAGCATGTCGGACACTGATGACGTGCCAAACTCCCCAGCTGCTGCCCTCTCCCAACCTGAAAAATGTGCCTTAGGCTAGCCAATCCTTCCACCTCTGTAAATCTATTCTCTCCCTCCCCTTACCTTCTTTAAAAACTTGCTGCCTGCCCTGCTGGGCATGACTTTCCCAGCCTCCATTTCTGTAGACTGAGAAACCTCACCCAGGAATTTGCATTCAAATAAACTACCTGGCACTTTGTTGCCTCTCTTCACCTGCTTATTTCAGCTAGAATTTATCTTACATTTGGTGCCGAAACCCAGGAAGGAGAGTGAGCGTGGGGCCCCAACTGGCCACCAGTGGCCCTGCCCCCTCCTTCCCCGACCTGGGACCCAGCCTGCTCTCTGCTGTGTAGACAATTTTCTGGTGAGTCCCTCAGTTTCCCACAGTGCGTTTCCCTTCCTGTTTCACCTGGTCCGTTAGAAATCATAGCTATGTCCAGGTGGGGCATCTGGTGCCTTGGGCATCCAGCCCACCCTCTGTGGGCATCCGACCCGCCCCTGGCCCTTTGGTTGGGGAGACATCCCTACCACAGGCTCCCAGGACGTGTCCCCTGACTTGGCGTGCTTGGGATGCTGGTTGCTCCTCTCAGCAGGATTAGTTAAGAAGTGGTGCAGACATAGAGAACCAGCCCTCAAAAGTGGAGGCTCAGACCCCATTGCGGTGTCTCATTTCTAATTTGGCTACTCTATATTTGTGTTGGGAAGTTTGCAAATGGAAGCTAAACTTTCTTTGCTCTGAGGCCAGGCCTCAGTATCCCTTGGACAATCAATCTCACTGGCCCCCTGAGGGAACTTTCAATTTTGGCCTCCTCACTGACTTGATTAATTATTGCCACTGGAGCAGAGAGTGCAGTGAAATCCCATATGTGCAGGCTTTTTGGACTTTTGCTCCCGCCCAGACCTTTATGTTAAGTGTTCAATGACTCAGGTTCCCCTGGCCCAATCTCCAGTTAAAGATTGTCAGCCTCTTACTCTGCCCAGTCCTTCCTTTTCAGATTCGCCAGAAGACCTCAGTCACCTGCCTCCCTCAGCTTGCAATCCCCTCCCCCTCTCTCCATCACCATCTTTAAATCCTTTGTCTTCATACGTGTCACTGCCATCTTAAAGTCCTACATTTTCAACCATGCCATTGTTCTGCTCTCCTCTTCCAGTGGCTGCACCACCCCCTACCCCTCTTCTTCCACCTTCACCACCCTCTTCTCCCACCATAACACTCTCCTCCTGCCTTCTGGTTCCAGAAGCCATGGACAGGAAGCTGAGGAGAGAGAAGGCAATTGGATATCAGTGACTCAAGTCTTATATTGGTTTGTCTGTCTGTGTATATGTTTTTGTGTGGGAGGTGTTGCTGACTGTAGTTGTTGTGTCTCCGTTTGTATGTTTGTGTGTCTAGGTGTGTAAATGAAAAATATTTTCCTACCTCTGGATGGTATTAATAAAAATTGATTTAAAAACAAATGCTTGTGAAAATTGGGCATTCTAAAACTTCCAGAAAATCTGATAAAAAATGTTAAGCATTAATGTTAATTTGGGTTTGGCTAAGGCGGGCATGTCCTTGTGGTTATCAGCTGCCTAAGTTTACCCAAGGTCATTTAAGTTGGTGTTATTTGCTAAATCTTTTAAGAATAAAATGCTTAAAGGCTTAGCTTTGTCTAATATTCAGTAAAGGTCTTGTAAGTAATCTACCACAGTTGTTATGAATGAGTGAACTAAATAAGTATGGCAAGTGAACACCATTTTAATTGTGTGTTACAGTGTGTATACCTATCTACAGCCTAAAAACTTTGTGGTAACCTAAAACCTTAAAATTTTGCTAAGTTAAAAAGATATACTTTGTGCTTAGTGAGAGATTGTGTTGTAAAGCTCATAATTAACAGAAATTATAAAATGTTCATAAATTTGTCAATCCAAACAATGCTAGTGTAACAGTTTACAATAGTGTGCCTCTCAGTGTTCACTAAAAATTAAAGTACCAAATAGTTTTAAGTTCTAATTAAAACTACTTAAAGTAATAAGGAAAACATTTCTGCATACTAAAGAATGTGTCTTGATAAAAGAAACCAACTTTGTTCTAAAATACAGCTGTTTATTTAAAGAGAGAACTCTAAATATAAAAAGAAAGTTGTAGAAAGTTTGTAGAAGAATTTAATATGGTCATGCTATATAAAATTAAAGCAAATGAATCTCGGTATCAAGTACACAGAAAAATTAGAATTTTGTTTTCAGTTAAAAAGACAAAGTTTTCTTAACTGTTAGTCTGCTCTTAATATTGAAAAATTGCAAAAAGTTCTCTAATTGTTTTATCAAAGCACTTGCTCATGCTTAAAGTCTCAATGAGTTGTCAGAGTATTTAAGAAAATGAGATCTTAACATTAAAAGGACTAAAAGCTAAAGTTTGCTAACAACTGTGTAACCTTCTTTATTTGCCTTTGAGGTATTTTGTTGTCATTCTGGTTAAATAGATAAATATTGCTTCATAGCAACCTATAATCCTATTTAAGCAAGTGTCTTAAAACTTTTAACAGCTTCCCAAAATCAAATTCAAAAAGGTACTTTTACCTCTAGTTAACTCTGATATTTTCCAAAGGGCCCCTGGAACATGTCAGAGGAACTTTTTTCTCCTTGGAGAAAGTATTTGGCTAATTTAGCTTATTTATCTGATATATAATTACCTGCTAAATTACCTAGAAAGCACTGTCAAAAAGAATAATGCTAAACTTTGTTACTGAATGTTTTGTGTTACATAAATATCAGAATTTCCTTATGTCAACTGTCTTACAGTAAGCTCTCATCAGATCTTTAACCATTGTCATTTGTAACTCTTTTATTATTTATAGTCACTGTTTTATTACTCTTAAGTTAATAAAGAACTAGATTTCAGCAGAACAAGTATTAGCTACATAAGATTAAGTAAACTAAAGAAGATGATTTTGTAGTTTTTGTTTCAAATGTTTCTGTTAAAGTGTTTTAAGCTTTTTCTCTTAAGCTGACAACAGTTTAGTAAATGACTGCCTTTATAAGTAGAATTGAGACTTTATCTTTCTCTCTGCCTGATCCCTTCAGAATTAAAAAAAAAACTCTCAGTGACTATTTTCATATTTCATAGCAGTATGTTTATTTGCACAAGTTCAATAAGAATCTGCTTTCCTTGTAAGAAGACCAATTAGAAACACTGGTTATATTACCAAGGCTTTGACTGGAACGTCATACCTGAGAGACACATGTGTAAACTCAGATATGAACAGACAGCTTTAAGGAACTAAGATTGACTTTATAAAGCCAACAAAGCCCCTTAGAAGAACTGACCTGGTACCTTGCTTACAGAGTTCCCAGCAGCCTTACCAGGTGAGTAAAGAAGGTCACTTCCTGGCAGGTGCAGGAACCTCAGGAATGTCTTGGGACTCTCAAGAAGAGAGGAATTCACCCAAATCTACAGGTACTGCAGGCACAACCTGATGGCAAGTCTGGCTTGGCTTTCTGTCCTGAAGAAGCCCTTAAAAATTCAATCTGAAATTCCTTATAAAAAGTTCCAGCAAAGCATATTTAAAAGTACCTATGTAATCAATTGCTCTTCTTGCTGTACTTATGCAAATAATCAAGCCAAGTGTTACTTATTTTCTTAACCTAGTTACTTCTAATAAAAATGAGGGTGATTTTAGAGAAAAGTATTGTTTCAATAATGCAGTCTTATCTATACTAAATCCTAAAACTAGTCATTGAGATGTAAACTCAATCCAGAACTCTAGTTTCCCCGTGATACCTGTCTATGGTTCTCAATTAAACTCTTCATATTTCTAGTTCTCATATTCAGTCATGCATTCTTAATCTCGTCAAGTTTGTCCTTCCAGAATGGAAAATCCAACTCCAGATGTTGCTACTTAACCTAATAACAATTTGTTCTATCTTGCCTAGAAGCCACAAAACTGCAAATAGTAATAGAAATGAAACCCAGCATAGAAGCACCAACCTTCCGAGGCCCTTTCAACTGACCAGTGATGGAGATCCAGCTGCACCCTTTACTGTGCCCCCTCTCAGCATGAAGCAGCCAGAGCGGTCATCGCCCCTTTTCCCTGGCAGCAGCTAGAGTCTCTATCTGTAGAGGAGAGAATGAGACAGGGACCATACCATAGAAAGAATAAAGTGAGAGCCTCTGGAGAAAGCAAGGCAAGATATTTGCAGTCAGAGCAATGTAACTACATGCTACAACCCCCCACCACCACCACCACAACGCCCTTGTCAGCCAGAAGTAGCCAGATCAAGTCGTTGCCCATTGTGACCAAAAGGCTGGAATGTAAGGTTGAAGGCTCTGGGGGAAGGGGTGAGCACTTCAGACACTGATGATGTGCCAAAGTCCCCACCTGCTGCCCCCTCCAAACCTGAAAAATGTGCCTTAGGCTAGCCAATCCTCGTGCTGCTGTAAATCTAAGCTCTCCCTTCCCCTACCTTCTTTAAAACTTGCTGCCTGCCCTGCTGGGCGCAACGTTCCCAGCCTCCATTTCTGTAGACTGAGAAACCTCGCCCGGGAATTTGCATTCAAATAAACTACCAGGCCCTTTATTGTCTCTCTTCACCTGCTTATTTTGGCTAGAATTTATCTTACAAGCAGAATCTACAAAATAGCAAAACACAAATGAATATACCTCACTTTATGGTTTCTGAGATGTCACTAAAATAGAACGCAGAGGGAAAAGCACAGTCTTAAACACACAAATCAGCAAGGATGGAGAGGGCTGGCATGCATGCACCACAGTCCCTCTGCCAACCCCCTTGACTCACCACCCTCTCAGCCACCCTCCTGTCCTTATTCTGTGCCCCAAGGCTCACCTGCAAGTACCATACACTCCCGGCCACCTCTCAGCTGGTTCCACCTCTCAGCTGGCTCCTAGTTGGCTGAGCCCAGTTTGTGGCTCAGGCCGGCATCAGAGGAAGGAAGAGAGATCAGGTTATTTGTTCTCTGTCCCCCTCACTGAGCTGTGGTCTGAGTGGAGAGTCCACACTGCCTGCAGTCAGAGCTCTTCTTAGGAAGCTCCTCTCCGAGGCTACAGGTCTCTCCCAAGGTCTGAAAACACTACACCTTCCCTCACAACTGCAGGCTGAGCAGCAGCTCCAGCTTCCTGTTGGCCCGGGGTGCATCCTGGGTCCTGGTCTCCCCCACCCCGCACATCAGCATGAACGCTGTCCTTGTTGGACTCTCCCTGGTTCATTTGCCCTTTGAGAGTTCACCTGCATCTGCCACTGCCCTTTGCTGACACAGCTTCCAACTGAAGAAGTTAACAAAAAAGTAACACAAGCCCAAACCAGTTAAGTGTAAGAAAAAGCAAAGATAAGTAGAAGTAAATACAATATAAAACAAGCATACAGCACAGAGGACTGACAAAGACAAAGTGGACCGACTGTCAGCATGATTGATCAAGGAGGAGCCCCCACTGATGTGGAAAGATGGAAAAGACGTGATTAGATGTGATGTAGGGATTCAAAACATGCCAAAATAATATCATGAATAATTTTATGCTAATAAATTTTGAAATAGAAATGGACAAATTTCTAGAAAAAATATTATATGATTTCAATTAAAATCACAAAAGATATAGCCCTATAATCAAGGGACCACCTCCTACAAGAATCCAGGAGCCAATTATTAAGTATTAAGGAATTTTGTGAGTAAATTGTTAACTGATGATAGCTTTGTATCAGCCATGTTGAGAGTGTTTACACTATAGAAATCACTGAACACTACAGTTGGTACAGAATTTAAATTATTGTTAAAAATCTACCAAAAATAAAAACCATGGGCTCCAATAATTTAACCATCAAGCTCTATTAAACATTCAAGAAACAATTTCCAATGTTCAAATTCTTTCAGGAAATAGGTAAACAATAATTTAGTGAGTTTCATAAAACCTTTTGATGTCCAAACTGAACAGCATGGATAAGAAGTCACAGGACAATCTTTCTCTTTATTATAGAAGCAGCTAGCAAAGCAACCCTAGTAGTGTACCAAAGAATAACAAAATGGATTCTTCCCCAGAAATGCAAGGATAGTTTAACTTTAGATAATCCTTTATTGTAATTCTCTGCCTTAAGAACTTAGTGAGGAAAATGTCATCCCAATAAATTTAAAAAAAAACACCTTTGATGAACATCAATAATATTCATAATTTTTAACAGAAATAGGCTCATAGACACAAATGAGAGACTGGTGGGTACCATGGGGGAGGGGTTGAGGTGGGCACATGAAATAGGTGAAGGGGATAAAGAGGCACCAAATCTCAATTATAATAAAAATTAGTCACAGGGATGAAAGGACAGTATACAGAATATAATCAATAATACTATAATATCTTTCTATGCTGACAGATAACTAGACTTACTGAGGTGAGCATTTAATAGTGTAGATAACTGTCAAATCCTATGTTGCATACTTAAAACCAATATAATATTGTATATCAACTACACTTCAATAAAAATAAGTAAATAAATAATTTTTTAAAATACATTCAAAATTTTTTTAACAAAAGAAAAAGTCCTAACACAAAGAATAGAAGAAATTTCTTTAACCTAATGAACCTAAAAATAACAATAAAATGTAGCCCTTCCCTTCCATAAATAAGAGCCAATGTGGTAATACCTTGAAATTATTTCTTACAAAATTAGGAACAGCTTAAGGGTGATCAATTGCTCTCACCATTCCAATGCACCACAGTACGGGGCATCTTAAAGGAATGGGAAAGAAGCCACATGTGTGAAATGACAAGGCTTGTTGCATTGTGGGAGAAGGTAGCTAGTGCCATTCTCAGGGAGCAAGTTCAAAACAAATATCATAAGAAGGCAAGGATAAGTCAAAGAGGTGACCCAAGAAGCTCAAAATATGGTTTCCTTCCTGCTCTCCTGGAATAATCTGGCTGACAGGGGACACCCTCGCCACCAGGAATTATTAGAGTCTCAGGATATTGGGGGCTTTGTTTTCTAAGCCCCAGGTTATTCCAGTGTGCACGCAGGTTGCAGCCTTTCCCCACAGTGTGCCTGTGGGCCAGCAGCACTGCAGCCCCGGGGCACTCTCCCTAGACCTGCGGAGCTCTGACCACACTCAGCCCCACTGAATCAGAATGTATGTTTCAGTGAGATTTCTATGTCCACTTAAGCCTGAAAAGGTTCAGTTTAGAGAAACAGAGCATAGCTAAGAAGCAACCAGGGCAGAGATGTTTCCTGGAGAGGCAGGTTGAGCTGGGTTACACAGGCCTGAGAGGAGCACAGAGTTCCCCATTCCCACTGTCTTCCCACTGCTGCCAAAGTGAGCTTCTAACCTCAGATCTTGTTCTCCTTTCTTCTGGCCTCCAGTGTAAAGTGCAAACCCCTGGTGGGGGGATCTGCCCACCACTCCTCTCCCATCCCCAGCATTCTGTCCTGCCTTATCCGCTCAAAATCCTACTCCACCCCACCCCTACCCGACAGGCCCTGATGCAAGCATGCCTCCTGCTCCTTCTGCCTAGAATCCTCCCTGCTCCCAGCCTCTGGCCCACCTCCCCCTCTGGCCTACCTAAAGAACTCTCTACCAGAATCAGCTAAAATATCTCCTTCTCCATGAAACCCTCTATAAAAATAAAGCATTACCTCCTCCAGTTTCCTATAGCTTTCCCTACAACAGTTCTAATATGGCCATGATTACAGAGTAGGAATCATTTGTTGACATGTCTTTCTTGCTTGTGGCTTTGTGCTCATAGGGCAGGGAACATGTTCTTTTGGTCACTGCCTCTGGCCTCTCATCCACTCTTTTTTGCAAGGGTCATTGGCCAGGGCTCCAATTTAGATCGCTATTCCTTCCCACAGTTTCATCACCAGCTCATGAATTTCCCCTTTAGGAATCATAATCAATGAAACATATACTGGAAACGTTTAGTAAATGCTGCCTTGAGAGTACAAAGATGAAGGCATACACACTGTATTTTCAGAAAATGTGTCTGCAATACTTGGTCGCTCTGTGCTCCATTCCCACATAGCAAGTACTTTGTGTGAAGGCAGGGTGATAGCACTCTGTACATTTTCAGCAAAGCTATCAAAAGTAAAGAATTAGATTAAAACATTTATAAACCATACCCCCTGAGTGATACTCTAAATACAGGTAGTTCTTGTTATTCATGGCAGTTATGCTGTATACGAATTACAAATGATTGCTTCCAGGGAAAATACAATAAGGTTCCTGCAAGTTTATCAATATATAACCTTGTTTCATGTGTGTTTCTGCTTAAAGACACCTTATTTAATAAATATTGTTGACTTATTGACACTGAACTCATGGCAGTGTGACACACACCTGAGGCAGGTTATCTAACACACGTTTTCTCTGTAAGGCAAGCACAGGTTTCTCTGGCTTAGGAACAACAGACAGCTCATCAGCATTAGTCTTTGGGGAGTCACCAATAAAAAGCACAAAACTGTAAACATGCCAGTGCTAAAGGGGTTGTTTACAGCAGGAGATGGAAGTCGGCCTACAGGAGGGCCGACTCATCAGCTGGGGTCACGCATGTCATGCCAGTCAAATTTTTCACCACTTCACACATGTCCACAAATAAATGACTGCAAAGGCACTGTGAGTCTTGACTTGGGGCTACAAATAATTTGTAGCAAATGCACATAGTCATAAATGTAGAATCTGCAGACAACAAGGACTGCCTGTATCTAATAGGTGGTAGAGTTGGAGTACCAAGAAATCAGAAACAATGCAATACATTGTTCAGGGCTCAGGGCCCCTGACATGCCTGAGAAATCCACAGGAGCCCGAGGGAAAGCCCAGAGGAGTTGCTGGGCAGGGGTGGCAGGGGACAACAGCTAATTACCAACTTCTTATGGAAGAATTGCAGTATCTTATTAATCATATTGGCTCTATTGGCCTTGATATACTAGTCAAAGTAATACAGGCTGAGAAATCCCAGATTCTTCCCATTACTCATTACTTTGTAAGTCTATCTGATCCACTTATGTTGGAAATTTTATGACCCTTGCTTCAGACAAAAAATTAATTGTATCTTAAGAAAAAGGAAAATTGATAAACAATTTTAATAGCAGTCTGTTGGCAAATCAATAGTATTTCATGTGGTACCACCCTCAGTCTCTGTGGACAGGAACTGAGCCTGCTCTGCAAGAAACCTTGGTTCTGTCCGAGTTTCCAAAACGCCAGCTCCTTGTAGCATCGCACAAGTGCAGAGGGAAGCAGTGGAGCGTGTTGGTGTGCTGCAGTGATGTGATGATGAGGTGGAAGGAGCTACAGCTGGGCTCTAGCTCAGTGCCCGTCAAGGCACCATCTGGGCTGAAGCTGGGCTTCATAGACCTACTGTGCATACAAATCACCTGGGAATTTTGTGGACATGCAGACACTGGTTTAACAGGTCAGAGTAGGGCTCAATTAGCCTTTCCAGCCAGTTCCCAGAGATGTTGAAGCTGCTGGTGAGTGGACCACACCGTGATTCCCAGTCACACCTGAACCTGCTCAGGATGGTGGAGAGGCTGGTGAAACATACATTGCCACTGCACCCCACTCCACCCCCAGAGTTTCAGACTCAGTAGCCCTGACTTAAAGCCTAAGAATTTGCCTTTTTAGCAGTTTCCAAGTGACAATAATGTGCTCGTCTGGGGTTCACACTTTCAATAGTGGTTTAGACTCAGCTAGTCAACTCTTAGAACCTGGTGTCTTCCAGCTCCTGTACTGACATAGTGATGACAGCCTTTCATCACACTGGCAAAGAACTTCAGATTCCCATTAAAGGTATTGCTCCAATGATGATGTTCCCAAGGTCAGGGGCCACATCTTATATTCACTTGATATTATGTGGTATGGTAAGGACAAATGAAGACAATCTGGATTTATGGCAATTAAATGATGAGTTTGGCTGTCTGATGGGAACTTTTACCTTTCAAAATGCTTTGGGCCAATTCATACAAAGCTAATCACTGGCTGCTAGCTCTTACTCTCAATTCATTTTCACAAATTCTAAATTCCAATTTTTACAAATTCGTTTTTTCTTTCTCTTTTCATAAAAGAAAATCCCTAGAGAGAAAGCAACTGGGGTGGAATGAGGGTGGTAGGGGACTAGGATTCCTTCACTTTGTATCTTCTATACCTAAAACATGATCTGTTTTGGATCATGTATGTGCTCAATAAATACTGAGGAAGATGAAGGAAGAAAGGAGAGGGGAAAGGAGAAAGAAAGGGGGAGGGATGGGCTGCACACCCCTAGTTTCACAGGTAGGTTTCTATTGGCATGCCTTTAGAATAACTAAACTGAAAATCTTTCCAAAGACAGAATTTCATGTTTACTTTTAGCTGGGTCTTTACTCCAGATGTTCTGTTTACTCCAGAGTTTCTCTGGTAATAAAAGTTCAAATGATTTCCAAATAATGATGATGATAAGAGTTAGAAGCCAGTGTGTTGCAACATCATTAGCTTATACAAAGTAGTTGGCAACTAGCTCACTGGGAAGGCATGACTATGGTCTGTTCATCAGACAAGGAGATCATTATCTTTCTCCTAACTGGGTTGATTGACAAGCAGAGCAGTCTGTCCAGTGCAGGATGGTGGCCGCCCACCAGGCACAGTCATGGCCTGTTCACCCAGCTAAACAGTACAGCCAGGCACCATCCACAGCGGAAGTGTCCCTTTGCTGAGGTGTTCCTAATACTGGGGAGGCCTGCCTGCCACCCGTGGCTACAACACTGATGTTTGCAAACATTTGCAAGGTGCCTCCTAGGTGCTGGTGATCCATGAAATTTGGGAAGGTTAAAGGGGAATCAGGTGCAGGCTATACCTAAATAGTTTCCAGTGCATCAGAGGGAAGAGAAGGGGAGTAAGTAGGTTTATGTTGCTCAGAGGGGTAGACAAAGGCTGTGAGACAGAGGAGACGTGACAGACACCCCCTTGGGGAAGTCAGGTAAGACTTTGAGAAGATGGTCACGCCAGCTCTCACAGATACGTAGAATAGCACAGTAGCGACCCTGGGGCTGCAGGCAAGGGGCAGCGCAGTGGGTGGAGTGTGAAGTTGCCCATGGAGAAAAACAGGCATCGTTGTGTCAGTGAGGTGGGGGGAGGTGTATCCAGTGTCCTGGCTTTGCATACTTGTCACTTGGGTCCACCCAGGCCAAGTAGCTATTTATAACAATACTTGTAGGCATTGTTTCATTCAGGGTTTGATGACAAAAGCAAACAATTAGTTAAGAACGAAGGAGCCCTGACAACAGAAGAAGAAACACATGGTTTACCACACAACTCCAGCAGTGTGTCCACTGAGAAAGGCCTGGCATTAATTTCCAATTTCTCATCACAGAGGAAATGTTAAAGTCCTTGGCCATTGGGACTCTGTTACCTCAGATTTCTTTTCTTTTCCTGTTTGAGATCTGCTGGCCCTCATCTGAGTCTCCTGCTGCCTTTGCCCTAGCGCTTGGCACTGTTCTGTGGGTCAGAGGCCACACCCCCAGGCCTGCCGTGATCTACTGCCAAGGTGCCTTCTCATTACTGACCCTTCAGCAACAGTTCTGCCATGGAGAGTGGTGCCTACTGTGTGTGTTATTAACCAATAAAAATGGCTTCTGTCTTTGGAGACAGGGTTCTCCAGCTTCATGTCCTTCTGTCTCATTTGGGTGTTTAATTTCCAGAGGAGCCACCTGTGTGTTCTCAGAGATTAACAGCCTCCTCTGGTGGGACAAGAAGAGACCACAGTATGTCCTGTTCCTTGGGCTCCGAAAGCAGCTTCCTGAATGGATTTGAGCTGAAAAGATTTTGCCCTTTGAGGCAAAGTTTCCCTTGGGGGAAAACACATGGGTCAGATTCACTTACTCAGCTATGTTTGTGGAGTATGTTCTGTGTACCAGTGTTAACCCAGGTGCGGGAATACTGTGGTAACAAAAGACATCATCCTCGTCCATCTGCACTTCATCATGCACCTGATTAATTCTGCAGAAGTTTAAACTCCCACCTTAAATCACTCCGTGATGGTCATCATGTAGGTCACACAAAGAGCAAAATCCAAGAGCAGAATAATGCAAGCAGCTGTGAGAAATCATGTCTGCCATTAAGTGTTCCACACACCTGACACAAGTGCCTAGTATATTCTTACTATTTTATTCACTAAACATTTATTAAGCATCTACTATTTACCAATGATGTGTGTTCCTGCACAGTTGTCCTCAAACTGTAATATACATGTGAGTTACTGGGAAATCTTGTAATAATGCAGATTCTGATTCATTTTGGTGGGATGATGGGGGTTCAATAGGCTCATTGCTGGTCCATGGACCACACTTTCACTTATACTCTAGTGGAAGGCAGACAGTCAGACCGGCAGAGAACAGTGGATTGGTATGCAGGAATCACAGGGTAACAGAAGAACAGGATGGGGAAACATCGCGAGACTGGTCTTGTGAAAATATATTTCTGGCTGCGGGGAGGTGAGAGAGAGACTGTGTACACAGTGTAACAATCTCACCGTGGCTCACACCGTAGGGCACGTACATCAGGTGGAGCCCCGTGCAAAGTGCTCCCTGGGCTTCCTTCCCTGAGTCCCCGTCGTGGCCCTGTGAGGCAGGCCCTTGTGGTGGGCAGTGCAATGTCCCCCAGAGATCCTGGTTCTCAGAGTCTGTGGGTGCGCTAAGGGAGACTGGTCGGATGGACTTCAGGTTGCTTATCACCCGACCTTAAAGCAGGGATAACAGTATCCTGGATCACTCAGGCGGGTCCAGTGTGGTCACAGTGGTACTTAAACTGGAGGCCAAAGGGTCAGAGCCAGACTGGTGCCATGGGTGGAGCCCACAGAGAGACAGAGGGGCCCTTCGAGCCCTGGGAAGGGGAACCCAGCTTCAGCAGCGCCTTGCTTTCAGCCCAGGGGGACCTGGGAGATAGTAAATTTGTGTTGTTTTAAGCCACCAAAAAGTAAGGTAATTTGTTACAGAAGCCACAGGAAACTAAAATAGTATCCTTTAAAGATAAGAAAATGGAGACACAGAGAAGTTCATTAATTTTCTAGGAAAACTAGATCGGGGTCTGAGCCCTAGACCCACGTCACCTGCATTACAGTGAGGTCCTGGGCTTGACACACAATACCTGATATGAAAGGATTTAAGAGGTGAAGGAATCCAGGGTGACACCAAGGTTTCTGACTTCAGCTGCTCTTGGGGAAGTGATAACTGAAAGGAAAGGAGCGACACACAACAGCAATTTACCGGAGAGTTCCGCTTTATTAGGGAAAGGTGCTGGGTTATATAGGATGGGGCATAGGGTGATTGTGGTGTTACTTCTATGGGGCTGGTGGCTGTTGGCTAGGTGCTGGGATTGGGAGGGGGGCGAGAGGTGATTGGGCTTCAGGTGGCGCCGGCGGGAACCGAGGACCCCGAAAAGAAGCCGGAAGTTCGCCATCTTACTGGTGGGGACCCTTCATTCCCCCCTTTCTCCTCTATGGGTTTGTGGACGTTGCTTTCTCTCTGACTGCTTCCTGCTGAACAGGGGCGGAGAAGGGACTGAGGGTTTGAGGATTGGGAGGAAAGGGTTGATAGGACTCCCCACAGTAAGGATGAGTAGATGTGGACTTCTTCAGGTTGGAAATGAATGAAGGTTCCCTGTAACCATAGGTTGAGGACCTGTTGATTCTAATGGTGCCAAGAGGATATGGGTGTCAGGAGCCAGGTGTCTGCGGCTATTGTTTCCAGGAACAGTTTCCAGCGGAGAGAGGGGTCCATCTCAGCATGTGGTGAGGAGGTCACGTGAGGGTGAGGGGTCTTCCATGGCCAGAAGCTGGTAGTTCCTGAGTAAAAGCTGGTTGAAAGCTTGATTAGAGATTTTCCCGACTTGGGATTTGATGAACTTTATTATACAGGGTAAGAAGAGACAGACAAGAAGAATGACTATTATGGGGCCTGCAATGGGCCAGAGCCAGGTGAGGAGGGGGTTTGTTAGTATTGACGAGAATGGGTTGGAATTGGAAGCAGAGTGGAGGCTGGAGGCAAGGTCAGTGAGTTTGGTGATGTCAGTTTCTACAATGCCGGATTCGTTGATGTAATAGCAGCACTCTTCCTGGAGGAAGACGCAGGTGCCGCCCTTCTCGGCTGTAAGCAGATCTAGGGCCCGCCGGTTTTGAGGGTGACTTTAGCTAGCGAAGTGACTTGTCTTTGGAGAGAGGCTAGGGAATCGGCAGTGGATGCCAGGGCTCCCTCAAGTTTGGCGTCGAGATCTCTAACTGCCCATAGAGAGTGACCCAAGGCTCCTCCTGAAAACCCCACCCCAATGGCTGAGGTGATTAAAGAGATACCGACCATGATGGGAAGGAAAGCAGCCCTTTTTGTGCGCGAGGGCAAGGGAGGTTGGAGCTCAAGGAATTCTGCCATGCTGTAAAGTGTAAGCTGTGGGATTAGGGTGACGAGAATGCAGGGTGTATCGGAGTTGAGAGGCAGTGAGTTGAAAAGGCTGCCATTACACCAAAAGAAGTGTCCCGGTTGTGTAAAAGTCTTAGAGCCGGAGGTAGGGGTGTAGATAGAGAGGCAGTGAAGTGCACTGGAGGGGGGTGGAGTTGGGCCTACACAGTGGTGGATGGTGAGATTATCTGGGTATTCTGGCTCCCATAGGGGTATGTCTGCCAGGGGACGGAGGGGTTGTCCTTCTGCATGGAAGGAGTAGTTGGAAATATTAAGGGGCATGGCGGCCAGCAGTGGGCGCTGTAGTGATGCGCATAAGAAACAATTGGCGGTGTTGAGGGTGTGGTTGAGAAAGATGGTGGTGTCTTGAATGAGCTGTAACCAAGAGTAGGAGGAATAAGAAGATGAAGAGGCGCCGTCAAGAGTTTGGATAATGACTTTTTCGGAATGTCTGATATCTGATGCAACTTGAGAGATCTGGGAGCGAGAGGGAACATACTCTCGAGAGATATGAAGGGTACCATGGGGGGTCGAGGACCCCTTGTAGTAAACTGAGGCTGTTACTCCAGCAGCCCATCGAGAGTCCCAGGGATCTGGGATTGATAAGGAGAATGAGCTGTTGGGATATTTCATGAAACGGTTGGAGGAGTAATACTGTGGGTACTGGAAGTCACCCATGTAGTGAATGGTGCAAGACCAGTAGGGGCATCCCCCGTAGGTGTCTGGCCATCACCTGCAATAGGCTTGTCTTTGGTCATAGAGGAAGCAGAGGTAGGGAGAATAAAGGTAGCTGTAAATGAATACTTCGGTGGAGGGAGGAAAGTGGAGGTACAAAGGCTCAGAGCAGCCTTTCAGAGGGCAGTCTGATGTGGCAATGAGGGCAGTAACTTTTGTTTGATGCTGTGTGTAAGTCTGCTTGACTTTGAATCGCCATACAAAGGAGGATGGGGCGGCAGGGAAGACAATAGGAATGAGGGAAAAAAGCGAGAGAGCAGCAAAGGAGGAAAAAGTCATGATTCCGGTATGGATGGCAAAGAGGGTGCACGGGAGATGCGGAGCTTCAAGGGATCAGAGGGATGAGGCGTGGTAGAGTAGACAGCGTCTTGGGCTGTGTCCGAAGGACTCTGGATTGTGACTGATGGGTCTTGGGTGTCCAGAGAAGGTGAGTCTTGGGTATTTGGTTTCAACCTGGAGATATGAATCCAAGGGGTGACAGAGTTATCAGGCAGTGAGAGCTTGGCAGCCGAGGGGGTGCAGAGAATAACTGGGTGTGGACCTTCCCATTTCGGAGTGAGAGAGGGCTGATCCTCTGGTGGCTTATAAAACACTAGTTGGCTGGGCTGTAAGACAGGACGATTTTGGGAGGCGGATGGATCAGGAAGGAGCCAATCTTGATATTTCCACAATTCAGTGCGGAGGAGAGAGAATAGTGGAAGGGCTATATTGGGAGGAATTGGTCCTTTGTGGGAAGGGAGCCCCAGGGGTAGAATCGGGCGGCCGTACATGATCTCAAAGGGTGACAAGAAGGAAGGTTTCTTTGGGAGGGCTCGAATGCGGAGTAGAGCTAAGGGAAGTAAGCGAACTCAGTCAAGGTGTAGTTCTAGAGATAGTTTGGTCAGGATGTCTTTTAGAGTCCTATTGGCTCTTTCTACTTTTCCTGAAGCTTGTGGTCGATAAGGACAATGTAAATGCCAGGGGAGCGAGAGCGACTTGGAGAGGTTCTGGATAATTTGGGCAGTGAACTCAGGGCCGTTATCTGATTGGAGGGAAGTGGGCATCCCAAACCTAGGAAAGATCTGGGTGAGGAGGATAGAGGCAACTACGGATGCTCGTTTGTTAGTGGTGGGGAAAGCTTCAACCCATCCTGAAAATGTATCTACTAGCACGAGTAGGTATCTGGTAGGTCGTACAGGGGGCATGTTAGTGAAGTCTATTTGCCAATCTGCAGCGGGGACATTACCCCTTGCTTGATGAGCCGGGAAGGGTCGGGCTTTGAGGGGGGTATTAGGGTTAGTGCGTTGGCAGATGGTGCACTTGCAGGTGATTTGGTTAAGTAGGGTTTTGTCTTCAGGAGAGAGAGGAAAAAAAGATTGTAAAAAATGGATTAAGGATTGGGGGCTGGGGTGGAACAGGTCATGTAAGAGGCGGAAGAGAGACTCTTTGTCCTGAGAGCAGAGGGCATCTTGTGATAAGGCTAAAACTGCAAGGGCAGACGGATTGTTGCCTGGTGCGTTTTCTGATAGGGCAACTGACCGGGCTACTCTGTCGGCCTTGTTGTTACCTCTTGCAATGGGGGAGTCATCTTTTTGATGTGATTTGCAGTGGACTATGCCTAGTCGGTGTGGGAGTTGTGAAGCCTCTAAAAGTTTAGTAATTAAGGCTGAATTAGTTATGGAATTCCCTTTTGTGGTGAGGAGGCCTCGTTCTTTCCATACTGCCGCGTGGGACAAGAGAATGTGGAATACGTACTTGGAGTCAGTGTACAATG
This sequence comes from Manis javanica, assembly GCF_040802235.1. Taxonomy (NCBI): domain Eukaryota; kingdom Metazoa; phylum Chordata; class Mammalia; order Pholidota; family Manidae; genus Manis; species Manis javanica. The sequence continues at coordinate 36,354,319 of NC_133170.1, read as the reverse complement.
TGAGAGACGTGTCCCGGGCCAGAGTGCAAGCTCTGGTGGCTGCAATGAGTTCAGCCTGCTGATTGGTTGTACCAGGGGGTAGGGCTCGTGCTTCAATGACATCTTCTAGGGAGACTACTGCATATCCTGAGTAGTGGATGCCCTCATGTTTAAAGGAGGACCCATCAGTAAACCAGATGAGGTCGGAGTGTGAGAGGGCTCCTTCGGAGATCGTGGAGTGGCATGGAAGGAAGTTGTGAAGGGCTTCTAGGCAATCATGCGAGGGAGTATGAGGAGAGTAGGGCAGAGGAAGAAGAGTGGCCGGATTTAGGGGCGGGCAGGGGAGGAAAGAAATGTTTGGATTTTGGAGGAAAGAGGACAGTAAGGTGAGGAGTCTGGAGGGGGGGAGAGTCTGTAAACTTTTGTAGGTTAAGAGATCTTTTAGGTGATGTGGGGACAGAATGGTAAGTGGCGCTCCGAATGTTAGTTTATGAGCTTCTTTCTGCAAGAGCTGTCCAGCGGCTAATGCCCGTAGGCAGGGGGCCCATCCCCGAACTGTGGGGTCTAATTGCTTGGAGAGATAAGCTACTGGGGCAAAGGATGGGCCATAATATTGGCCTAGGACTCCTAGAGCTTGACTGGACCTCTCATGAATGTATAATGAGAAGGGTTTTGACAAATCAGGGAGATGGAGAGCTGGAGCTTTTACAAGGGCTTGACGGAGCTTAATGAAGGAGTGTCGGGGTGAGGATGATAATGGTTCTTCAGGGGGGCCCTTGCTGAGGTCGTATAGGGGTCTTGCCAACAGGGAGAAGTTAGGGATCCACGCTCTAAAATACCCAGCCAAGCCTAGAAAGGAAAGGATTTCTGTCTTGGTTTTGGGAACGGGCAGGTCAGAGAGGAGTCGTTTTCTGTCTAAGGTAATGGACTTTCTTTGCTGAGACAGAAGGAATCTAAGGTAAGTGACAGAAGGGGAAGAGATTTGAGCTTTGGCAGGGGATACTCGGTAACCTCTGGAAGCTAGAAGGTTAAGTAGAGACGCAGTGTCAAGTTGAGACTGTTCCCACGAGGGACTGCAGAGCAGAAGATCATCTACATATTGTAATAAAGTGGACTCGGGGTGATCATGGTGAAACTGTTTGAGGTCTTGAGCTAGGACTTGTCCAAAAATATGGGGACTATCTCGGAAGCCTTGTGGTAAAACTGTCCAAGTAAGCTGAACAGAATGTCTGGTGTATGGGTCCGTCCAGGTGAAGGCAAAAAAATCTTGGGAGGAGGGGTCTAGGGGAATAGAAAAAAATGCGTCCTTGAGATCTAGGACTGAGAAGTGGGATGCCGAGGCAGGGATCTGCGATAAGAGGGTGTATGGATTTGGAACTAAGGGATGGATAGGGACAACGGCTATGTTGATGAGGCGAAGGTCTTGGACAAGGCGGAAAGATCCGTTGTTTTTTTTAACAGCTAGTATGGGGGTATTAAATGGGGAGTGAGTGGGTCTGAGGTAGTTTTTGTTTAAGAGATCTTGAATGATGGGTTGGAGGCCTATGAGGGCTGAAGTGGCTAGGGGGTATTGGGCCTGACAGATATACTGAGAGGGGTCACGTAATTTGATAGAGGCAGGGGGACATAGGGCCATGGAGGGGCTTGTAATGTCCCAAACTTTGGGATTTACAGGGTGTATAAGGGCAGAACCGGAGCTTTCATTGGGTAGAGGGGGGTTGTCGGCTATGAGGGCCATCAGAAAGGGAGTACTGGGGGCTGTGGGATTGGATATAGTTATGGAAACGTGGAGGAGGGAAAGGATGTCCCGTCCTAGTAAAGGGATGGGACACTGGGGCATAACTAGGAAGGAGTGGGAGAAAGGTATGGGACTGTCTAGGATTGTGCATAAAAGGGGGGGGGTTTTAATGGGAAAATCTGTTTACCTCCTACCCCGACTATAGGAGTAATGGCTGGCGTGGTAGGGCCCCGGTATTCTCGCAAGACTGAGAAGGTGGCTCCTGTATCTAGGAGGAAGGAGATGGGGCGACCGTCTACTGTTAAAGTAACCCTGGGCTCCTGTTTGGTGATGGAAATGGTCGGGCGAGAAGCCCCCGGGCCCCGTCAATCTTCTTCTGCCAGCCCCACTACGGTGGGCTTAGGATGGGGGTTGTTCGTCCAGCCTCCCCTTCTGGTGGTTGGGCAATCAGACCCCCAGTGGCCCTTTTTGTGGCATCTGGGGCATGGGGTGGTAGGAGATCTGGGGGAGGGGCACGCCCTTGACCAATGTCCCTCTTTTCCGCACTTGAAACAAGCTCCTTGGGGGGGCTTGTCTGTAGAGGGGCGCCCAGGTTGTGCTTTTATCAGCTGGGCCAACATCTGGAAATTGGCCTGATCAGCTTTTTGTTTACGGCGTTCTTTCTCCTCCTCCCGGTTATGGAAGACTTTAAAGGCCACTGTTAGGATCTCAGTCTGTGGGGTAGCGGGGCCCTGTTCTAACTTTTTGAGTTTAGCTTTAATGTCGGGGTAGCTTTGAGCTAGGAAGTATGTCATAAGGACCTGTCTTCCTTCAGGTGTTTCTGGGTCCAGGCTGGTATACTGTAATAGGGCTTGAGTGAGTCTATCTAAGAACTCGGATGGGGTTTCATCTCTCTTTTGAATTATGTCTTGGAGCTTTTGAAAATTGACTACTTTACGAGCTGCCTTTTTTAGACCTGCTATTAAGCAGGAGGCAAAAATATCTCGAGAGTGGAGACCGACAGCGGTGTTATAATCCCAGTGTGGGTCTTGTTCGGGGACAGCAGTGGGATCAGGGGGACAGGTGGGGTCAGTCCTGTGGGTTTCGGTAGCATGCATTTGGGCGAAGTCCCAAGCTCGTCTACGCTCCTCAGGGAGGAGAGTATTGGCCAGGAGCATGAAGATGTCATGATGCGTGAGGCTGTAAGACTGGAGGGTCCATTGAAACTCCCTGATGTAGGTCGTGGGATCAGTGGAAAAGGAACCTAGGCGTTTCTCTAGTTGGGCTAAATCTCCTAAGGAGAAAGGGACGTGAACACGCAAGATGCCTTCGGATCCTGCTACTTTCCGGAGCGGGGCGATAATTTTGGGAGGCCCTCGGGACCGAGTCTGAGGGGGACTGAAGGGTTCTGGCTCAGTCTGTGCAGGGGAAACAGGTAATGGGGGCAAAGCCGCGATAATTTTGGGAGGCTCTCGGGACCGAATCTGAGGGGGCAAAGACGGACGAGGCTCTTGGAACTTAGTTAGAGGGGGGCTGAAAGGCTCAGGCTTGATTTGCGGGAGGGGGGAAGGTGAGGGGGACGGAGGAGGAGGTGGTGAGGTGCAGGAGGAGATGGTGGAGGAGGGGGAAGGGAGAGGATGGGAGGCTTCTGCGGGGGTGGAGGCGGCGGCGGCGATAGAGGAAGGGGGAGGGACTGTTGTAGGAGAAGAAGGGGAAGGGAGAGGATGGGAAGCTTCTGCCGCGGGAAAGCGGCAGCAGTGGCGGCGGTAGAGGAAGGGGGAGGGGCTGTTGTAGAAGGAGAAGGGGAAGGGAGAGGATGGGAAGCTTCTGCCGCGGGGAAAGCGGCAGCGGTGGCGGCGGTAGAGGAAGGGGGAGGGGCTGTTGTAGGAGAAGAAGGGGAAGGGAGAGGACGGGAGGCTTCTGCCATGGGGAAAGAGGCGGCAGTGGCGGCGGAGGGTGGAGGGGTTGTAGGAGGGGGAGGGGCTGAAGGGGGAAGTCTGTATGGTGGAGGCTCGTCGGCCGGGTCAAAGGTAATTGAAGAGGGACTGGGAGTGTGTGGAGGGGAGGGAGACGGCTTGCAGGCTAGGAGAACTTGGGGCGGGGAGCAGGTGGTGCAGAGGCTGGGATTTTGAGCTAGGAGGCGAAAAGCTTCGATATAGGGAATCTCCTTCCATTTTTTCAGGCGCTGGCAGTAGTTAAAGAGATTGCGAGTGATGTTAGGATCAAGAGTTCCCCCTGCGGGCCATTGGTTGTTATTGTCTAGGGGGTATGTCGACCAATCTTGGGAGCAATATTTACGGAGAAGTTTTGGTTTTATATCAGGCGTCAGGGAGAGGGTAGCTAGATGCTTAAGCAGGCATTCAAGAGGTGAACTTTCAGGGAGGGATGAGGAGGCTCCCATGGCTAAAGGACAGAGAAGGAGACAAACAGGGGAAGACAAACGGAGATCCTCAGACTGGAGGCAGACCACAAGGAGACAAAATGGCTAAAGGACAGAGAAGGAGACAAACAGGGGAAGACGAACGGGGATCCTCGGACTGGAGGCAGACCACAAGGAGACAAAGGGAGTCCCCAATGATCCTTGGTGGTCTGCGGAAACTCGTATACGAGTCGGAATTTCTTGGGAAGTGTGGGTCGTCACCCAGACTTCCCTAAGAAGGCAGAGTGCCGGAGTCACGAGGTACCTAGCGCTAGGCGTTTTCGGCAGGCCGAACAGGTTTCGGCGGACGGAACAGAAGGAGGAGGGAGCGGGAAAAGGAGCGTTCTCATCCGCAAAGGAGTCACCTCATTTATGGCTGTTGGGGGGGGGGCTGAGAGTCTGCTGCAGCTGTGAAGGCCTGAGGTGGGGGTTTATGGCTTTTGGAGGAGGGGCCTGAGGGTCCGCCGCAGCCGTGAAGGCCTGAGGCGGGGAGCGTTCCCTCCTCGTCCCCGAGCGTCAGGGCCTTGCCGGACGATCACGGTCAATGGCACTGCGATAGCTCAGGGAACAGTGGCCCACCCCGGGGAAATTTTGCTTAAAAAGTCTCAGCTGAGGTGGGGGTTTATGGCTTTTGGAGGAGGGGCCTGAGGGTCCGCCGCAGCCGTGAAGGCCTGAGGCGGGGAGCGTTCCCTCCTTGTCCCCGAGCGTCAGGGCCTTGCCGGACGATCACGGTCAATGGCACTGCGATAGCTCAGGGAAGAGTGGCCCACCCTGGGGGGGGGGGGACTTACCTAAAGGCCAGAGAGGAGTGGTGAGTGTGATGAGCCAGCGCCGGAAAAAGAGGACGAGGGCAAGCTGCTGCTGGTGTTGGGGGAAGACGGGGCCCAGTTGGGGTGTCCCGTCTCCCGGGTTTCGGCACCAATGAAAGGAAAGGAGCGACACACAACAGCAATTTACCGGAGAGTTCCGCTTTATTAGGGAAAGGTGCTGGGTTATATAGGATGGGGCATAGGGTGATTGTGGTGTTACTTCTACGGGGCTGGTGGCTGTTGGCTAGGTGCTGGGATTGGGAGGGGGGCGAGAGGTGATTGGGCTTCAGTTGGCGCCGGCGGGAACCGAGGACCCCGAAAAGAAGCCGGAAGTTCGCCATCTTACTGGTGGGGACCCTTCAATAACCACTCACTGACAGGGTTATAAGAACTGAATGGGCAACAGGCAATTATGGGAAAGGCCTAAAACATATTTGCATTTAATTTGCATGCTCAGATGTAGGCTCTGCCGATAGTCAAACTATATGATAGTTCCTCCTAGGGAGTAACACCCTCCATAGGACCCCCCTGTGGCTCCTCATCTGAGAGCAGGGAACTCAGAGGTGCGCAGGGAGATGGTAGACATGGTGTGGGAGCTCGTCAACCAGGGTCAGGCTCTCATTCAAAAGAGGACTTCTCTGTGGTGTGAGAATTGTTGTAGGATTGGCACTTCTCTTCAAGGTCATGAACGTCCCTCAAAATCAACTTGTAAATAGCTGCCTATCATTCTTAACTCACTCTTCTTCAATCCTCAAAACCATGAAGATCTGAGGAAGAACCTCCTTTGGGAGAAGTTGTTCAAAGTTCAGAGGAAAATGTCCCTGGGCAGCACGGCCGGCAGTGCCTGTCTGAGGGAGGCAGTGGTGCATGGAGGTAAGGCCCCAGGCTTCGGACCCAGTGACCTGTGCTTCAGATGCTGGTTCTGCCACTTACTATTGGCATGACCTTTGGCAAATCACTTAGCCTCTCTGAGCATTCTTTCCTCATTTGTAAATGAGAATATACATCCTATCTCTTGAGATTATTGTATTAAATGAGTCACATATATAAAGTGCCTAGAACATGAAAGGTGCTTAATCAACCTTGACATTTAACATCAGGAAGGCCTATATTTAAAAAAATTCTGCCTACTATATGTTTTACCTATTGTAGGCAGTCACTTTTACATAGCACATTGTTTTCACCTCAAAAATGTGGTTCAGTCTTGGCAACTACTTGTCAAGTAAAATGGAAAATCTTTCTCTGCTGCCACACAGGTGCAAATTCTGGGCTCAAAGGCTCTGCTGAGCCTCCCAGAGTGAGTGACAGCTACACTTACACCAGGAAAGCAGAGACCACATCCCACTGCTATCCAAGAATCCCTCACCCCAACCAGCTTGCCAGCAAGCATAACCCATGTAAAACAAGTGCCCAGGAGGTCCAGTCTTAAAACAGTTGTACTTAAAGGAGTAAGTTCAACAAGAAACATAAAGTGGAAAAATTAAATCTTCCTCTCCATCCTTGGAGACACGCAGATTGCATGTTGTGGAACCAGGATAAAACCTGCCCCTTGTCTAAATTCCTTCACCACATTGCTCTCTGTAGAGGAAGTCAGGGTGGGAAGGGTGTGGGAAAAAAGAAATTAATGAGCACTTAAGGTCACTTCCAAATCTGTGGTGATGGGAAAACAGGATGCTATACAATGTTATAAAAAAGTCAAAACATTTTAACTGTTAGGAAGTTAAATTTGCCAGCCCCTCCCTGAGGTCTCTGTAGGAAGTGGATAGTAACTTGTCTTGCTAATGGGTTTCAGCCCCAGGCAAGTTCACTATGGATTCAATGTGACCGAAGAAATGACAGTAGAATGTTATTGGGGTGAAAGGGTTATACCCAACTTTATTCCTATGGTGGCCAGTAGAATCCCATCCCCTCAGAGCACATCTGCACACAGCAAGCCGGTCTCTGCCTCTGGGCCTCTCAGCCCCCGCAGCCATCTCAGTCTCTGTCCTCAGCGCTGCCACCACTCCAGCCTCTGCTCTGCTCTCCTGCAGCCTTGTAGCCGTGCCACCGTGTCACCCAGAGCAATGGGCGGAGCTCTTTATATAGAGTTGGTAACAACGTGTTGCCCACACGTGTTTAGTGAGCTAGCCAACCAGGGCCAGGTGAGAATCCTGGCCACAGGAACCTTCACTTTATCTACAAACTCAAGAAGACAGACAGAAATAAAGCGTGTTCTAAAAGGGGCAGCCTTCTTTTACCTCCACCAGTGAGCCTCCATAGATAGACTTCATAAATGCCCATTTGGGAACATGAGAAACATCCTCTACTCCAAACCACTCATTTGTCCAAAAGGCACACAGCAGATTTATTGCTCAGAAAAGCTTGTAAAGAGTTTGTACTGAGAACAGAGGGAGTAGAGAACTAACAATAGTTTATGCGAGAATGAGAAACAAGTGGCTGGTGAAAGGGTATCTTGCCGCAACCCTCCTTACCCAGAATGACTCAGGAGACACAGGCCCACGCAAGAGATTGTATTATCTGAAAGAGAGAGTGGCTGTCCCAGAGAGGGGTGGGGAGAGAGAGAGAGGGAGCAGCAGAGAAAGCAGTGGGACAGAGAGAAAGAGAGAGAGAGAGAGAGAGAGCAGTGGGACAGAGAGAGCAGAGAGAGAGAGAGAGGGAGCAGTGGGACAGAGAGAGGAGAGAGAGAGAGAGAGAGACAGAGGGAGCAGTAGGACAGAGAGAGAAGGAATGAGAGGGAGAGAGAGAGAGCGGGTGAGCAGGGAGAGCAGGGGGACAGAGAGACAGAGACAAAGAGAGAGAGGGCAGCAGCATTGCGCCTTTTATTGTGGTGGATCTGCTTGGCCTGTTGCCTTGGCCTGTTGCCTTGGGGGAGGGTTAGGATGTTTAGAGATAAGGCGGGGTAAGCCCCAGGCAAGCCCAGGCATAATTCTCACCTGCTTATGTGCTTGGGACCATGGGGTAAATGGAGGATAAATTACTATATTCTTACAGCTGGGTATGTATAGACTTAAAAACAAATTCATTCCAGTAAATTTAAATATATGATTGGCTTTATTAAGTGGTTTGTGAATTGCAGCATCCCCTCCAGCATGTAGAGAGATGCTCTGAGGAATTGTACAGAATGGAAGAGTTTTTATAGACACGAGAGTAGAGGAAAGTTATTAAGAAAAGAAAAGAAGGGATTATTTAAGGCAAAGTCATTTTCTCTTAGGGGGACATGCAAGGGGCCTTACAATGCAGATGACTTAATATTTTAGGGCAGATGGGGAAGGCTCTGTGACACCTTATTTTATCAGTGACACTGACTGGAAAATTCTTGACTGACTGTGTTTCTGGGGGAGGTTGAAATGGTACTTGGGTTTAAGTACTAGGCCCTGGTTTGTTGACTCCATGATGGACCTGTGTCTTTCTTTTTAACAAGACTTGTGGTCATGTGATGAAGATAACTTCAAGTTTTGGGGTCAATTTACTTATGAATGACCTAGGTTTTCAAAGAATAATGAAAGAATGTGACACATGCATACAGAGGTAGATTCCACTGTTTTCCAAGTACTTCATGCCCACATGTTAAGTAACTATTTATGATTTCACATGCCTCACTTGGAAATACCTCCCAAAAGTGAATATGCTTTGTTTGTTTCTGTATGACTAGCATCTACCAACCGAAGTGCTCAGTAAAGTTCAGATTTAAATCAATATTTGTTAAATAAATGCATGAAAGAAAAACAATACTTTTTGCTAAGTTAAATATCAAGATAATACTTGAAAAAATTATCATGACTTTGGGAATGAAGAAGGAGATATCTAAGCTGGCCTGTGCATACAGTAAAACAACAAACTTGACTGGATCTATACTGTTGGAACTCAACCAAGAATTAGGAGAAGTGCAAGTTGTAACGCTCCAAAATCTTACAACTACAGACTATGTACTATTAAAAGAACATATGGGATATGAACAGTCCCCAGGAATGGGTTGTTTTAATTTGTCTGATTTCTCTCAGACTGTTCAGTTGGACAATATCCACCATATCATAGATAAGTTTTCACAAATGCCTAAGGTGCCTAACTGGTTTTCTTGGTTTCACTGGAGATGGCTGGTAATTATAGGTCTGCTTTGGTTATGTAACTGTACTCCTATTATGTTAATGTGTGTGCACAATTTAATTAGTAGTTTAAAACCTATACATGCTGAAGTTACTCTACAAGAAGATACGTCAAAGAAATAAACAAACTTCCCATGTTTTCTTTCGCCTGCTACTTCTATAGCTTTTCTTCTTCCTTCCTAATTACAACCCTTAAATAGAATTCGTGCCTCATATCGCATTTACCGAGTATCATAATTCCTCCAAGTGGTAAAGATACCTCAATACAAATACTGGGCATAGAAGCCACAGGGCATTAATATGCAAAGAAGTAAAAAAGCTAACCTTTTCAAACAATATGGCTTGTCTCTCACTTACCAATTTTACATTTCCCTGTATGGCCACAGAAGATGACTGGTTAGCCAGAGACGGGTAAGATTCCTCAAGGGAGGAACAACCTAAGACAGGCACAGTCGCAGGAGGGCCATCAGGTGAGAAATTAGGGATCAACAGAGGTGAAGCTTAGAACCTCACCCCCCCTGTTCTGAGAGAAATCTGCATCCGTGGATGTTTTACTGCCCTTGCCTAGCTTGGATTAACACATAGTCTACAGGCACACACCTGATCATCTACATTTGCTCTTTTATAACACTAAACTATGTTTTCTACCTTTATCTTGCATCTACCTACCACTTCAGCATTTTATTAAAAATAATAATAATAAAGAGAGAAATGTGGTATCCACATATAAATCAAGTATAAAAATCAAACGAATATTCATATTTGAACTGATTGTTTATAGTTCATAATGCATGATCAAAACCGAAAGTTTCTGTGATGACTGCCCTTGTACTGTTCACCATGTAACTTATTCACTATGTAAGAATTTATTCTCCATGTAAGAACTTGTTCGTTATGCTTCAGAAGATTGGAGACTGATGAAAATTAGGCTTGGGGTGGATTAATGATTGTTCATTGAGCATTGACTCCCCTATACAGAATTTTATTGTTGTTAACAACCATTTGATCAATAAATATGAGAGATGCCCTCTCAAAAAAAAAAAAAAAAAAGTACAGACTTCCAATTGTAAAATAAATAAGTAACCGGGATGTAATGTATAGCATAAGGAATATAGTCAAAATATTGTAACAACTTTGTATGTTGATAGCTGGTAGCTAGAATTATCATGTATATAAATGTTGAGTCATTGTGTTGTACCCCTGAAACTAATGTAATACTGTATGTCAACTACCCTTCAATAAAAAATAACTATCTACAAAAAAAAAAATTATCATGACTTTAAACTTCTGATTCTACATACCTTTCAGCAGAGATATGGCAGAATGACTAAAAATGCCAGCTTTATATTTAAGAAATCCTGGGTTTAACCCTGACCCTTAACTCACTGTCCTGAGAAAATCTGTTAACCTCCGAACTCTCTTCTTTCATCCATACGTTGGGGATGACACAGCCACCATTCTGTCACAGGAGGTCATCAGAAGGATGTGACTGCTACTGACTCTTGAGCTGGCCCCAGGCAATGGAGGCTTCCAGCCCCTCTGTGCCCTTGAAACATGCCTTCTGCCCACCTTTACCAGGCTGGGGGCTACTTTAAAGGACACAGTCTTGAGAGAGCAGCATGTTGTTGAGAACCTCTAGAAGGCAGGCATGCCTAAAGCCAGGTAAGGCTTCTGTGTAAACTGAGATTCTGTTTGGCTGATGCAGGAATGTCCTATCTTGGGGTGCTCAGGACAAGCCTCCCCTTGCTTATTACACTTACCATCCACCCTTCTGGAGCCTGCTTCTCCTTCAGTCTCTCCCTGCCCTCCCAGGGCCTTTCAGACCTTCACCCCCAAACCCCACGACTCCCAAAGTTGTAAACCAACCCTTTTAGAGTTGTTCTAAGGATGGTGTGAAGCCCTGGCCTCAGGGCCAGACAATAAAAGCTTTCAGAAGGTGCTGTGTATTGCCCTCAGTTTTCATTTAATTGTCTGAATTTAGCCTCCACAGATGGGACTTATTAGAGCTCTGGTGAGAAATTGACTAACCATTTTCTGTGGTTTAAAAAGTTGAAAAAAAAAATGATCTAATGACTATACAAGAATGTAATACTCTAGTGTGTCAAAAATATCAACAAAATGTAAACAAACTATAAAAAGTATTTGTAATACATAAAATATTTAATATTTAAAGACAAATAAATCAACATGAAAAATGTTTAAATCCTGTAGAAGTGCTAAGCAACATCAACAAAAAATTTACCAAAGAAGAAATTTAAATGGCCAAGAAAACAGAAATTTAAAATAAACCTTTTATATTTACCCATGTTACCAAACCCCCAAATCCAAATTTGCCTCATTCAGTCAGCCAGCCTCTGAGCCATGGGTTTAAAGCAGAGAAAGCTTTCTTATCAGATGGGCAGCCTGACAAGAAGGTGGGGGACCTTTCTCAAGTCTGCCTTGTCTCCTTGGGCTGAAGAGTGGGTTCACATACTACGGCAAGGGAGTGTGGAGGTCAGGGCAGAAACCGGAGGAGGCTTGGAGCTTCTCAGGATTGTGGGCCATTCCCAGCACCCTGGCACTGCCTGAGGGCTCTCGGCATGGTGCATGTTGACTCCATGTCTGGAATGAGCTCTGCAACTGAGACGTTATCCACCATCAGCCCCCTCTCCCCACCTCCATCCACCTTCCTACAATCACCTTCAGAGAAGAGGGCAAAGGACAAGACAAGGTTAATGATCCTTGCAAGGTCCTGCAGCTGTAAGATCATTATGGAGGCAGAACCTAGTGAAGGGGTAAGTGAATAAAGAAATACATGTTTGGGTTTGCCAATAACTGCAGGAATACCTAACAAAACAACAGAATCCTATCTTTTATATATCATATTAGCAAGCAAGAAAGAGATAGGGAGAGAAAGAAGTTTCCTAAAACAATTTTGCAATTCTATGAACAGCTTTATTAAAAGTCATACCTTTTAATAAAGTAGGTGCAATTGTGCAGGAAAAATTCATTAGTGACCTTGAAATAGAGAAGATGAGTTTTATTTGAGCCAGAGCAAGGACTTAGAAGCATGGAAACATGAACTCTTATGGAGAGGAGAAATGTTTCAAGGAGCCCCCCAAGTCTTGCAAAGGTTTCTGTATCTTCAGGGAGACAGGCAAGGAAGACAGGGTTTCAGAGAGGCCCTTCTACTCACATAAAGTATGTGATGCCAAGGAAAGTGGGTTGGAGGCAATTTACATCCGGGCGCCAAAGAGCAGTAAGGTGAAGGGCAAGCTTTTTGCTTGTCTTCTGACCTTGAGCAGGAATCTGGACAGCAAAGGAGAAGAGATGTGGTGATGCATACTTTGTTTAGCTTTAACTTGGTTTTAATTAACAAATGGCATTAGAGAGGACAAAAGTTTAAGTTTTCAAGGGTGGCCATTTCGAGACTCCCAGAGTTAATGAAATTTCAACACTTAGGCCTTAGAAATCTTTTTGGTCATTCTTAGTATAGTGGTCAGCTTTTCTTTTTATCTACACAATTCTGGAATTTATCCTGAGGAAATAATAAAAAAATACATATTATTTATACATAACATTTATTTCAGTGTAATTGAAAATAAGGGGAAAAATTAGTAAAATACAAATGTTAAACCATTACACTTTATTATATGCAATCATTAACATAATTTTAAAAACATATATAACATCTTAGGAAAATACTTAAGCTAATGCTCAGAAAAACTGTGGGATACAAAAACTGGTGTGATTTTTGGAATTTGGGAGATTCTCATGGAATTTTGTGGTTCCAATTCTGTACATATTTATGTCCACTATATATATATACCATATTTTATTGATTCTAAGACAGACATTTTCACCTTTTGAAATTGGAATCCATTTAAAATCAATGATGTCTTAAATGCAGTGAACTACTGTTCATTTATGATACTGCTGGAGGCACTAACAAAGCCTAACTCACTCTATTTTGAATGAAGCTAGGAAGTTAAACCTCTTTCTACATGTTGCTCTCTCACCAGAACTTTCTGAATTTTGGGAATTTTGCCTGGAGCTCCCTGGAAGCCATGGATATGAACATAAGGCAGCAGTGAAGCACACAGCCTCCCTAACCACGGGCAAGTTGCCGTAAGCCACTGATTAACTGCCAGGCCCTGCCTGTCTCCCCTCTGTTCCCCTTTAAAACGCTCTTGCTCTGAATGGCCCTGTGGAGATGGTCTTGGGACACACATCTACAGTCTTCCTGCATCACCAGCTTCATGTGAACAAAGCCATCTTTGCTTTTCACCAACTCTATCTCTCAAGTTTCGAGCTTTTGAGTGATGAGCAGCTAGACTTGTGTTGGGAACTGGGCTATGACCCAGTAACAATACTGTTTTCTCTCAACCACTTGTTGATGGTATTATGGGTAACTTTTCTTCTTTATACTTTATTATTTTCATAAATCCATAATGAATGGATTTTTAGTGTCCTAATAGTATTTAGAAAGTAAAGAAATTGTAAAACATTGACTGCCTGATCGACCACCCTGTGACAGAAGTGCTAACGTGTCAGTGAAGAACCAAAATCAAGCAGTCCAAGGCAAAGGAGAGAGCCTGTGGGGCGGTGTGAGCAGTGACAGCAGACAGCGGTGACAGCTGTGCCCTGGAAGGGAAGGAGACAGGATGTGGGTCAGATTATGTCTCCCCAGCAGGTGTTGGGAGTCCTGATCCCTGGACCTGTGAGGTGACCTTATTTGGAAATAGGGTCCTTGCAGATGTCAAGATGAGGTCATTAAGGTGGGCCTTAACAGATATGACTTATAAAAGGGAGAATTCAGACAAAGACACACTCCCAGGAAGAACATGGTGGGAAATGAAAGTAGAGAACTGGGGGAACATCTACAAGCCTTGGAGTACCAGAGGCCATGAGGAGCCTGGCTGGCTGCTGTTCCTTCATCCTCACCCCTCACTCCCATCCCAGGCTGTCTGACTGCTCTGCAGCCCTCAGAGTCAGCATGACCTCCTCTGGTCAAATTCAGTGGCTACTGCTTCTGTCCTCACCACTCTTCTGCAAACACTCAGGGATTTCAAAACAGCCGAGCACTGCCCCCTGGGGCACCTTCTCTCTGGGGCACCTCTTCCCCAGGGCACCTCCTCCCGGGAGGACTCCCAAAGCCCAGCTGCTGTGTTCCTGTCCTCCACGTCCCTCCAAGGCCTCATCACACCTTTGCAAGCCCCCCTTCTGTTTGCACTGGAAATGTTGCCATGCCACCAAACTCTGTTCTCTTTCTAACATTATTGAGGTATAATTTACATACCATAAATTCATCCAGTTTAAGTGTACAATTCAATGTTTTTAGTATATTACAAAGTTTTGCAACTATCACCACACTCTAGTTTTAGAGCATGTCTGTTGTGCTGTAAGATCCCTCCTGCTCTTCACAGCTAATTCTGGTTCCCACACCAATCAACTTTCTCTTCGTACAGATTTGCCTCTCCTTTTCTCTTTGACATCTCCCTATCAGTGATTTCACTTAAGCCTGCGCTTTATAGACCATCTCTACACCCAGGATAAGCAGCTTTACGTCAGTAGTCGCAATTTCTCTCCCGGACTCCAGATTCACATAAACTATGGCCGCTCAAGATCTCTACTTGGATTTTTAATAGGCATTTCAAATACTTCTCTATAGGATTGTTGCTTCTTTATTCCACGTGATATAGTGTCTTAGAGCATGGTATGTAGCCAGACATCCAGAGTCTGAATCTTGGCTTGTTCTTAGGTAAGGAATTTAATCTTTCTGTGCCATAATTTCCTCATCTATAAAATGGAGTTTAATATGGTACCTTTCTCATAGGACTGTTAAGAGAATTAAACAGATTAACACTTTCTAAAGCATTTTAAACAGAACCTGCCATGTAATAAATCAAATTTTATGGCACATTAAGAGTCACTTGGGGCAGCTTTTAAAAATCCAAATGCCTAGCCTACACCCCATATCAATTAAATCAGAATCCCTGGAGGTGACATCCAGACATAGGTATTTTTTTTATGCCACATAATTTCATTGTGAGGCTGAGGCTGAGAGCCAGGGTGGTAAGAGCTGTAACAGTTGCATTAAACAAGTAAACCTCCTGCTCTTCCACATGTTCACAAATCTGTACCTGACTTGATTGTCTCTTGCTCACAGCATCCACAAACATTTTTTCTTGTGGAAAGGAGGCAAATCTTTTTCAGGAACCAGACGGCCATGTGCTTATGGGACGAGGCCCCTTCCTGTCTCCAGGGGATGGTTCGGGGGTGGTCTGCCAGTCGCAGCGGTCCCTCGCGCACCGCGGGTCAGTCAGTTGCGGCGGGGTGATACGGTTCAGTTAGCAAACATCAGGGTGGGGCTCTGGAGAAGGTTTTCTGCGCTGAGTGGATGAGCCGCGGGGAGAGGTGCTGCAGGAGCCGCAGCTGTGCCACACCCGAGGCAGCCACCTTGTGAGTAGAGTTCATCTGAGGGAGAGAAAAGACGAAAGAATGCCCTAGACTCTGGGTGACATTGTTGAGCCCCCACACACCCCCACCCTCCATCATTCTGCCTCTGGGCTACGTGTTACATGGAGACTGAGGGGGGTCCCAGCAATGACCGAGCTTGGTGGGACACAGAACTCGTGCCCAGCTCCGGACCCTTCTGTTGCACCGGAGCCCCCACTCTGCGGGCTGAGGCTTCCTCAGTGCTGTGCTGCGCCTGAGGCTCTTTCTCCTTGGCGCCCTCCCGGCCACTTGCTTTCCCGGGCGTTGGACCTGCACCTCCGCCTGGGTCCCCGCTGCCCGCTCCCTCTCCCTGACCCCTTTAGGGGCTCTATTCCCAGTGAGGGGCTGTGCCTCTGACTCTTGGCATCCGCCGGGCTGTGTCTGGCGCCTGCGATCCTCTGGGAGGGGAGGGGCGGCGCGGACAGGAGAGAGGCTGCGGGGCCCTTGCGAACAGTAGTGGCGGGGGCGGCGCAGAGCCGGGCGCCGCCTCCCTGGGGTCTCCTCCTCCGCCTCCTCTTCCTTCTCCCTCGCTGGGGCTTCGCATGGATACGCGTAAATCTGATGTTCTTTCCTTTGGACTCCTGCGTTTGCTTCCACATTCCTTCAGCTGCCACACTGATTCTCCTGTTGCTGACACAAAGCCGTGCACAAAGCTCTTGGCATTTCCTGAAAAAGGAAAAAAGAATTCTCTCTCACCACGAGAGTATCTCTTGTCCCTTGGCAACCCCAGAGCTGCCCTCGGGAAGCGGCCTCTGAGCAGAGGGCTGCCTTGCCTGGAACTGGCCTTGCTGGGCTCCCCCGCGGTGATCTTCCTTTCATAGATGCCACTTGGCCCTCAGTATTGTCTCCTTGGTTTTTGCTCCCAGATACCCCTATTCCACTACCCTGTACGTATTCTATTCTATCCTTGGTCGATGAAATGGAAAGAGCAAAGATTTTGAAGCTGGACTTGAGTTTGCATTCTTACTTGGCACTCTTTGAGGTATCTGCCTTTGGAGCATGTGACTCCATGTGACACGTATAGATGACATACAATGTGCCATGTGCCTGGCAGAGTTCACAGTGTGCAGTAGACACTCCATAAATGTAATGCCCTCTCTGAGGAGCGCCTGTTTCTACTGGGTAGCATTTGCTCTCTGAACTTGACTTCATAATTACCATTCTTCATGCTCTTTACCATAATTACCCATTCTTTTTATGTTTCAGGCCTTGCACCCCCCCCACCCACTCTGTCTGCCACCCACTTCCTTGCATAGCTACATTCATAATGGAACTTTACAGTTCCCCACCTGGCTCTCAGTCAGAATGTCCCATTTTCTTCCCTCTCCAAAATGAGGAAACTGTGATGACACCATAATTAACAATGTGGTTCTAAGGAGGTGGTAGATCCACTGGCATGCTGAAGCCAACTTACACTGGCTTGCAAGAACAAATTGTTAAATTTTCAGGAAAAATTTGCAAGCTGGTTGCTCAACACAAGCCGCTATTAAAAATTAAACTACTATTAAAAAATAAATATATAAATTACACTTAAAACTAAATAAATTATATTAAAAATAAAGATGATATTCAAAACTCACCGCTTTCAAATTATTTTACTGCATTGCATTATTATCTGTCTCTTAGGGTTATTCACACTCACAGTCAGTAAATGTATTAAGCATGCTGAGCTACTACACACAGACATATGGTGGTGTGTTCCTCTCTCTAGGTCCCATGCTCAGTGGAGAGACAGTGGTGGCTTGAGAACAGCTGGGATGGGAACATTCACACCACAGAGGTGGGCAAATGTTACAAATCAGGTGTCTTTTTTTTTTCAGATCCAGTTGTTAAACATTTACAACATATCATTCAGTGGGTCATTTTGAATATAGTCCAATAATAATCACCAGATTTATGAAAGTAGCCGAAAATACAAGGTAGGATATCCTGACCTGGCCCCTTGCAGTTTCCTTGAGGGCATCAGGCTCTCTCACTCCTCCATGTCTTTCCTGTTGACTGAAATACTTGGTCAGTAAATGATTAAGTCATTGTTCCTCTTCTTAGCAACCATAATATTCTGTGCTTGTTTCACTGGCTTCATCACATTATAACTGTTTGTCTTCCCCAACAAGGTAGTATTCTCCTCAATGGAGGGGTTGTGTCTGCTCAAACCTGGTGCTCCCATAGTCTGTTCAGAGTGGGCACTCGACACAGGTTTTGAATCATTAACTTGTTTGTAGCAACAGTTCTCAAACATTTGGTCCCAGGATTCCTGTACATTCTTAAAAATAATTGGAGATCCTTAACAGCTTTTGTTTGTGTGGGTTGTATCTGTTGATATTTACTGTATTCAAAATTAAAACTGAGAAATTTTTTAATGCAAGAATATACAAGCACACATTCAACTTGCTGTCAGAGTAATGATGTCATCACTTTTTCTGCCTTTGGAAAACTCCAATAATATGCATGAGAGGATGACAGTGAAAAAGAAAATAATATTTTAGTATTGTTATAAAAATAGTTTTGAACCCATGGACCCTCAGAATAGATCTCAGGAATCCAGTGAAAGGATTTCAAGGACCGCCTGAAGGGTCTTAGCATCCCTAACCTATACTTTGAGAACTACTGCCTAATAATAATTCATCATCTGAACAAACTGATTAAAAAACAAACCACTCTGTCCTGGTTACAGTGGACATAGCAAAAGGGATGATGATTTAGGTTTTAGCATAGTAGCTAGGTTCCAGTGGGGTCTTTGAGAAGAGGTGGAGTTGGCAACCATTTGATACGTATCATTGTTTTGTGGATTACAAAATGGGATTTTGTAAAGCCATACCATGGTACTAAATATATTAACCAAACACGTTTTTGTTAGAACTTCTCTAAGCTAAGAATTCTTTTTTATACAGGTTACTTGCATTATTGAGCAACTGATATTTAGTATATATCTTATGACTCGCATTACTTTTCCATAATGCCTGTAGTAGCACTAACTTTAAAATATTTCAGATGAACAACACACTTGATCAGATAGACTTAACAAATATATACAGAACATTCCACCCAAAAGCAGCAAGATATACATTTTTTTCAAGTGCACATGGAATGTTCACCAGAATAGATCACATATTAGGACACAAAAAGAGCTTCAATAAATTTAAGAAGATTCAAATTTAATCAAGCATCATTTCATATCACAATGTTATGAAGCTACAAATCAATTACATGAAGAAAATAAAAACCCACAGACACATGGAGTCTAAACAACATGCTTCTAAATAATCAATAGATCAATGAACAAATCAAAGAAGAAATCAAGCAATACATGGAAACAAATGAAAACAAAAATACAGTTCAAAATATGTGGGATGCTGTAAAAGAATCTCTAAGATGGAAGTACATAGTAATACAGGCTTACCTCAAGAAATGAGAACAACCCCAAATAAACAATCTCACAACTAAACTCACAACTGAAGAAAAGAAAAAGAAGAAAAAATGAAACCCAAAGTTAATAGAAGGAGGGACATAATAAAGATCAGAGGAGAAATAAGTAAAATAGAGGAGAATTAAAAAAATAGAAAAAATTGAAACTAAGAGCTGGTTCTTTGAGAAGACAGACAAAATAGACAAACCCCTAGCCAGACTTATTTGAAAAAAGAAAAAAAGAGAGAGGACACAAATAAACAAAATCAAAAACTAAAACAACAAAGGAATAGTTACAACATGCCACAGAAATACAAATAATTATTAGAAAATTCTATGAAAATTATATGCCAAAAAATTGGACAACCTAGAAGAAATGGCCAAATTACTAGAAAAGTACAACTTTCAAAGACTGACCAAGGAAGAAAAGAATCTGAATGGACCAATTACCAGTAACAGAATTGAATTGGTAATCAAAAAGCTACTATCAAACAAAAGACCAGGTATAGATGGCTTCACAGCTGAATCCTACCAAACATTTAAAGAAGAGCTAATACCATCCTTCTTAAGTTTTCCAAAAAGTAGAAGAGGAGGGAATACTTCCAAACTTATTCTATGAGACCAGCATCACTCTAATACCAAAACCATACATACACTACAAATAAAGGAAAAGAAAATTAAAGACCAATGTCCCTGATGAACAGAGAAATAAATGACCACAACCAAATATTAGCAAATGCAATAAAAAAGTACATCAAAAGGATCATCCATCATAACCACATGGGATTTATTACAGGTATTCAAGGATGGTACAATACTTGTAAATTAATCCATATGATATACCATATTAACAAAAAGGATAAAAACCATATGATCATCTCAGTAGATGCTGAAAAAGCATTTGACAAAATCCAACATCCATTCATGATAAAAGCTCTCAACAAAAAGGGTATAGAGGGAACATACCTCAACATAATAAATGCCATTTACAATAAACCCACAGCTAACATCATGCCCAAATGGTGAAAAGCCAAAAACTTTTCCTCTCAGATCAGGAATGAGACAAGGATGTCCATTCTCACCACTTTTGTTTAACATTGTACTGGAGGTTCAAGCCACAGTCATAAGTCAAGAAGAGATAAAAGGCATCCAAATTAGTAAGGAAGAAGTAAAACTGTCATTATTTATAGATGACGTGATACTATATATAGAAAACCCTAAAGACTCTATCAGAAAAACTATTAGAACTAATAACTGAATTCAGCAAAGTTTCAGGATACAAAATTAATACATAGTAATCTGTTGTATTCCTCTATACTAACAATGAAGTAGCAGAAAGGGAAATCAGGTAAACAATTCCTTCACAATTGCATCAAAAAGAAAAACCCTAGGAATAAACCTAACCAAGGAGGGGAAAGACCTTAGTATTATGAAAACTAAGACATTCATGAAAGAAATTGGAGAAGGCACAAATAAATGGAAATCTATCCTATGCTCATGGATAGGAAGAATTGTGTTAAAATGGCCATCCTTCCTAAAGCAATCTACAGATTCAATTCAGTCCCTATCAAAATACCAACAGCATTTTTCAATGAACTATAGCAAATAATCCTAAAATTCATATGGAACCACAAAAGACCCCAAATAGCCAAAACAATTCTGAGAAAGAGGAACACAGCTGGGGATATTATGCTCCTTGACTTCAAGCTATACTACAAAGCTACAGTAACAAAAACAGCATGGTACTGGCAAAAGAGCAGACCCATAGATCAGTGGAACAGAATAGAAACCACACATATATGGTCAATTAACATATGATAAAGGAGGCAAAAACATACAAAGGGGAAATGACACTCTCTTCAATAACTGTTGTTGGGAAAACTGGACAGCTGCATGCAAGAGAATGAAACTGGATTACTGTCTAACTTCATTTTACAATCCATTTTGACTTTATAAAAGTAAACTTGAAATGTACTGAAGACCTAAATGTAAGATATGAAACCATAAAACTGTTAGAAGAAGATGTAGGCAAGAATCTCTTGAACACAAGCATGAGCAATTTTTTTCTAGACACATCTCCCTGGGTAAGGGAAATAAAATTGAAAAGTGGGACTATATCAAACTAAAAAGCTTCTGTTCATCAAGGGACACCATCATCAGAACAAAAGGCAGCCTACAATATAGGTAATATATTCATAAATGATTTATCTGATACTCATATGACTCAACAACAAAAAAACAAACAATCCCATTAGAAAATGGGTGGAGGACCTGAACAGACACTCCTTCAAAGATTCTTCTGTTGGCCAAATACAGATGGCCAATGGGTACGTGAAAAGTTGCTCCACATCAGTAACCATCAGGGAAATGCAAATCAAAGCCGCAATGAGATTATCACCTCACATCAGTCAGAATGGCCACTATCCAAACAACAAGAAATAACAAGTGTTGGCAAGGATGTGGAGAAAAGGGAACCCTCCTACACTGTTGGTGGGAATGTCAATTTGTGCAGCCACTGTGGAAAGCAATATGGAGGTTCCTCAAAAAGCTAAAAATAGAAATACTACATGTCCCAGTAATTCCACTTCTAGGAATTTATCCAAAGAAAACAAAATTCATGATCAGAAGATACATGCACTCCCATGATTATTGTCAAATTATTTACAATAGCCAAGATATAGAAGCAGCCAAAGTGTCCATCAGTAGATGAATGCATAAAGAAGAGGTGGTGCATATACAGAATGGAATATTATTCAGCCATAATAAGAAAGAAATCCTGCTATTTGCAATAAAATGGATGGATCTGGAGGGTATTATACTAAGTAAAATAATCCAGGTGGAGAAAGACAAATATATGATTTCACTTATTTGTATAATCTAAAAACAAAACAAAATGAAAAAAAAATAGCAGTAGATTCACAGATACTGAGAAGGGACTGGTGGTTACCATGGGGGAGGGACTGGAGTAGGTAAGTGGTGGGGAGGTAGCTGGGGATAAAGGGGCACAAAATTCTCAATCATGTAAGTTGGTCACAGGGATTGTAGTACAGCATGGAGCATACAGCCGATAATTCTGAAACATCTTTCTATGTTCACAGATAGTTAGGTTGAGGATTTAATAATGGGGGGAACTGGTGAACCACTGTATTGTATACTTGAAACTAATATAAGATTGGATATCAACTATACATCAATTAGAAAAAAACAGTTAATGACGTTTTAAAAAAAATCCTTCAGCTGTAAGGACCCCAGTCTTCTGTCACACATTCTGACAATGAAAAGAAGGGGTCAGGGAATGGAGTTTCCTGTGGTTTTCATTTGAGTCACAAGAGTTTTCTGATTGAAACAGTGTTGTAGCCATGTAATCTGATCTTTCTGTACATTACTGCAATAATTTCCATGAAGAGTTTGTGTTATCCAAAACTGGGACTATAAAAATCTTGTTTCCTGTATCTAAATGATATCCAAATACTTATGTTACCAAAGTGCTTGAGTTTTTCTCATGCTAAGAATATTTTGTGTTTATTATTTCTAATGAATAGTGTCAGGTAAAGTACATGAACTTCAGGTTATTCAATTTTATTTGAGTAAATTTATTCTAATAAATTTGTTGAGAAGTTAAGAAGGATGAAATGGGGTTAAACGGATATATTTAGAACGTTTTGGAAGCCTATGGGCAACTTCACAGTGATGTGGCAGAGGCTGCCCTGCAGCTCACCATGAAGCTCTCCCCATCAAGCAGTGTGTGGTGAACCACTGCATATTATAAGAAAGTTTCAAAACATGTTGGGAGTTTTTTGTAATAAAGGAGTTGATTAGTAAGCCTTTCTCATTGAACAAATATTTACTGAGCCCTTCTATGTGCCAGGTATTGCTGGGGGACCCAGCAGTGAACTCCCCTGCCCTGGTGGGGAGACAACAGGCCAAGCACAGGTAGATGCCATGGTGTCAGGTATGAAAAGGGCTATGCTAGAAATGGCAAGGGCTGGAATGATGGACTGCTGGGAGCTGCTTGCTTAACTGAGGTGATCAAGGAAGCAGTGAAGTAAGAGCATCGGCCCATCTATGGAAGGAGAGTGTCAGAGGGGTCTGCACAGTGCATGTGGCGTGTGTGTCATGGCCCATGGCAGCTTGTCTGAAGGGCACTGAGGCCCATGTGGCCACAGTGCAGTGAGCAAAGGAGAGAGAAGGCATAAACTGGAGAGGCAGCAGTAGCCAGGCTACATGGGGGGTGGATTTTGGATTTTATTCCAATTGTGGTGGGAAGCCAGTGGAAGGTATTTAGTAGGCAGTGACCTGATTTGATTCAGGAAATTCTTAAGGACAAACAGGACTTTCTAAGTGGATATTGTGTTATCCTGGGAGGTTCATGATACTCCAAGGACTTGTAGAGTCTTTTTAATACAAGACACATCCAAAGATGGAAGACGGGGACAGGGGCACAAATGGGAGCAAGAAAATGAAAATGTTCCCTCTTATGGCTTAGGAACCAGCCATGTGATAGGAATAGTCAGGTGAACAATGCTATATACTGAGTTAGCTTTCAGGCCCACCTTCTATAACTGAGGATAATAATCAAATGTGAAATGGTATATAGTTAATATTAGACACTTTAAATTTTCTTTTCTGATTTTAATAAAAATATCTGTCATTGTAAGAAATTTAGAAAATAGAGAAAAGTAGAAATAAGAAAATGAAACCATTTATAATCACATAGTCCATAAAAACTCACCATTAAAATGTGAGTGTGCAGTCTTTTCTTCAATACACATTTATACTAATGAGAGAGGATGGGCTTTTGTAAGTTGCGAGTTCTTTCCCTTCCCTTTGAAGTACTATAGAACTGATACTGTGCTCAGCATTTAATGCTGTAGTACCAGTGAAACAGCACAGGACAGTGTTTGCCTGGTTATTCCAGTAACTAGAGCCTTGGAATGACACACAAGGTGATGTGGCCAAACACAAGTGCCCTATTTCTTGCCAGCACCTGAACAATGGAGGCTCATTCCCAGGGGACAGTTTCAGAAAGACTGGACCCGGCCTTGCTTTCCAAGCTCTTTCTCAGTTAGGAGTCGCTGTCACCTCTTTCTGCCAGGCTTTAGGTTCCGAAGGGTGAGAAAAGCAGCTTTGTTACAAGGGGAAGCCTATGAGAGGGGCTGCCCGTGCAGGTAATTGCAGTCCAGGGAGCAGTGGAGGCCGGCTCTGCTCAGTTCAACACCGGGAAGGACCTGCTTCCCTTCAATTCTGATGCCTCTTCTAGTCATCCAGACCTGGCCTACCTTCCTTGGAGGCAGAACCAGAGGAAGTCGATCATCTCATCTCCAAAGGAAAGAGTATTTGCTCCCCATCTGCTAATAGAATCACATCTGGGAACCAGGGTAAGGAGAGTGAGGCATTAAGGTAAAGGAGGGTCAGAAAACTCCCTGATCAAGATAAATAGTAGTTAAACATAATATCTATCCTAAAAATACTGATTAATGTACAACAATTTATCATTAAAAAAAATCAAAATTAAAAATTTTTCCTTTTGCCTCAGGTGCCAGTATACTGGTTGGGCGGCCACTGTAACCACTCCTCACTGAGCCTCTTCAACTAGGCCCAGGAATTTGCATTTTATTAGGTTCCCCAGTGATGCTTATCCAGGTAGAGTTAGAGAAGTCCAAAAAAGATGACCTCTGAAGTTGCACATTACTTTTGTGACATTCCAGTGACATAGTCATTGGTGGTCTGGGGGGTGTTTGTCTAAATATAAAACAATAAAATAGTCGCCTGATGCCAAGGGCAAACAGACATGTGCGCGCACACACACACACACACACACACACACACACACAGTGACTGGTTGCGGTTGTGGGGAGGGAAACTTTTACTCCAAGACCATCTTATATTATTAAATTTTGTCTCAAGGCAGCTAACAGTGCAGTAAGGTTCTGATGCAACAATTTGCCTGTATATTGACTGTTGATTAATCAGTATTATTGAATGCCCAATAGTCCAAAGGGCACCATGTGCCAAATAATACAAATGTGAAAAACAGCAATCAGAGAGTTTAATCACAGCCTCCCTACCTGAACAATGAAAATATACCCACTGATGGATCTTAACTCCAACCCAGAATTTTACTATGAGGCACATTTATGTATTCATAGCCCTTTGCCACTGAGGATCATGAATTTTTCTCCTGTAATTGTTCCTGTACAACTTTTTCCTATAGTTGTCCTATAATGTCACGGATTCTGCTACACCCCCCAGATCTCCCCTCATGAGCCAAAGGATGAGTTCCCCACAGCTCTTGGGAATTTGTTGTCTGACATCACTCAGCTGCCAGCTCCTTGGGGAACTGCCATGGCAGAGGGAAGACGCCTTGCCCACAGTCACTCTCCCTGCCAGAAGCAGCCTCTGTTGAATGACTGGCTATCTTGCCCCAGTTCAGGAGAACTCCAGAAGGCCATGTCAGCATTAGAACTTCTAGCAGATCATCTGAGGACCTCTCCTTCTGCCCAGCCCTGCTTATTTCCCTTCCCCTTACCACTGTGGACCCAGAGGGCATCCCTAATTAGTTCCTTATTTGCAAATCTGCATCTGGGAGTTTGCTTTCCAATGAGCCTAGGCTGCTCTCCTGGTGGAAGCCCCGCACTACTGATTGGAAGTGGCACACTTAATGTACAGAGAAAGAATTGCCGCAAGGGAACAAATGTGATTCAACTAGTAAATTCTGCTAATCACTGGCACTAAGATCATCGACACTCTACATGAGGAAGTCCTTACTGAGGAGGTAACAGAGAGAAAGTAAGGTCTGGGTTGGAAGTAGGATTTATCCAACCACACACACCCTGGCATAGGTGGGTTAGGGAACCAGAGTTATTGCCAGGGCCACTAAGGCTATAGCCAGGATAGAACCAGGCATCAATCTAAGGGCGAGACAAGGAAGAAGATAGAACAAGGAGCCAAGCTGATCCTTGAGGAAATAGGTCATTGAGCAGAATCAGGTGTCAGACACAATGGAAGGCGCATAGCTCAGAAATAAGCAGCTCCGATGCAGGGGTCAGTGCGGCTGCTTCATCTCTGCCCTGAACTACCTCCCAAATCTTCATCCCCTTTCCCTACACCCATCTCAAATTTCCCTGCATCAAAATCTCACCCATTAAAAATGACAGTGGGTTAGGGGGGACCTGATATAGGGGAGAGCATAGTAAACATAGTATTCTTCATGTAAGTGTAGATTAAAGATTAAAAAAAAAAAGAAAGAAAGAAAAGAGGGATTACTCCTTGATAGGATAAAACAATTGGTAAATCAAAGATTAACGCATGCTTTAAATATCCTTAATGTGGATCACTTAAAGGGTGTCAGATGATCAGCTATGGAGGTACTCTTTTCTGATATTATTCCTTTCTCTTAATAAAAAAAAAAAAGCAGTTCCTGTGTGCTGACCTCCAATGAGTTCTACACAGTGGTATAGAGGGCATGTCAAAGTGTGGGCAAAGGGTCTGTTTGTTTCTATGCAGAAGATCAAGGCCTAGCTTGGATACCCAGAAAATGAACTAAGATACGATATGAGGAGGAGCTCCTGGCATCAGCACTCTCTGGAAGACTCGTGCCGGGGGATGATCATCAAAAAGCCTCCACAGGGATCCGGGTGATGCTGCGGTTGTGGCTGTGTCCACCCCACCGTTTCCTGGACTTGCCATTGGAATGAGGAGGGAGATGTCTAGGCTGGCATGTGCATACAGTGAGACAACGAATTTGACTGGATCTGTACTGTTGGAACTCAATCAGGAGTTAGGAGGGGTGCAAGTTGTAGCACTCCAAAATCTTACGACTATAGACTATCTACAGTTAAAAGAACATATGGGATGTGAACAGATCCCAGAAATGGGTTGCTTTAATTTGTCTGATTTCTGTCAGACTGTTCAAGTACTGACAATATCCATCATATCATAGACTAATTTTCACAAATGCCTAGGGTGCCTAAATGGTTTTCTTGGCTTCACTGGAGATGGCTGGTAATTATAGACTTGCTTTGTTTATGTCACCGTATTCCTATTATGTAAATATGTGTGCGCAAGTTAGTTAGTAGTTTAAAACCTATACATACGTAAGGTACTCTACAAGAAGATATGTCAAAGAAATAATCAATCCTCCCATGTTTTCTTCCATATGCTACCCCTATAGCTTTTCTTCTTCCTTCCTAATTACAACCCTTAAATAGAATTCGTGCCTCATACCGAATTTACCGAGCATCATAATTCCTCCAGGTGGTAAAGATACCTCAAGACAAGTGCTGGGCATAGAAGCCACAGGGCATAAATCTGCAAAGAGGTAAAAAGCTAACCTTTTCAAACAATATGGCTTCTCTCTTACTTATCAACTTTACATTTCCCTGTCTGGCCCTGGAAGATGACTGGTTAGCCAGAGACGGGTAAGATTCCTCAAGGGAGGAACAACCTAAGACAGGCACAGTCGCAGGGGGGCCATCAGGTGAGAAATTGGGGAACAACAGTGGTGAAGCTTAGAACCTCACCCCACCCCACCCTGTGTTGAGAGAAAGCTTCTGCACCCATGGGTGTTTTATTGCCCTTGTCTAGCTCGGATTAGCACATAGTCCACAGGCACACACCTGATCATCTACAATTGCTCTCTTACAACACTAAACTATGTTTTCTACCTTTACCTTGCATCTACCTACCACTTCAGCAGTTTATTAAAAATAAAAATAATAATAATAATAATAATAAAGGGAGAAATGCGGGATCCACATATAAATCAAGTATAAAAATCAAACGAATATTCATATTTGACCTGATTGTTTATAGTTCATAATGCGTAATCAGAACTGAAAGTTTCTGTGATAAATGCTCTTGTACTGTTCACCATGTAAGAACTTATTCACTGTTAAGGTCTAGTACTCCAGGGTTTCCCAGAGAACAAGACACATGGACAGGGAGATGAAAATCCAAGCAAAGTCTTTATTCAGCCAGCAAGCTGGGGTCGACAGCACCTCCCCTGACACGCAGGCCGAGTCCGAGCTGCTGACCCCGAAGCAACTTTGGGTATTGATTATATAGGATCTTCACAGCAGTTACATCAAAGCCCGCACAGTTCTACAACTAATAGGTTTAAAACACACTCTGTATTGTAACCAATGGGAAACATTGTAACCTTTTTAGGGAACACGCCAGTTGCCTGCCTGCTTCAATTGTTATCTCTTGCTTACCCAAGCATGTCTATGTGATTTATCACGGGTTACATCCCCAGGCATTCCCAGGCTGTTGCCCACTTCTAGTTATCTAACTTAGGGTAGGCGCATTTCTCAGAAGCCTCAGGTAATTTACACAAGAAAAGACTGGGTGGCTCTCGCTCTAGGCAGTCAGGTTAAGTGTCATTAGTTCTTTTTCCTGACTTGATGCTCTCTGCACTCCGTTACATTCACTATGTAGGAATTCGTTCACTATGTAAGAACTTGTTCGTTATGCTTCAGAAGATTGGAGACTGACGAGAACTAGGCTTGAGATGCATTAATGATTGTGCATTGAGCATTGACCCCCCCTATACAGAATTTTATTGTTGTTAACAACCATTTGATCAATAAATATGAGAGATGCCCTCTCAAAAAAAAAAAAATGACAGTGGGGATTGGCAGGTGGAAAATGTGATGGCAAAGAGAGGGCTACAAGCCCCCTTAAATGTCTGATTTTAACCACACATACATTCACTCTTCATACATTTACCACTCCAGAAACAGCAGCTGCTCCCCCATACACATTCTAGGATGTCTTATGATCACACAACAGCAGAACCCTCCTATCGCAGGTATGAGCAAGTAGAACAGGCTGTGGGAAAAGCCACTGCGCCCCCTCTGCTGAGGGGTGGAGGCAGTTCAGTGGGCAGCTCCCCTAGCAGCCTGTGCGGGCGGGGCCAGCCGCCTGGGGGAAATAGGGACAGATTTCCTCAGCCCAGGATCCTCATTTGCACTCATTTGCAGTCTGGATGGGTTCACAGCTGGAGAGGCGGTGGTATGTATGACTCACCTGGAATGCAGGCTCATGGCCGGAGCTGGTGGGTGACAATAGAGTTGGAGTTAGTCTGTGGTTAAACCGTGCCAGAGTAGGAACGGTACTGCTAATCCTAATTCTGGGATACCACAGGGGAGCCCCAAATATCTTACAGTGTGACTAAAAATGTTCAAAATTAATTGCTCTTACTTTTCTTCAATTTAAAAATACCTCTTATAGGCCATGTGAAAAAGGAAAATTTGCCCCTCCAGGTTCTTCCCATGCCTGAGAATCAAATGGACATGAGAAAGATGAGCAGAAGATCAAGTTTAATTTTGTACACACGAGAACCCCACATGCATGAGAGGTTCAAAGCAGGGCCAAACGCGGTGTGTCTGCCATCCTGAGCTAAGGAATGGGGAGGGTGCCTGGGCTTCAAAGGGGAGGCGGCTGACTCACAGGGCAAGTAAGAGCAGAGGCTTGGCGATTAGGTGCCTGCCTACAGATGGGTCACTCAGATAAAATTTATCTTCAGTAATAGCCCTTATTTTGGAAAAGACCCCAGTCTAGACTATTTTATGTAGTTAATGAAGAGGCATACACTTCTCTTGAGCCCCCCAGAGCCTGTCTTGATTGCTCAAAATAGTTCATATGCCAAAGTGGCATGTTTTCAGGAGGCTTGTTCTGAACCCCTTCAGTAACATGAGAGTTTTAGAAAAGGGAGCCGCCTTTGTCTGGAGGAATAGATCTCAAATGCGCCCTCTCTGCAGGTCCACCCATGATTCTTCCCTTGCGATTCTGGACTCAGAGAAGATGAGGAATCACTGCGCTAAGGTTTCCTAAGCTAGGGTAGACCCCTTTCCCAACTCACAAGGTGAATGCTGTGTCATACTGATGCCAGGGTTCTTGTTTGCGGAGCCGAAGAATGAGCTTCACAAACAGTCAAGGTAGGAGAGCAAGGTACAGGCTTTTATTTAGAGATACAGTGAAAGGACAGAGCTCCCGGCTCACACCAGGAGGGGACAAGGGAGTCCATAGTGGTGCGTTGTCTAGGGGTTTTATAGGCAGTTGAGGATTTTTCGAGAACATGAAAAAACTTAGGGGTGGGGACTTGTTAAGTAGTCCCTGAATATTAAAAATTAACATAAGGAATTTCCTGCCTTGATTTCTCTCTGGGACACTGGCGCCTTTGTCTGGGAGCACATCAAAAGGTTGCCTGCCCAGCCCCCAAGGTGGGCTGAGGTATTGTCTACTTGCTAAAGAATCTTGCCTCTTGAACTTCCTGGGTGTTAAAATGCAATCTTATCTTTAAGATGGAATTCTTCATGCTTTTTACCATGCCCTCTATAGCTGGGTCTGCATGCTAAGTTAGTTGCTCAGTGTGCAAAATCATTTTGTCAGATCTGAAGGAGGAAAGCACATAGGCCTGGGCCTTTCAGCATGCTAAAGTGAATCTTACACATGGTTACAAATGATTAGCATAATAAAACATGTGCTACTCTTCTTTATCTGGGGAACATTAACTGACCTCACTGAAGAATGATTCTAGAGCTCAATGTTTAACATAGAGTTTTAGAAGGGGGGGTTCCTTGCATGTAGTTACATTGCTCTGACTGCAAATATCCCGCCACCCCTCCGGAGGCCCTCACCCTACTCTGACTACATCCATGGTCCCCATCTCAGTATCCCCTCTAGAGAAAAGACGAAGTGAAAAACACTTCTGCCGAGTGCTCTGTAACCCCAAGGAGCTCCCAGGCCCCAGCGCTCTACCTGAACCCACAGCCCCTGATCTCCGCCCCCCAGCCCCGGACCTCCGCCCGGCTCGCGCCGGGCCCCTCCCAGGCCAACGGGAGGCTCTGCCGGTCCTGGGCGGGCTTCTCCCGGGCCCTCCTTCCCTAGCCAGGCCTCAGTTAAGAGCCTGCCCCGCCGGCGGCTCCCCACCCAGGCGATACCTCCCATCTCCCGCCGCCATGAGAGCCGCGCCGCTCCCGGGCGCCCAGGCGGCAGGCTTCTGGTTCCTGCTCGCCTACTGGAGAGGACCAGGCGCGGCGGCCAGGGACCTGCGCTTCGTGACCATGGTGAGTAAGCGCGGCTCCTTGCTTGCCCGCAGCCCAGCGTCGGGTCGCAGCCCGCCTCACTTCGTCCCCCCGAGGCCGAGCCCCTCCCCACGGAGGATCGGTCCTGACGTTAAGGCTGCGCTCTGCTCATTTTGCCCTCGCTGTATATAGTCACTGACTCTACGTAACACACGTTCCCCTTCGGCCTTTGAGCTGTTTTGAGCTGCAGGCAAATCAAGACTCTGGGGGACTCAAGAGAAGCCTTTGCCTCTTCCTTAACTACCTAGAATAATCTAAACTGGGGTCTTTCCGAAAGTAAGGGCTACTACCAGAGATAAATTTTACCTGAGTGACCCATCTGCAGGCAGACATCTAATTACCAAACCTCTTAGCTGCCTCGAATGCAGACTCCACAGGAGGCCAGGAGAAGCCTCATTAAGCCTGCTTCATTCAGTTTAACGATGACTTGTTGGCAAACTGAAGAACAGTCATTTTCTGAATTAAGTAGCCCCTTCCCCTTTTGTTTAACAAGAAATTGGAAAATATGCTAAAATAAATAGCTTTTGAAGCATAAAAGTTAACCTAAGCATGAGATTTCTGATTTCCCCATACCACTGAAATCACGTTTCCCCACCCAGGGTATGCGTGACAAGTTGTGAAAAGTAGGTGAAGGCTTAATGCACGATGTTAAGGAAAGAAAATACACCGTTGGCGTTTGAAAGTAGAGTTTGCAAAGGGGACTTACCCATGTTACATCCAAGTCCTGGAATTAATTCCTGTGTCCCTTGGTTGCTGTCTTAGATTTCCCTGTTACCTCCATTTCTCCTTTTCCTGTTTTGCTCACTGTCCCTCGGCTCCTGTCCCTCTTGAGGAATTGCTATTTTTAAAATAGCAATAAATAAATCTAATGTCCAGGTGTGAGATTTAAGACTATATGAAGGAAATAGGGACATAGAATTCTGCAATCCTTCCTAATTCCCCTGCAGCCACATGGTAATCACGGTCACCTTATCTCTCTGTGGCTGAGCCTGAGAGTGACTGCTGGGCCCAGAAGGTCCCACTGACTGCTGGGCAAGGTGCTGAAGCTCTTTGCCCTGCCAGTACTCCTAGAAGTTAGATGTAATTGTTGCACCTGGTGACAAGAATTCCTCCCGAATGCTTTGTAGAATCAGTCTGAGCCTGTTAACCTCACTCTAGTTAATCTTCTATTCCAACACATTTTTCTGGTATTTCCTGCAAAGACAGGATGATTTATTTATGGTCTCTTCCTTCATAGAATCCAGGAGTAAAGTATTATAATTGTCAGTGTTCTTAGGAGTTTGTGAATATTTTCTTTCAACAAGAAAAATTAATGAATCACTTTTACCACAGCTTTTTATACATAGTCTGGAACAGCAGCACCAGATTTAGCCAATGGAGACCCAAGATAGCTATAACCCTTAATCCTGAAAGATAGTAATTAAATTACATCACAAAGAGAATACAGGTGTTGTCAGGGAGACACAAGGAGGAGAGGGAGACACAGCAGATCACCTGCCTACAGCCTACAGCCACCTACCCACTGACATGAAAACAGTCCTAACATCAACTAAGAAATCTAACAAATTCGATCAATACAAAATTATTCCCAGAGCTCTGCTAATTGCTGTAGAGAAATATAAGGGAAATGTGAGGCCATACTTCTTCTCTAGTTTATAATCGATTTAATGAAAAGATATTTGCATGTGTGAAGTGTGTAAAACACAGTACAAGTCAGTGGGTGATGATTTCAAGTACAAGCCATTCAGGCTAGAGGAACTCAGTGAATGAGACTTTCGTGGACCTACCAAGGGCGGCCATTCAAGTCTTCATGGAGAGAATGAGAACTTGAGGTAGCCCTCGGAAGAGAAGGGAAGGTAGCCCCAGACCACGGCCAGGAGCAAATGTACAGGGTGCTTGCCCTTCTGTGTCCAGAGTTGACATTTAGGAAGAATGAGAATAAGACTGAATAACTACACTAGGCACGGGTTAGAGAATCCAAATGTAATAGCAAAAAGGAATTCTTGAGACTGAAACGCAATGTGATGCAGAAGTAGGGCTGATTTAAAGCTGGGAAACCTGGGTCTAGAGCCAAGTACCACTTCAGATACTTGACTGAGTTGCCTCCCTGCACTTCGGTTTCCCGTCCTGTAAAATGGAAACAATACCCACCTAACTTCTTCATAGGAATTTGTGAGAACCAAATAAGTTAAGAAATGGAAAAGACTGCAAACTGCAAAATGCTGGACAGATGTTCAGGTGATTCTTTTATTTATTATCAGTCTGACTCTTTCAATATGTGAGGTGAGAAAATGAAAGTCTAGAAAGGTTAAGTAATTCATGAAAAACTAGATCTTTAAATGAACAGTCCTGTGCCTTTCCCCTCAAAGTCATTTCTCCTATGGAAAAAATTGGAATCCCATGCAGGGACATTTAGATGTAAAGCAGAGGACATAAAAGATGCCTGCGTGTGTTCCCCAGTACTGCACACACAGGAAGATGGGGCTTTGAGGCACTGGTCTGACCAGCTTGGAAGGAAAAGATGTCAGAAGCTTCCGAGAATGATTGCTGAAGCTGTTCAGGAGTGAGGAAATGGAGGCCTGAAATCAGTGGTAAAGATGTCAGAAGAAGGGGAGCAGGGTAAGACAAGGTGACAGAGAATCAGTAATGACAGGCAGGAAGCAATCTATTTATTTTTTTGAGTTTTCTGAGTAGCTGCTAGTATTTCAGGCCCTGTAGGCATTGACAACACAGTAGTGAATGGGACAGACAAAATCCTGGCCATCCTTGAGTTAATGTTTTATGGAGTATAGAATATAAAGAAGTAAATGAATACAACTTCAAATGGTGATGAGTTCTCTGGAGGCAGGAAAACAGAGCAACATGAGAGTGACCAGGGAGGATGGCTGGAAGACCTGGGCTGGGAGTCAGTTGGGGGAGCATCTCAGATGGGGACAGTCCACAGATACCAGGCCTGTGTGCCCAAATGGGGTGGGCAGTGAGTGGGCAGTGGTGGGCCTGCCGTGCCACTGGAGGAGAATATGGGTGCGGGACAGGGGCAGGAAAGCAGGGCAGAATGGTCTCTAGGGCCTGAGTTTGTACTTTATTCCAGAAGAGACAGAAAACCAAAGAAGGTTATAAAAACCACAGAATGGTGCGATCTGATTGGTATTTTAAAAAGATTAGTATTTACAAAAATGAAATATAAAGGCTCAGTGTAGCTGCTAGGCAGATTATGAATTGTAAAGGTGGACAGAGTGGACACTGGCTGACCAAAGAGAGAGTATGGTGGCTCGCCCTGTGCAGGGACAGTGTCGGTACAGAAAAGAAGTCTGTTTTAGATCTATTTTGAAAGTAGACAAGCAAATGGTGACTAGTATATGAAGTACGATGATAAATTTTGCCATTGGCAAAAGTAGAGAATTACAAAGAAGCCATCTTTAAAAATGAAGAGGTTGAGTTTAGTTGTGTACTACATTTAACTGAGAGGAAAGAAACATCACAGCAGCGACACCCACCCAGGGCTGGAAATGCTGGACCAGCGGAGATGGGATGTGAGGGCCACAGACTGAAATCTGGGGTCACCAACCTCTAGTTTATAAGTTAAAAGGAAAGAGACTGTTGAATTTGAACTCTTTCAGAAAGACCACTTTGTCCTTATAATAGGTTTTTAAGTATATGTTTCTGTATATTTAGTATATGTCCTTATTTTAACAGTCTGCAAATTTGTAAGAACCTAAGTTAGCAAATAGTTAGTTGATTTCTTAAAATTCCTTCTGGAACCACTAATTCATTTCTCTATACTTGTGTGTGTGTGTGTGTGTATCTAGGGCTAGAAATGAGAGAGGTTTGGGAGGGAGCAAGATAATTGATCGCCAATTCATACGGAAAGCCAGAAAGTGTAAATATTTACCAACAGTCCAGTCCTATTAAGGCAAGTTCATGAAAGGGAAAAAAAGCTTTTCAGTTCTGGGTACATATTCCTATGTTTAAGACATGTAGACCATGTAGCAAGTTTCCCTCATTTTAGAATTTCCACTCTGCCCAAACACATTTGAATCCTTGACTCAGGTTGCTTTGCACCAAGTGAAACTGAAAATATGGCTGCAGCTTTTTTCATGATGTTCTTCTGACTCATAAAGGATTTATGATTTTTTTTTTGTCCTCAGTTGCTATACCTGCCTTTCAGAAACTGCCCTCGTTTTCAAGAACTTGAGAAAGAGACTTTGAAATCAAAGGAATTCCAGAAGAGGCTGCATCCTTATAAGGTTAAAAAAAAGTGTCATTTAAGTGTATGAGTGTGAAGCCAAGACAGGATGAAGCTCTGGCTTCTTAAAACTGTGGGAAGAATGTGCGAGAGGCAGTCCCCACATGGGTCAGAGCGCTCACTGCCAGGCCCCTGACCTGGCTGGGGCCACAAGCCAGGGAAGAAGTCAGCCCCTTTCAGATCCTACACCTATGTCCCTGAGAAGAACCAGGTGCAAGTGCGTGGCTGGAACAGGATAAATGTGATTTTATTTTTATTATTATTATTATTATTATTATTATTATTAATTTTGTTGTCATTAATCTACAATTACATGAAGAATATTATGTTTACTATGGTCCCCCCTTCACCAAATCCCCCCCACACCCCATTACAGTCACTGTCCATCAACATAGTAAGATGCTGTAGAATCACTACTTGTCTTCTCTGTGTTGTACAGCCCTCCCCGTGAACCCCCACATTATACATGATAATCCTAGTACCCCCTTTCTTTTTCCCCACCCTTATCCCTCCCTTCCCTCCCTTTCTCCCTAGTCCCTTTCCCTTTGATAACTGTTAGTCCATTCTTAGGTTCTGTGATTCTGCTGCTGTTTTGTTCCTTCAGTCTTTCTTTGTTCCTATAGTCTTTGGGTTTGAGGTGAGTCTCTTATAAGTAGCATAGAGATGAGCCTTGCTTTTTTATCCATTCTATTATTCTGTGTCTTTTGATTGGTGCATTCAGTCCATTTACATTTAGGGTGATTATTGAAAGATATGTACTTATTGCCATTGCAGGCTTTAGATTCGTGGTTACCAAAGTTTCAAGGTTAGCTTCTTTAGTATCTTACTGTCTAACTTAACTCGCTTATTGAGCTATTTTAAACACTGTCTGTTGATTCATTATTTCTCTCCCTTCTTATTCCTCCTCCTCCATTCTTTGTATGTTGGTTGTTTTATTTTGTGTTCTTTTGTGTTTCCGTTGTCTGCTTTTGTGAATAGTTGATTTTATTATTTGCCTTTAGTTAGTATTTGATTGTTCTGCTTTCTTTGCTGTGATTTTATTTTTTCTAGTGACATCTATTTAGTCTTAGGAGTGCTCCCATCTAGAGCAGTCCCTCTAAAATACCCTGTAGAGGTGGTTTGTGGGAGGCAAATTCCCTCAACTTTTGCTTCTCTGTTAATTGTTTAATCCTCCTTCATATTTAAATGATAGTCATGCTGGATACAGTATTCTTGGTTCAAGGTCCTTCTGTTTCTTGCATTAAATATATCATGCCATTCTCTTCTGGCCTGTAAGGTTTCTGTTGAAAAGTCTGATGATAGCCTGATGGGTTTTCCTTTGTAGGTGACCTTTTTCCTCTCTCTAGCTGCCTTTAAAACTCTGTCCTTGTCCTTGATCTTTGCCATTTTAATTATTATGTGTCTTGGTGTTGTCCTCCTTGGGTCCTTTCTGTTGGGAGTTCTGTACAATTCCATGGTCTGATCGATTATTTCCTCCCCCAGTTTGGGGAAGTTTTCAGCAATTATTTCTTCAAATACACTTTCTATCCCTTTTTCTCTCTTTTCTTCCTCTGGTACCCCTATAATGTGGATATTGTTCCTTTTGGATTGGTCACACAGTTCTCTTAATATTGT
Organism: Manis javanica; assembly: GCF_040802235.1. NCBI lineage: Eukaryota > Metazoa > Chordata > Mammalia > Pholidota > Manidae > Manis > Manis javanica. The sequence continues at coordinate 36,317,461 of NC_133170.1, read as the reverse complement.
TTCATTCCTGGAGATCCTTTTATCTCTCTCTGCATCAGCTTCTATGCGTTCCTGTTCTCTGGTTTCTATTCCATCAGTGGCCTCTTGCTCCTTATCCATTCTGTTTATAAATCCTTCCATAGACTGTTTCATTTCTGTAATGTCCTTCTGGACATCATTCCTTAGCTCTTGCATATTTCTCTGCAACTCCATCAGCATGGTTATGAGCTTTATTTTTAATTCTTTTTCAGGAAGACTGGTTAGGTCTATCTCCTTCTCAGGGTTTGCCTCTGTGATCTTGGTCTGTATCAATTTCTTCTGTCTTTTCACAGCGATAGATATATTTGTGGGGAGCTGGCACATGTGTTGGGTAAGAGAAAGTCCCTTCTTGCCAATTTATGGCCTTCCTCTCCTGGGAGAACAGTGGCCTCTAGCGGCTTGTGCTGGGCAGCTGCGTGCAGACAGGGCTTCTGATCTTGCCCGGCTGCTATGGAGTTTATTTAGCAGTTGCTGTGGGCGTGACCTGCCTCAGGCTGCTTCTCCAATATGGTGGAGCCGCGTCAGAGGGGGAACAGCTGGGAGGCTGTTTATCATGGTGAGGGACCTCTGAGGTATGCTGTGGGGGTTTGGACACCCAGAGTTCCCCGGGATCCCAGCTGCTAGGCTAAGTGTCCCTGGATGCTTCCATCCAGCTGTGGGGTCCCTGTTCCTTTAAGATTTTCAAAAATCACTCACTTTTCTTTATCCCAGGTAAGCTGGCTGCAGGGACCCGCCCCGCTCACAGGTCTTACGGTTCTGTTTCCCTAGTTTCCAGCACCCCATGGACACACAGTGTGTCTGCGCTCCAGTGAGGATGGCTGGGGCTTGGTGTTTAGAAGTCCTGGGCTCCCTCTCCCTCCCCACTCTGACTCCTCTCCTCCCACCGGGAGCTGGGGTGAGGGACACTCGGGTCCCGCCTGGCCGCAGCTTGTATCTTACCCCCTTTGCATGGCACTGGGTTCTCACAGGTGTGGATGTAGTCTGGCTGTTGTCCTGTGTCTTCTGGTCTCTCTTTTAGGATTAGTTGTATTTGTTGTAGTTTCAAAAATATATATGGTTTTGAGAGGAGATTTCTGCTGCTCTACTCACACCACCATCTTGGTTCTCCTCGGATAAATGTGATTTTAAAATGACCTGCATCACTGAGGCTGGGGGGCTGGGGCTACGGTTGTCATAGACAAAGGACAGTCTTTTGTTTTGTTTTCACTTTGTGGAGTATCCCTTTTCAAGACTATACCAAAGGTAGGTTAATGCTTTGTACTTTTAAAAATAATATTTTGGATCTATAATAGGTTCACACCATTCAAAATTGGAAAAATATGAAAGGGAATACAGTGGAGTGCCTCTCAGTGGCCACTGGCAGTGTTTCCTGCATAGCTGAGCAGTTCCTTATGCACAAGCAAATAAATATGAATGTATTCTGGTGGGTTCTGCTTTTTTTACACAAAAGTGATCTGTTACTGACAGGATTGGATGCCTTAGTTTTTTTTCATATAACAGAGTATTTTAAAAATATCTGTACATAAGAGCTTCCTCATTCTTATTTGTACAGCTGTGTATATGAATTTATGGATATACCATAATTCATGTAACCTGTCTCTATTGATGGAAATGTGAGTCATTTGCAATCTTTTACAGTCAGAATGAATTTTTTAATATAATAATTTCATGATAATATCTATAGAATAATATCCCAGAAGTAGAAATTCTGGGGCAATTTGAAACATTATCAAATTTGCTTCCAAGGAGCTCATGGCGACTCTTGTTCCTGTCAGCAACACACAAGAGGGACTGCTTTCCACAGCTTTCCCGACAGCATGTAGACAGCCTCACCTACACAGGGCATGTGTCAGCCTGTGAGGGAAAGGTGGTGTCCCTAGAAGTGTCCCCTGTACAATCAGGAGACAAGGAAGCCCAGTGTCACCACTGTTGGAGAGCACTATGCTGTAGTACTTTCATGAGTGAGCTTTGGGTATTTTTATTCAGGTAAATACCATTGATATTTCCTCTTCTATTTGTATCTCTTGATTGTTTTTCTTTGGAATGACTAGTTTCCTTTTCCTATAATTTTTAGGAGATTTCTCTATACATTTTAACATATTTTCTGGGACATGAAAAGCATTGCTTTTATTGTTTGCCTATTGACTTTGTCCACAGTATTTTCCCGGTAGTTGTAAGCATGCGGATAGATCCATATGTGGTTTACGCACTTGTCGTCATATATAGGAAGCCCCTCTCAACTCCTGGGTTATAAAGGAAGTCTACAGTGCTTTCTGCTAATTCTACTGTATCTTCATTTCTGCATTTACACATCGGATCCATTTTCCAGTTCTTACTGGTGTGAGGTATGAGGTGTATATCCTGCCTAAGTTTTTCCCAGAAGATTGCCTGATTGCCTCACCACTATTAATTGAATAGTTCATCTTTTTCCACTAACTTGAGCTATTGTATATTAAAATTCCCATATGTATGGGGTGTATTTCTGTAATTTTTATTTTATTCAATTATTCTTTCACTTCATTAGCCAAAACCACTCTGTTGTTAATTATTAAGACTTAATATAAGCTGATTCTCCACTTGTTCTGAGTTTTCATGGCTATGTTTTTATTTTCTTTGTGTACTTCAGCATCAACTTACCTAATTCCAGGAATATTTTTTAAAACTTTTTCGTGTTCTTATTGATCATATAACATTTATGAATTACTCTGGGAGGACCTGCAGCTTCAGTTGCTGAGTCTGCTTTTCTAAAAATGTGGTTCATTTTCCTATTTGTTCTTCTCTTCAAGATTTTTTCAAGGTTTCCTTCATATAGATCTTTACATTTTTTGTTAAGTTTATTCTGGGTTTATGATATCTACAAATAATTGTGGTTTACTCTACTTTTCCAGTATTTACACCTGGAATTTCTTTTGCCTTTTTACATTGGCTAGTATTTACAGTACCGTATTACATCATAGTATTGGTAGTAGGCATCTTGTTTACTCTGGATTTTGGAAGTGTTTCCCTACCAAGCATGGAACCAAATACATTTTTATCAAGTTAACGAACAAGCGATCTGTCCTGTTTTCTTGAGTATTTTTATAAATGCTGGTGTTTAATTTTTTGAAAGTTTTTCTCACCATTTTTAATATATAAGTAACTTTTGATTTATTATATTCACTAATTATAAAATTGATTATATTCTAAATTATATTATGAGATTAATTGATTATATTCACAAATTTGCTTACTATTGAACCAGTCTTTACATGTCTAGAATCAAGCTCCTTTCTTTTAATGATATTGAATTATTTGCTAATATTTTACTTAGATGTTTTGCATTGATCTTCAAAGTAACTTTGGCCTCAGACCAGCCTTACCCCTTACCTTGACCACCCATGTGCATGTGAGTTACACTTCACCTACTTCCAAAAGGCCTTTGAGGCAGCACTTACTCTGATTTCAGGTGGCAGTAAGCCATCCCATATTCTTAATATGACAATTAACAGTGATCCTGTGGTATCTGTAGAAATCATTGGGCTGGAATTATCATAGCAGATATTACTGATGCACTTTTACGTGAAGAACTGCTGTTCTCAGTGGGGGCAAATTTGCCCCACCAGGGAACATTTGGAGATGTCTGGAGACACTGTGTGTTGTCACAACTGAGGGATTAGGGACGATGCTGGCATCTAGTTGGTTGAGGCCAGGGATGCTGCCAAACACCCCATAACATGCAGGTCATCCCCCCCAACAAAGAATATCCAGTCCAAAATATCACTAATGCTGATGTTGAGAAACCCTGGTGGAGAAATTTTTTTTTCCTTTGTGTGTGTTTCAGGATTTTATAGAAACCTTGCCAAAACTTTCCGGATACCATAGCCAGGACCTTTTTGGAATTTGGAGTAGAGTCTACGACCCTTTATTTTGTGAGGTAAAAGGGAAAAAAATCAAAGATTAACTTGCAATCTGATTTTATGATTTATGCCTACTTTGAAGCTGATGGATACATTTTCAGTTTTTTGCAGATGTATTATACTTTTGACATTGAAACATAATTCAAGACTTCTTTATATCAATGTAAAAATTCTGACTTTTCTCCATTATTTGTTTTTCACCCTTTAGAAAATTGCAAGCAAAATTTTTTTCTTCTGGCCCATGCCTCTTAACCTATTTTTCAGTTACTCAGAAATGTTGGGCTCCTGTCATGGATTTTAATGTGAAAAGCAATGTTATTATACAGAAAGAGAAAAAAATTACCTGATTTCTGGATATAGAAATAGGCAAGCCAACTTTAAGCCATGTCATTGAAGTTGGTTAATTGGGAAAGAGTCTCTTCCTTGCTGTGCAATGCACATGCAATAATCTTTGCAGCTAGATAAATAAATTTCAAGACTACATGGTGTTTTCCACTCACCATGCTCGACCTGCTGGCCAGAAGGAGTACTCTGCAATCCTGTTTTTCCAACCAGTTGACTGAATCCTGGGGCAGAGTTCTGACCACCCACATATTTATACTCACTCCTGATTTTGAGGTCATTGTGAGTGTCTGGGGTGTAACAGTTACCCTCAGAGTTCCCTCTCTATAACAAATGACACAGTTTATCCCTCTTCATGGTAGAGTGCCTTGACCCAAGCCCATGCTACTTTCCCAGTATTTTTAGCTTATCATCAGCATCTGTTTTAAGGAAGATTGTTAGCCTTATAATGTAGGATCTGAAAAATCAAAAGTTAGCATAAGTACAGCCATCTTAAAGGCTTAAATACCACCCCCTAACCTAGAAGGAGGAAAATTATTAGAATCTTGGAAAACAAGTTAGTCAGCCAGTGTTAAATGTAGTGACCTTTAGTTAGCTGACCTCAAATCAGTTAATCATACACACCAAGCTTATCTTGCTAGAACCACCCTAAACATTCCGAAGGTAATCTTATCTAACCAGACCCCAGGATGTGGCCCCAGGCAAAGATTTATGTGTCTATGAAAAAACACTGTATTGTGATTGTGGAAAATGTTGCCCCCTTTGAAAATGCTATAAAACCTTCTGGCTTTGTGTGCTCAGGGTCCTTGTTGAGACCCGCTGCGTCGGGCTAACTTGGACCCCAGCTAGCTGGTTCCTGAATAAATTCCTCTTGCTTGTTGCATCAAGAGATGCCTTTCGTGAGTGAATTGGGGTGGCGTCCTCCTCTGGGAGAATCCAACATTTGGGGGCTCATCTGGGATCATGCGCTCACCCCGCTTCACTCCCGAAGTCGCTCTTGGAGGAAGAGGTAAGATTTGTGGCGCATTGAGTTGTCTGTGTTCTGTCTTCTGTTTTTCAGCAAGACCGGTCGGAATTCTGAAAGGGAGTACCCACTGTCTGGCAGTCGTCCCGATCCCGTAAAGGGGTCGAGACCGCGGTTGGTAGACGTACTTGGAGCACCGCAGGCTGCAACCCTGGGGGATGCCTTGGGGAGATTGGAGGGCCAGGGACGCCTGGTGGCCTCTCACCTGTTTTTCCGGCAAGGTGAATCTGATGAGATAGGGTTGATTTTAGGGAACCAAGAGTATCAACCTACCAATTCTTTTCGGTTTTTAGTCAAAAATCTGAAGAAAACAAAAAGTGGCTGCTGTGTGTCTAATCTGTGTGTGTCTCTGTTTTTTGTGTCTTTTACGTGCCTAATAATTGTTATACTGACAATGGGACAGACTCAGACAACCCCCTAAGTGTGTAAATGAATATATCTTTCTACCTCCAGATGGTATTAATGAAATTGATTTAAAGACAAGTACTTGTGAAAATTGAGTGTTAGGGTCCTGGCTTCCGAGGCTTCTCCAGAGAACAAACTATACAGGCATAGAGATGTAAATTCAAGCAAAGTCTTTATTCAGCCACCTGCTGGGGTCCAAGTCAGCCCGACGCAGCGGGTCTCAACAAGGACCCCGAGCACTCAGAGCCAAGGTTTATATAGCATTTTCAAAGCACTTAACTCATAGTAATTTTCCACAACTATACATTATTCTTGCAAGACATACATCCTGGGGTTAAGCAAGGGCAGGATAAGACTACTCCTCAATGGTTAGGGAGGTTCTGCACGATAAGCTTGGTATGTAAGATTAACTGACCAAGGTTAGTTGACCAAGGGTCACAGCTGCCCACCACCCGGTGCTCATGATTAACTTGTTTTTCAAGGCCTTACCCAGGCCCAGATTAAATCACATACTCAGAAAATGGCTTCTAGGCCTTTAAAATGGCTATGCTTATGCTAACCTATTTCGATTCTTACATTCCCCTCTTCTTCTTGTATCTATTTCAATCATGAAATTAGGGGTCATCTGTTTGGTTAACACTCTGATAGTTCTGTCTCAACGCTATGATTTGCATGGTACTAATGCGTTCTTTGATAAAGGTAACACATGGAGTGACTCTGGTTTGGCAGGCCTACTACTTGTTAGAATAAGCTGGGTTGGTGCTGATTACTTCTGTCCTATTGCAGAGGGAGGTGTAAGTTTTAGGAACTCTCTCAATGCAGGTTCTTTGCCTACTTACAGAGGATAAAGTGAGTCTTGGTCTTTGTCTCATTCTCTCTTCTACAGATAGGGACTCTAGCTGCTGCTAGGGAAAAGGGGCGATGACTGCTCTGGTAGCTTCGTGCTGAGAAGGGGGTGCAGTAAAGGTGCAGCTAGGTCTCCATCACTGGTCAGTTGAGAGGGCCTCAGAATGCTGGCGCTTCTATTCTGGGTTTCAATTCTATTACTATTTGCAGTTTTGTGGCTTCTAGGCAAGATAAAACAAATTGTGTTATTAGGTTATGTAGCAACATCTGGGGTTGGATTTTCTATTCTGGAAGGAGGCTGCATTATTGAAACAATACTTTTCTCTAAAATCACCCTCATTTTTATTAGAAGTAACCAGGTTAAGAAAATAATTAACAGCTGGCTTGATCATTTGCACAAGTGCAGCAAGAAGAGCAATTGATTACACAGGCTCTTTTAAATATGCTTTGCTGGAACTTTTTGTAAGGAATTTCAGATTGAACTTTTAAAGGCCTCTTGAAGCCAGACAGCCAAGCTAGACTTGCCATCAGGCTTTGCCTGCAGTACCTGTAGATTTGGATGAATTCTTCTCTTCTCGAGGTCTCTGCACCTGCCAGGAAGTGACCTTCTTTACTCACCTGGTAAGGCTGCTGGGAACTCTGTAAGCAAGGTACCAGGCCAGTTCTTCCAAGGGGCTTTGTTGGCTTTATAAAGTCAGTCTTAGTTCCTTAAAGTTGTTCACATCTGAGTCCATGCACATGTCTCTCAGGTATGACATTCCAGTCAAAGCCCTGGCAGTATAACCAGTGTTCTTAAGTAGTCTTCTCACAAGGAAAGCAGATTCTTATTGAACTCGTGCAAATAAACATACTGCCATGGAATACGAAAACAGTCACTGAAAGTTTTTAAACTCTGGAGGGATCAGGTAGAGAGAAGGATGTTTCAATTCTGCTCATAAAGATAGTCATTTACTAAACTGTTGTCAGTTTAAGAGAACAAGGTTAAAACACTTTATCAGCAACATTTGAAACAAAAAGACACAAAATCATTTTCTTTAGTTTATGTAATCTTATGTAACTAATACCTGTTCTGCTCAAATCCAGTTCTTTACCAGTTTAGGGATAATACTATAAATGACAAAAGACTTACAAATGACAATGGTTAAAGATCTGATGAGAGCTTACTGTAAGACAGTTGACATAAGGAAATTCTGATATTTCTGTAATACAAAACATTCAGTAACAAAGTTTAGCATCATTCTCTTTGACAGTGCTTTCCTGGTAAATATATATATATATATCAGATAAATAAGCCAAATTAGTCAAATACTTTCTCTAATGAGAAAAAATTCTTCTGACATGTTCCAGGGGCCCTCTGGAAAATATCAGAGTTAACTTGAGGTAAAAGCAATTTTTTTGAACTTAGCATAAGTGTCCAAGACCAGATACAAAAAAAACCAGAGAAAGTGCTTAAGTCTACAGTTCTTCCCTGAAAGCTTCAAGAATGTTTTACTCTTTAATAGTAGATATAAGCTGCTATGCAAATTCTATTAAAAGCTCTAAGATCATTTGCATTAAAAAATATGGAGAGTCCCCTGAAGGACCACCACCAGTAAGATGGCAAACTTCCGGCTTCTCTTGGGAGGGGGGGGCGGGGGGGTCCTTGGTTCCCGCCAGCACCACCTGAAGCCCAATCACCTCTCGCTCCCCTCCCAATCCCAGCACCTAGCCAACAGCCACCAGCCCCATAGAAGTGACACCTCAATCAATTCATGCCCCTTCCTATATAACCCAGCACCTTTCCCTAATAAAGCGGAACTCTCCGGTAAATTGCTGCTATGTGTCGCTCCTTTCCTTTCATCCCCCATGATTTTTTTAAAACATACAGCATATAAATTAAACAACAGGCATAATTCTCACCGGCTTATGTGCTTGGGACCATGGGGCAAATGAAGAAAAAATTACTATGTTCTTACAGATATAGTCGTGCCTATTGAAATTAAAGCAAGTAAGTCTTGATATCAAGTGCACAGCAAAATTAGAATCTCGTTTCCAGTTAAACAGTTTTCTTTAACTGTTAGTCTGCTCTTAATGTTGAAAGATCAAAGCAGTTTCTCATGCTTAAAGTCTCAGTGAGTTGCCAGAATATTTTTTAAAAAAATGAAATCGTAATATTAAAAAGACTAAAAGCTAAAGTTTGTTAACAACTGTATAACTTTTATTTGCCTTTGAAATATTTTGTTATTGAAAACGATTGCATGGCCTGAGAAATTGAATTATTTATTCCATATACTTTTATAAGTGGAAAAATCTCTAACCAACAAATGATTAAAGTTGTTACTGATTATTTGTTTTCTTAATTTATCCTCCTAAGCAGAATGGTAACAAAGCTTTTTTCAGCTGATTAAATGCACTTAGTTAACAAACCAAAATTTATTCTTAAAAATTAAACTGTAGAATCTGGACAAGATTATGTTTCTCCCAGAAAAAATAGGTTTCACTGTAAAGGTTTAGATAGACGAACGTGTGACTACTTTTGAGAAAAGTTGTAATAGATTTTTTTGAGAACCACCAGGTCTTCTTGTTTAATTTATATGCTGTGGATATGTTTGTATGTTTTAAAAAACATGGAGGACTCCATATTTTTTTAATGCAAATGATCTTATAAGCTGCTATGCAAATTCTATTAAAAAGCTCTATCTACTATCAAAGAGTAAAACATTCCTGAAGCTTTCAGGGAAGACCTGTAGACTTAAGCACTTTCTCTGCTTTTTTGTATCTGGTCTTAGACACTTATGCTGAGTTATGTTCTTATTATTTTCACTGTTTGTAAGCTTTGATTGTAAGCCAAAGGTCATCATTTCTCAGTCCCTAAATGAAGAAGTAAAATGCCTGATCTCTTTCATCTCAAAGCATATTTCTGGTCATATCTGAATATCTGTGTGAAAGAAAGAGACATTTAAAGTTGAGATTCTGCTTAAACTTTTGAGTTGAATTTGACTATAGCCATATTCATTCTTTGTATGTATCTCTAACAGGTCTTTTGTACGCCTGGTGATATTATACTCTGCCTTCAGTTTAGACAGTTCTTTCAGCTAAATGTGAATTCTTATTGTAGCTTTTTTCCCTTCCTGAAGATGAAAGCAGAGGAATCTACCATCTGCTACCATTCTCTCAAGAATGCTTAGTAATCTAGAATTATTTTGACTTTCTATATATTGTCTTTTAAACTGACAGCAGCAGTCTCCCCTGCTGCCCCACCTTTTTAAGGTATCTCGTTTACTGTGCTGGGTATATAGATAATAAATGTGTAATGATAGACAGTTCTAATAGAATTAAATGCAAAAAAGTGCTTTTACCTCCAGTTAACTCTGACATGTTCCAGAGGGCCCCTGGAACATGTCAGAGGATTTTTTTCTCAATGGAGAAAGTATTTGACTGGTTTGGCTTGTTTATCTGATATATATATACATATATATATACCAGAAAAGCACTGTCAAAGAGAATGATGCTAAATTTTGTTAGTGAATGTTTTGTATTACAGAAATATCAGAATTTCCTTATGTCAACTGTCTTACAGTAAGCTCTCATCAGATCTTTAACCATTGTCATTTGTAAGTCTTTTGTCATTTATAGTCAGTTTTATTATTCCTAAACTAGTAAAGAACTAGATTTGAGCAGAACAGGTATTAGTTACATAAGATTACATAAACTAAAGAAAATGATTTTGTGTCTTTTTGTTTCAAATGTTGCTGATAAAGTGTTTTAACCTTGTTCTCTTAAACTGACAACAGTTTAGTAAATGACTATCTTTATGAGCAGAATTGAAACATCCTTCTCTCTACCTGATCCCTCCAGAGTTTAAAAACTTTCAGTGACTGTTTTCGTATTCCATGGCAGTATGTTTATTTGCACGAGTTCAATAAGAATCTGCTTTCCTTGTGAGAAGACTACTTAAGAACACTGGTTATACTGCCAGGGCTTTGACTGGAATGTCATACCTGAGAGACATGTGCATGGACTCAGATATGAACAACTTTAAAGAACTAAGATTGACTTTATAAAGCCAACAAAGCCCCTTGGAAGAACTGGCCTGGTACCTTGCTTAGAGAGTTCCCAGCAACCTTACCAGGTGAGTAAAGAAGGTCACTTCCTGGCAGGTGCAGAGACCTCGAGAAGAGAGAAATTTATCCAAATCTACAGGTACTGCAGGCAAAGCCTGATGGCAAGTCTGGCTTGGCTGTCTGGCCTCAAGAGGCCTTTAAAAGTTCAATCTGAAATTCCTTACAAAAAGTTCCAGCAAAGCATATTTAAAAGAGCCTGTGTAATCAATTGCTCTTCTTGCTGCACTTGTGCAAATGATCAAGCCAGCTGTTAATTATTTTCTTAACCTGGTTACTTCTAATAAAAATGAGGGTGATTCTAGAGAAAAGTATTGTTTCAATAATGCAGCCTCCTTCCAGAATAAAAAATCCAACTCCAGATGTTGCTACATAACCTAATAACACAATTTGTTTTATCTTGCCTAGAAGCCACAAAACTGCAAATAGTAATAGAAATGAAACCCAGAATAGAAGCGCCAGCCTTCTGAGGCCCTCTCAACTGACCAGTGATGGAGACCTAGCTGCACCCTTTACTGCACCCCCTTCTCAGCACGAAGCAGCCAGAGCGGTCATCGCCCCTTTTCCCTAGCAGCAGCTAAAGTCTCTATCTGTAGAAGAAAGAATGAGACCATACCCATAGCCTTCTCCGGTAAAAACAGGTATTTAATCCCTCCTCCCGAAGGATGGTGCGCTTGTAACACTGGAGTGACCCCATGTGTCTCTACTTCTGCCTTCAACTCCTCCCGTGATTTCTGTATCATGGTTCAGCTGGTGCCCAGGTTGATGTATCATGATGATCTCTCATTCGTAGCTGAATTTGAACCTAGGCATAGATATAAGAGAGAGCCGGTCTCGCTGACCTTAGCTGTGTTGTTAGGGATAGGAGTGGCAGCCAGAGTGGGAACGGGGGCAGCCACTATTATCCTGTTGGATTCTCCCAGAGGAGGACGCCGCCCCAAATCACTCATGAAAGGCAACTCTTGATGCAATAAGCAAGAGGAATTTATTCAGGAACCAGCTAGCGGGGGTCCAAGTTAGTCTGACGCAGCGGGTCTCAACAAGGACCCTGAGCACACAAAGCCAGAAGGTTTTATAGCATTTTCAAAGGGGGCAACATTTTCCACAATCACAATACAGTGTTTTTTCATAGACACATAAATCTTTGCCTGGGGCCACATCCTGGGGTCTGGTTAGATAAGATTACCTTTGGAATGTTTAGGGTGGTTCTAGTAAGATAAGCCTGATTTGAGGTCAGCTAATTAAAGGTCACTACATTTAACACTGGCTGACTAACTTGTTTTTCAAGATTCTAATAATTTTCCTCCTTCTAGGTTAGGGGGTGGTATTTAAGCCTTTAAGATGGCTGTACTTATGCTAACTTTTGATTCTTCAGATCCTACATTTCCCCACTTCTCTTTAGGGACATTCCAATCATGGAATGTTTGTGTTTCCTTGTTGGGTGAGTGAATGATATTATTGCTTCAACATCAGTACATGAACGGCACTCACTCTTTCTCTAACAAAAGTTATCAGCCAATTTAGTATGCAGGGTCATAAAGTGAGGAGCAACACAAGGATGAGTAAGGGCCCAGACAGAGTGGATATCAGGGTTGTAAACTACGGGGATCTAGTGAACCAAGATTCAAATAGCCCTTGGCCGGCTTCCCGTTCTTTCTTTCTCTGGTCTAGCCCTTCTCTAAGCTTTGACATTGAATCTCTTACTATTCCGGAATGGTCTGCATAAAAGCAGCATTTTTCTTTTAAAGCTGCACACAGTCCTCCTTCTTTTAGGAACAGCAGATCCAGCCCTCGTCTATTCTGCAAGACTACTTCAGAGAGGGAAGTCAGAGATTCTTCAAGTTTTGTAATGGATTGCTCTATGGTCTTTAAGTCTTCATCAATAGCTGTCCTTAGTCCTTCATAATGTTGGTTCCCTTGGACAATAGCGGCTGCCCCCATTCTCACTCTGGCTGCGACTCTTATCTCTAACAACACAGCTAAGGTCAGCGAGACCGGCTTTCTCTTATATCTATGCCTAGGTTCAAATTCAGCTACGAATGAGAGATCATCATGATACATCAACCTGGGCACCAGCTGGACCATGATACAGAAATCACGGGAGGAGTTGAAGGCAGAAGTAGAGACACATGGGGTCACTCCAGTGTTACAAGCCCACTATCCCTCGGGAAGAGGGATTAAATACCTGTTTTTACCAGGGAAGGCTATGGGTATGGTTTCATTCTTTCTTCTACAGATAGAGACTCTAGCTGCTGCTAGGGAAAAGGGGCGATGACCGCTCTGGCTGCTTCGTGCTGAGACGGGGGCGCAGTAAAGGGTGCATCATCACTGGTCAGTTGAGAGGGCCTCAGAAGGCTGGCGCTTCCATTCTGGGTTTCATTTCTATTACTATTTGCAGTTTTGTGGCTTCTAGGCAAGATAAAACAAATTGTGTTATTAGGTTATGTAGCAACATCTGGAGTTGGATTTTTTATTCTGAAAGGAGGCTGCATTATTGAAACAATACTTCTCTCTAAAATCACTCTCATTTTTACTAGAAGTAACTAGGTTAAGAAAATAATTAACAGCTGGCTTGATTATTTGCACAGGTGCAGCAAGAAGAGCAATTGATTACACAGGCTCTTTTAAATATGCTTTGCTGGAACTTTTTGTAAGGAATTTCAGATTGAACTTTTAAAGGCCTCTTGAGGCCAGACAGCCAAGCCAGACTTGCCATCAGGCTTTGCCTGCAGTACCTGTAGATTTGGATGAATTCTTCTCTTCTCGAGGTCTCTGCACCTGCCAGGAAGTGACCTTCTTTACTCACCTGGTAAGGCTGCTGGGAACTCTGTAAGCAAGGTACCAGGCCAGTTCTTCCAAGGGGCTTTGTTGGCTTTATAAAGTCAATCTTAGTTCCTTAAAGTTGTTCACATCTGAGTCCATGCACATGTCTCTCAGGTATGACATTCCAGTCACAGCCCTGGTAGTATAACCAGTGTTCTTAAGTAGTCTTCTCACAAGGAAAGCAGATTCTTATTGAACTCATGCAAATAAACATACTGCCATGGAATACAAAAACAGTCACTGAAAGTTTTTAAACTCTGGAGGGATCAGGTAGAGAGAAGGATGTTTCAATTCTGAGTCATTTACTAAACTGTTGTCAGTTTAAGAGAACAAGGTTAAAACACTTTATCAGCAACATTTGAAACAAAAAGACACAAAATCATTTTCTTTAGTTTATGTTATCTTATGTAACTAATACCTGTTCTGCTCAAATCTAGTTCTTTACTAGTTTAGGAATAACAAAACTGACTATAAATGACAAAAGACTTACAAATGACAATGGTTTAAGATCTGATGAGAGCTTACTGTAAGACAGTTGACATAAGGAAATTCTGATATTTCTGTAATACAAAACATTCACTAACAAAATTTAGCATCATTCTCTTTGACAGTGCTTTTCTGGTATATATATATATATATATATATATGTATGTATGTATATATATATCAGATAAACAAGCCAAACCAGTCAAATACTTTCTCCAATGAGAAAAAAATCCTCTGACATGTTCCAGGGGCCCTCTGGAACATGTCAGAGTTAACTAGAGGTAAAAGCACTTTTTTGCATTTAATTCTATTAGAACTGTCTATCATTACACATTTATTATCTATATACCCAGCACAGTAAACGAGATACTTTAAAAAGGTGGGGCAGCAGGGGAGACTGCTGCTGTCAGTTTAAAAGACAATATATAGAAAGTCAAAATAATTCTACGTTACTAAGCATTCTTGAGAGAATGGTAGCAGATGGTAGATTCCTCTGCTTTCATCTTCAGGAAGGGAAAAAAAGCTACAATAAGAATTCACATTTAGCTGAAAGAACTGTCTAAACTGAAGGCAGAGTATAATATCACCAGGCATACAAAAGACCTGTTAGAGATACATACAAAGAATGAATATGGCTATAGTCAAATTCAACTTAAAAGTTTAAGCAGAATCTCAACTTTAAATGTCTCTTTCTTTCACACAGATATTCAGATATGACCAGAAATATGCTTTGAGATGAAAGAGATCAGGCATTTTACTTCTTCATTTAGGGACTGAGAAATGATGACCTTTGGCTTACAATCAATAGCTTACAAACAGTGAAAATAATAAGAACATAACTCAGCATAACTGTCTAAGACCAGATACAAAAAAGCAGAGAAAGTGCCTAAGTCTACAGGTCTTCCCTGAAAGCTTCAAGAATGTTTTACTCTTTAATAGTAGATAGAGCTTTTTAATAGAATTTGCATAGCAGCTTATAAGATTATTTGCATTAAAAAATATGGAGTCCTCCATGTTTTTTAAAACATACAAACATATCCACAGCATATAAATTAAACAGGAAGACCTGGTGGTTCTCAAAAAAATCTATTACAACTTTTCTCAAAAGTAGTCACACGTTCATCTATCTAAACCTTTACAGTGAAACCTATTTTTCTGGGAGAAACATAATCTTGTCCAGATTCTACAGTTTAATTTTTAAGAATAAATTTTGGTTTGTTAACTAAGTGCATTTAATCAGCTGAAAAAAGCTTTGTTACCATTCTGCTTAGGAATTCAATTTCTCAGGCCATGCAATCATTTTCAATAACAAAATATTTCAAAGGCAAATAAGAGTTATACAGTTAACAAACTTTAGCTTTTAGTCTTTTTAATATTACGATTTTATGGCAACTCACTGAGACTTTAAGCATGAGAAACTGCTTTGATCTTTCAACACTAAGAGCAGACTAACAGTTAAAAAAACTGTTTAACTGGAAACGAGATTCTAATTTTGCTGTGCACTCGATACCAAGACTTACTCGCTTCAATTTCACATAGCATGACTATACTAACTCTTCCACAAGCCTTCTACAACTTTCTTTTTACATTCAGTGTTCTCTCTCTTTAACAATCACTCTCTTTTACTTTCAACAAAACGAATTTCCGTTCTTTACACTTTCTCTCATCAAAACATACATCTTGCAGCATAGAGAAATGCCCTCTCCATCACCTTAAGCAGTTCTAACCAGAACTCAAAACTATTAGAAACTTCAACCTCCAGTGAACACTGAGAAGCAGGACACTGCAAACTGTCAAACCAACATTCCCTAGACTGATAAACTGTCCCGACCCGCGGGATTAACGTGGAGTGTAGCCGGAGACGCCTGCAGAAATGAACAAGCAAGGGACACAAAGAACGACCAGCAAGACAGGATGTCTGATCAAGCTGGCGCAGTTTATTTGCAGCAGGCTTAATTTATACAAGTCAGCAAGGAAGGGGAGGGTCAGAAGATGATTGGTCACCAAGTGGTGCTAGCAGGAATGTGTACAAGGGTGATTGGGTCTTGGTGGGTACTGGCGGGAATAGTAAACCCGGAAAAGAAGCAGGAAATCCGCCATCTTATGGGTGTGGGCCCTTTTGGTCTCCGGCATCTCCTCCTTTTCTATTCTTTTAGGAGGGGTTGGGACAGGAACTTGGAGCTATTTATCCACTGGGTAGACGGTGCCTGTCTTAGGTCTAGAGGTTTAGTACCTGGCCTCTGTTTTCCAGGAGCTTGCCTCTTTTTGGAGTCGGCCTGGTGTCTTCAGGGGAGCTTGCCCTAATACTGGATCGGCCTACATAAATAGGAGCTTGCCCCAGTATTAGATCGGCCCCTGTTATTTTTATCAGAGGTCTTGTGTCTGTCCTGTATTTCTACAGGTACAACCTCTTAATTACCCGTCATTGACTACCCGCCTTAATTGCCCAGAGATGTTGTCAAGGGACAGGACAAGAAACCTTGACATAGCTCGTTCCTGGTTTATTTTATTGCCAGCTTAGGGCTCTATGTAAAGATTCACACCTTGGTCAGCTAAAGCAAGGCGGTGATAATGAACTTGTATGGGTTTTGCTACGAGGGAGTCAATTTGCTGTTTGATTAACATTGTAAGTTTTTGAAAAGCCCAGGGGCCGAAAGAAAGTACTAGTAGTAATCCTAAAAGAGGGCCTAATATAGGAAGGAGGTACGGGAGGAGTCCATTCAATCCTGTCCAAAGAGGGTTCTTCTGGAGTTCTTTCCTTCTTCTCTCGAGATCTTCTTGGAGAATCTTTATCTTATCCCGAACAATGCCTGACTTGTTGGCGTAGAAGCAGCATTTTTCCTGCAAAGCTAAACAGATACCTCCCTGTTCTGCTGTGAGATCTAAACCTCGACGATTTTGCAAAACTACCTCTGCAAGTGAGTCAATTTGGTCCTGGAGATCATTGATTGTTCCTGAGAGTGTTTGAACATCATTAATTAATTGATGGGATAACTTATGGTAGGAATGTATGGCTATTCCTGCCCCTGCTGTTCCTGTGGCCATTGCGGTAGTAATCCCGAGGCCTACTAGGATTGGGATAAGCTGGATGGCTCTTTTAGAGCGTGAATGCCCTGCCATATACTCAAAGCTGGGTATAGGGATAGGTTTTTCTCCTGGGATAATATCAATATCTGGGAGAATACTGGCTTGCACACATAACCCAGTCCAATTTGAGGGTAAGGCAGTGAAGGCCAGGTTTCCTCCACAGATAAAAACTTGTCCAATAGCAGGGCAGAGAGCTGAGGAATAATTAGAAACTTGGGAGCAATTTGTGAAAGAGGCAAATCCTACGTTCACGTCATCACTATTATTCTGGGGCTGCTTTTGTATGCATAGGGATGTGTTAAATCCTACAGGCTGTACTCTAAAGGGTGAGTTAAGAGTACAATTCTGTTCTGGCAGTGTAGTGGTAGCGTTAGTGGGAATTGCGAGGGGCATAGGCGTACCAAGGGTCATGCATAGCCAGCAATTTTCAGCAAGGCTGGGATTAGTAGCGTTTAGTGCGCTATGGGTGGCTTTTAGAATATCAGCAGTCTGGGTGTCAAGATCTATGCCACGAGACTTGGGCAAGGCTAGAGGGTGATACTCTAGGGGAGGGTATATTTCTTTGATAATTTTTTCAATTTTCTTTTGAACTTGGGCTTCTCTCACCTGATCTGTTGGTCCACCACCATCAGATATGTGGATTGGGGCTTGCAGTGGCCAGCAGGTCGCCTTGCCAAGTTTACCATGACAGGAGGCTTGAGCATATTTAGAATGTCCTTGGGGGTTGCTATAATCATACTCGCCTCCAAAGGAACCAGCATAACCATTTTGTAAGATGGCTGTTAGATATTTTTTGCCATCGGCACCAGTGCACTGTTGGACAGTGCGGTAACAGGTAGAGTGTAATTCAGTGGCTTTTTGGCAGGGGTCGGGACAAGGCCCTGGTTTGCCATCAATTGTAGGTATAATTTTGGGTTTTCTTACACATTTCCAAGACTGGGGAGTCCAACCCACTCCAGATGCAGAGATATCTGCTGTGAGGTATGCTAGTTTGTCTTGGCAGTCTACGGGTCTTCTGGTAATAATTTGACCAGGTAAATATTTTGTCCCTTGAGATGTTATTTGTGTATGTCCTCTCAGGCTAGGTTCTAAATCCATCACTCCTCCCTTACAATCACAAGGGCTTCCATACAGCTGAATGAGGAGTTCTTCCTTATTTGGAGGGGGTCCAAACCCTCCTAGGACAACAGTGACTATTACAGTAGCGATAAGGGAATGGGTAGTAGACATGATGACATTTTAGGGTTTAAATGAAAATAGGCAAGATCACTGGTAGTGGGCCTACAACTGTGCTAACAAAGGTCAGATGGGCTTACCTTGTCCAATGATGATGAATATTTATCTTCTCCCTGAAAGGCAAGGAAAAACTGTTCTCAGGGTGGATTCTCCTCCCTGGAATGTATTGAATTATTACAATTTCGTTTTGAAGAAGTATTGATGGGTTTAACAAGGCGTTCGGGTAACCATCGAGGTCCGTTTCCCTGTGTATCATAAACACAGGCGTGACCTCTACCCCAGATAAGAACTGGGTCGGGACCATGCCATTTAAAAGTTAAAGGATCTTTCCATAGGACTTCTGCAAATTGGGTTTTTGTTTCTTGGTGCCACAACCTGTCGGCGGCTGACTTATTGTGGCTATCTAATTGTAAGAAATTGAGTGTAAATAAAGCATGATTAAGGAGGTTTTTTGGAGAGCCTCTTATAGGGTATGCTGTGTTGGTTTTAAGTTTGTTAATTGTACTCTTTATTGTCTGATGGGCCCGCTCGACTATTCCTTGTCCTTGGGGGTTGTACGGGATACCAGTGATATGCTTGATTTGAAATTGGTGACAAAAATTTTGGAACGCTTGCGAAGTGTATCCAGGTCCATTGTCTGTTTTAATAGTCTGAGGCTTACCAATAACAGTAATGCATTGAAGAACATGGGCTATGACATTCTTAGTGGCTTCCCCACTGTGAAGGGTGGCAAATATAAAACCACTGTAAGTATCGATAGTCACATGGGTATATTTAAGAGCTCCAAACTCAGGAATATGGGTAACATCCATTTGCCAGATCTCATTAGGGAGTAAACCTCTCGGGTTGACTCCTAAATGGGGGAGGGGCAGTGAGGTAACACACCCTGAACAATTTTTAACAATCTGCCTAGCTTGTTCTCTGGTGAGTTTAAATAAAAGCCGAAGAGTATGAGCATTCACATGGTGAAGAGCATGATATTGGCTAGCTTTGGTAACTGCATCGGTTGTAACAGAATATGTGAAACGGTCATTCTTGGGTATAACAGTAAGGGGTTCTTTTATGCCTTGACTGTATTTTCCTAAACCTTGGCCAGGCAGATAGCCTTGATTAAGCATTTGTTGGGCAATTATGTCATTTGGGCTGGCCATGACGAGCTTCAATTGGGATAGAATGTCACGGCCCCATAGATTAATGGGCAATCCAGCGACTATGTAAGGTTGGACTTGTCCTGAATTTCCCTCCTTATCCTTCCAAATTAAGATTTTAGAACTTTGCTTTGGGTTAGTAGATTGACCAATGCCTTTGAGATGGGTTATGGACGTACTGCAGGGCCAACTGGGAGGCCACTGTTGGGCTGATATTACTGTAGCATCTGCTCCTGTATCAACTAAACCTTCGAAGGACTTGCCATCTAATTGTAGGGTTAACAAAGGCCATTCAGTGGTAATTTGTTGCACCCAATAAGCATTAGAGGAACCAAAGGCAGCATTCAATCTGAAATTTTTATTGTAACTTTTGTTTGTTAAGTCTAACGGGAGCAATAGGAGTTGAGCTATTCTTTTTCCTTTGTAAATAGATATTGGGCCTGTCGGAGCAGAAGCTAGGAGGGTAATTTGTCCTGTATAATCATTATCAATAACTCCTGGTACAATATGAAGGCCAGCTAATGTAGAGCTCCCCCGTCCTAATATTAGACCAAAGGTACTGGAGGGTAACGGTCCATAGGTTTCTGTGGGGAGCAACTGAATACCTTGATCGGGTACTAATATTGTGTCGGTGGCGGAACAGAGGTCCAAGCCTGCGCTTCCTGGGGTGGCACGGGAGAGGGAGCTGATGCTTGCGCAGGGAGGATTTGCTGTTGTTGAGCTTGGGGAATGAACCTGATAGCCCCTTGGTTCGTATTCAGTGGTGGGGCCAGGGGCTGGCCCCTCTGGGAGTTTCCCTGGAGTGGTGGAAGGGGGGTACCTTCAATATTCGTTTTAGAACGGCATTCATTAGCCCAATGGAAACCACGCCGACACCGAGGGCATAGGGTTTTGGGGGGGAGTATGAGTCAGGGGTGTATGAGGCAGGGAAGTGCGAGGCGGGTGAGGCTGAGTCTCTGCCTGGCACTGGCGAGCAAAATGTCCTGGTTGTTTGCCATTTAAAGGACGTAAGTGCGGGATAAATATTTGGAATCTTAGGGGGATCAGCTATGTCCTGGGTATCAATTTTATCATGGGTATTTGGGGATTCTGTGTCTGGTTGAAATTCAGGGGATTTGTTAGTAGGAATTATGGGTTCGTCAAGAATATCTACGGCTACTGAAGGGCAGGCAGAGGGCGGTCGGGAGTCCTCTCTGAGAGCTTTTTCTCCTGTTTTGATTATAGTTTTAATGTCGGGATCTTGTGAATGAACTTCAAGGACGTCATGAATAAGGTTCCAATATGAAAATGCTGAGACAGGAACTTTTTCAGGGCCAAAGGTCGATTAAAAATCTTGAAGGGCATCACCAACTCTTTTCCACTGTTTGTGATCAATAGTGCCCTCTAGGGGAAACCAGGGACAAGTCTCATGGATAAAAGTAAAAAAATACCTAAGGTCTTTTCTTTTAACCCTAATTCCTCGTGTCCTGAGGGACTCCTTGAGTCCAGTAAGGAAGACTTCATGGGAGTTCAGAGAGTTGCCCATCACTATGGCCGCAACCCTTGCACTGTAAAAATTTGAATCCTTTCCTCCAATTTAGCTGCAATTACATCAATGTCCTGAAACACTGGAGCCACTCTCGTCAGCTCAGACGAGCCCTTGTTTACGTAGGACAGTCGGCAGGTACAATCCGCCTGCTCGGACCCTCTAGGGCAGGGACTCTGGAGTCGGAGTCCCCCGGGTATGCCTTCGAGGTGAACGACCGTTAGCCCAAAGTAAACACAAGGTTTTCAGAGAGGAACAACTAGTGAACAAAACAAGGAATAAATCGCGGCAGCAAACTGGAGGGAAGTGATAAGATCAAATGGACTGCTGAACACCCAAGAGGTTGTTTGGAATCTTGCTTGGGGGATTCGTCTACTCACCTCTCAAGGATCTGTATTACGGACGGGTGAGCCGCAGTGATCCTTCTCCATGCAGAGTCGACATCAGGTCAATACCCGTGCGGTGACTCAAATGAATGCCTGGCCAGGGCTTCCGAGCAGACATTTCAGCAGGAGTCCCGGGGGGCCCCACGTTGGGCGCCAGTTGTCCCGACCCGCGGGATTAACGTGGAGTGTAGCCGGAGACGCCTGCAGAAATGAACAAGCAAGGGACACAAAGAACGACCAGCAAGACAGGATGTCTGATCAAGCTGGCGCAGTTTATTTGCAGCAGGCTTAATTTATACAAGTCAGCAAGGAAGGGGAGGGTCAGAAGATGATTGGTCACCAAGTGGTGCTAGCAGGAATGTGTACAAGGGTGATTGGGTCTTGGTGGGTACTGGCGGGAATAGTAAACCCGGAAAAGAAGCAGGAAATCCGCCATCTTATGGGTGTGGGCCCTTTTGGTCTCCGGCAATAAACTTACGAACACATTCTACAATTTCTGCAACCATGAGCTTCACAGCACAATCTCCCAGCAAACACAGAGCACATCTTCTCAACTTAACAAAACTCTAAGGCTTTAAGTTACTACAAAGATTCTCAGGCTGCAGGTAGGCATACACACTGCAACACACAATTAAAAAGGTGTTCACTTGCCACACTTATCCAGCTCACCTACCTGCAACAACTAAGCTAGCCTACTCACAAGACCCCCACTGAACACTAGACAAAGCCAAGCTTCTAAGCATTCTATTCTTAAAAGATTTAGCAGATAACATGACTCAAATGACTCTAGGTAAACTCAGGCAGCCGACAACTACCAAGACATGCCCGCCTTAGGCAAACTCAAATTAGCATTAATGCTTAACACTTTTTTATCAGGTTTTCTGAAAGTTTTAGAATACTCAATTTTCACAAGCGCTTGTCTTTAAATCAATTTCATTAATACCATCCGGAGGTAGAAAGATATATTCATTTACACCCTTAGGGGGTTGTCTGAGTCTGTCCCATTGTCAGTATAACAATTATTAGGCACGTGAAAGACACAAAAAACAGACACACACAGATTAGACACACAGCGGCTGCTTTTTGTTTTTTCTCAGATTTTCAAACAGAAACCGAGAGGAATCAGAGGGTTGATATTCCTGGCGCCTGAAAATCAACCCTATCTCATCAGATTCACCTTGCCGGAAAACAGACGGGAGGCTACCAGGCGTCCCTGGCCTCCCAACCTCCCCAAGGCGTCCCCCAGGGTTGCAGCCTGCGGTGCTCCTAGTACGTCTACCAACCGCAGTCTCGACCCCTTTACGGGATTGGGACAGCTGCCAGACAGTGGGTACCCCCTTTCAGAATTCTGACCGGTCTCACTGAAAAACAGAAAACAGAACACAGACAAACCAAGGCGCCACTAATCTTACCTCTTCCTCCAAGAGCGACTTTGGGAGTGAAGCGGGGTGAGCGCATGATCCTGGACGAGCCCCCAAATGTTGGATTCTCCCAGAGGAGGACGCCACCCCAAATCACTCACGAAAGGCATCTCTTGATGCAATAAGCGAGAGGAATTTATTCAGGAACCAGCTAGCGGGGGTCCAAGTTAGCCCGACGCAGCGGGTCTCAACAAGGACCCTGAGCACACAAAGCCAGAAGGTTTTATAGCATTTTCAAAGGGGGCAACATTTTCCACAATCACAATACAGTGTTTTTTCATAGACACATAAATCTTTGGCTGGGGCCACATCCTGGGGTCTGGTTAGATAAGATTACCTTCGGAATGTTTAGGGTGGTTCTAGTAAGATAAGCCTGATTTGAGGTCAGCTAATTAAAGGTCACTACATTTAACACTGGCTGACTAACTTGTTTTTCAAGATTCTAATAATTTTCCTCCTTCTAGGTTAGGGGGTGGTATTTAAGCCTTTAAGATGGCTGTACTTATGCTAACTTTTGATTCTTCAGATCCTACAGTCCAAGGGAACCAACATTATGAAGGACTAAGGACAGCTATTAATGAAGACTTAAAGACCATAGAGCAATCCATTACAAAACTTGAAGAATCTCTGACTTCCCTCTCTGAAGTAGTCTTGCAGAATAGACGAGGGCTGGATCTGCTGTTCCTAAAAGAAGGAGGACTGTGTGCAGCTTTAAAAGAAGAATGCTGCTTTTTTGCAGATCATCCTGGAATAGTAAGAGATTCAATGTCAAAGCTTAGGGAAAGGCTAGACCAGAGAAAGAAAGAACGGGAAGCCGGCCAAGGGCTATTTGAATCTTGGTTCACTAGATCCCCGTGGTTTACAACCCTGATATCCACTCTGTCTGGGCCCTTACTCATCCTTGTGTTGCTCCTCACTTTAGGACCCTGTATATTAAATCGGCTGATAACTTTTGTTAGAAAAAGAGTGAGTGCCGTTCATGTACTGATGTTGAGGCAACAATATCATTCACTCACCCAACAAGGAGACACAAACATTCCATGATTGGAATGCCCCTAAAGAGAAGTGGGGAAATGTAGGATCTGAAAAATCAAAAGTTAGCAGAAGTACAGCCATCTTAAAGGCTTAAATACCACCCCCTAACCTAGAAGGAGGAAAATTATTAGAATCTTGAAAAGCAAGTTAGTCAGCCAGTGTTAAATGTAGTGACCTTTAGTTAGCTGACCTCAAATCAGTTAATCATACACACCAAGCTTATCTTGCTAGAACCACCCTAAACATTCCGAAGGTAATCTTATCTAACCAGACCCCAGGATGTGGCCCCAGCCAAAGATTTATGTGTCTATGAAAAAACACTGTATTGTGATTGTGGAAAATGTTGCCCCCTTTGAAAATGCTATAAAACCTTCTGGCTTTGTGTGCTCAGGGTCCTTGTTGAGACCCGCTGCGTCGGACTAACTTGGACCCCCGCTAGCTGGTTCCTGAATAAATTCCTCTTGCTTGTTGCATCAAGAGACGCCTTTCGTGAGTGAATTGGGGCGGCGTCCTCCTCAGGGAGAATCCAACACCTTGAGACTGTGACTCATCCAAAAGGCAGGGAACTGGAAGCTGATAGGAGTGGGAGTGTAGTGTTGAAGGCTCCAGTTATCTATGACCTTTTCTAGCTGTCCTCTTGTTGCTGGGCAGCTGCATCTGGGGAGGTATCTCCCTGCACATTATATAAAACCTCAACTCAGATGGGGAAGGATTCTTGACTCTGATCACAAAAGAATTCCCAAACAGGTCAGACAAGTATGGGTAAGGAAGGAATTCATTAAAGCAAGAAAAGAAGTGAATGGCAGCAGCTGTGCAGGCAGCAGAGGGGGGGAAGGGAAGCTCCCTGAACTCCTGCTCAGCATGGGGCAGATGCCTGCCAAATCCTGAAGCCAGGGTCACCTGGTGTCCAGTGTCCACATGAATCTGCACAGCATGGGAACTGAACCCCCACCACCCCAGGATTTGGGGGAGCTGCAGAGCCCTGGATGGAGGGAGATTATGTTCTGATAACTTCCCAAAGGCAAAGAAAGGAGATTGTCAGGCAGGCTGCTAAGGAGCATGATCATATAGAATCAGGCAGTGGGAATGTGCAGGCCCAAAGCAGAGACCTCAGCAGCCCCTCCCGACTTGTCTGAAGTAGGACAGAGAAAGTGAAGACTTGTGCTTGAGTCTAGAAAATTGAATGAAATAGCAGAGTAACAAAGACACTTAACGTGGGGAAAGAGGGTCTTGTATTAACTTCCCAAGAGGCTTGGAAGAATGCAGAGCCAAAATGCAATAATCTGCGCAACAAGAAGTCTTTATTTAAGGCAAAGTCCATACTCAAAGGAGAGGGGTGGGTGGGCAACCTCAGAAAAGGTTAAAGGCTTAGGATTCATGGTTTTTAAAGATTCCAAGAATGAGGCCAAGAGCCAAGGGTGGGTAGGCTCACCATGTG
Organism: Manis javanica; assembly: GCF_040802235.1. Lineage (NCBI taxonomy): Eukaryota > Metazoa > Chordata > Mammalia > Pholidota > Manidae > Manis > Manis javanica. The sequence goes on along the minus strand of NC_133170.1, from coordinate 36,292,245 downwards.
GCCTCGGGGCCTCTGCAGGGAGGGACATCGTGTCGCCTGCTCAGTCAGCCCTCCACATAGTCTGTAAGGTGAGCTTAACACAAGGAATTTCTTGATCCTGTTCTTCTCCAAGACAATAGTTCCCCTCAAGCAGTGGCAACATGGTGTTTAGAACTGCTTGCCCTGCCTTGAAATAAGGTCAGTTGTTGGCTAATTACCATAAAGTATGTTTGAAATATTACCTCCTAACTCCCTGGTTTTTAAAATGGAATCTTAGCCTTCAGATGGGGTCCCCCCATTCTTACTAGACTGTTTGTATCTGGGCATTTTCCCCATAGGCAGGATGACTTATGACGGTGCTGTCCCAGGCCCTGCCCCTCCTCCCTCTCAGGCCCCTGACGCAGCTCTCCAGGAAACAGCATCCCACCCCATCAGATGGGTTCCTGACCTTCCACACAGAAGAGAGAGGTTCCTAAACCTTTCAGAAAGGGATGAGGCACGTTCTCGCCCTACCGCACCCTTACTCACAAAACAGGAATCATTCCTTTGACCCACAGTGAAGCTGAAAGCTATGGACTTGTAGAAAATGGAGCATTCATTTTGGTGAATTTTCCTTCTGAAAATTCCACTACTACTTATAACAAAGTAATGTTTTCCTAGAATAAATGTCAGTACAAGAAAGGTTGGACCTAGTAGTTCCCGTGGGGAAAAGGAGATTAAGAAACAAGGAGGATAGTCAGAAATAAAAATGCACACTTTTTTCCTTTTTCTTTGTGACAGGGTGTTCACAATTTCACTTTACCCTCCTGGGTCATAGGGGACACCATGGCTAAGTTGAGAGAATTATCAGAACTGTCCCTCCTGTCCCTGTATGGGATTCACAAGCAGAAAGAGAAATCTAGACTGCAAGGGGGTAAGTATACAAACTAATGAGAGGAATGTATTGGATTTGTGACCTTGAAATTGTCACTTAATCACTTCTCTACCAGTTTCCATTCTGCAAAATAGGGTAATGATGACACCATGTTACAGGCAGTGAGGATTCAAATGAATGTATATATTCAAGAGGCTTAGGACAAACAGTACCTGATAATACATTGTCAATAAACATTATGTGTCATTATAATCATTTCTAGTACCTTTAGTTTACCCTCTGGGCTTTAGTTTTCTCATCTGGATAAAAAAAGTTTTGGGCTTAAGCTGAATAATATTTTTCATCCTTTCAGATCAAAGACTCAACAATTTTGCATCTAACAATTGTGTATCAATTGTTCTGATGGCCTATAGGATGAATTTTTCAAGTGGGAGGTATAACAACAGTGGTGTGTTTTCCTCAAACCCTTGCTGGCAGCCACTGTTAAAGCTAATGAAACATGCTCTGCAGTTTTATTTTGCAGAGTAATGCCTGGTGCAGTTCCTGCATTTATGGCACAGCTTAAGTCTTCCATTGGTGCTGAGAGGTGTTTTATTTCTCAGTGATGCCCCTTCTCAGCTAGATTTGGTCCTTTGAAGCCCAGGACATCCTGCCGTGATGAAGGCAGACCCAGAAAAGGCGGTGGAGCCCATGATACCAGGACCGGCGGGTGAAGGGAAGGAGCCAGGACCAGGCAGCTGGGGGGCCGCTGGTGGCAGCTGGGCAGGCAGGCCAAGGCCCCAGAGGAGTGTGGGGTCCGGTGTCAGTAATGGAGAGCCAAAACTCAGCATGGAGAGCAAAAGGAGGTCAGTATGTCAGGGTGGCCTGGCAGTGAAGGAATTCTAAGCCACAGGATATATTCCGAGTCATATACTCTAGACAGTTTGAGGTAAATGGTACAACCTCTCGGGACTCCAACCACTGCCAGACCCTGTTCACCGTGAGGTGAGGACAAGTTCAGCAGAACCCCAGGAGACACCTAGAGGAAAAGCATCCTGGGGGTTGGGCCAGACTGGAAGGATGCTCACTGAGGGCTGTGTGTAGGAACAGAGCCCAGGAATCAGCTTAATATTATGTCCTAAACAACAAAGAACTCAAAGGGTGGACGCAGGGCCCCATCGGCTATACAAGCACCAGGTCTCCCCCCTGCACCTACGGGTACCAGCAGCAGGACTCAATCCCAAGCCACATCAGATGGTAGGGACAGGACTGCTGATTTATTTCCCCCCATTTATTTCCCTAGTCATGATGGACTTCAGAATTCAGCTCCTTTTACTCAAAACGCTGTCCATGGCCAGATACCATAAGATCACCAAGCCTCTGGCTACAAATGCAGTCACAGGCCCCACTCCTGACCAGCTTAATTAGAATCTGTATTACGATGAAATCCCTAGGTGTTCACATGTTCATTAACCTTTCAGAAGCACCTGTCTAGATGCAAGAGATGTAAAGGAAAGTGCAGGGATAGCTAGGCAGTAATTGACAATATTCTAGTAATAGATATCAGGCCCACACATGAAGGAAAGATGGGTTTCCCTATCAGCCTGCCTGTCCTCCCACCTCTGTTCTCCTTTGGCTACAAGAGGTAGCATTTTGGGGAGGTCGGTTCTCCTTGCTTGGCCTGTTTCCCCATCTCATGGTTCTGCCTGTAGGAGTCCTTCCCTGACGGGCTCCTTTGGTCTTGGGCCCAGAAGGCTCATGAGAACTCACTTGTCCCATGTTCTGGTGGAGTCCAGGGCTATTTATAAGCCTAGAAGTCATTTCCTGATTTCTGCCAAAACACAAGCCAATTGTTCAGATTTGGCTGGACAAGAGATTTGTCAGCCACATGTTTGTTGAATTATGAACTGGTTGAACACAGTCATACAAAGAAAACCTGTCCTGTATTGTCTGGGTGACATAGTCACATAGGAATATCAGGTATCTTCTGACCTTTGTCAAAACTTTTGCTCCATCAGTTTCAGAGGTGTCACCAGCAGTAATCTCCTGTGCTACACACACATGCACACACAGGCACACTTACACACACACACACACACACCAAGAAAATTTTTAAAGCTGATAAATGGCTGGTCATAACTATGTTAATGGAAACCTCTTCTTGCTGTACACCAGAGATGGCAAACTATAGCCTATAAGCTAAAACCAACCTTCTGTCCATATTCTGTAAATAAAATGCTACTGAAACTCAGCCACACTCATTCCCTCAGGTAGTTTTATGGCTGCCTTTGTGCTTCCACCCGAGTGCACAATCACAGAGGTCACATGCACCGCAAAGCTTCCAATATTCACTACCTAGCCTTTTACAGAAAGAGATTTGCAGCCCTTGCTGTAGCCCAAAAATAAGGGAAGATTATGTACAACCAATAGCATTTTGTCAAGTTCATGCAGATTCAATGAGTGGTGCACCAGGGGACTTGGACGGCAGCCTGGCCACAGCAAGGCCCCACCACCCAGGGCGGAGGGCTGCCAGGCAGGACACGCTGGGTCCGGAGAAGCTCGGCCTTCTGCTCTCGAGTCGTGTGATCTTGGAAAAGTCACTGAACTTCTTTAAGCCTCAGTTTTCCTTCCTATAAAACACAGTTACTAGTACAGAGCCTGGGGATGGTCGTGGTAACCTAGTCTCTTCTGGGGCAGGGTGTACCCTCACCCCAGAACCAAGAGCTGACACCATATTGCACTGTTGGCCTTTCAGGGCTGCCGCCAAGGCTCCTGTTGGTGAGGACCAGCTGCTGACTGAAGATAGCTGTCATGGCCTCTGGAAACTTGGCCACAGAGTTCAGGACCAGCGTGGCCTTAAGATCATTCTGAAGTCCCTGAAGGACCCCCAGGAGGCAGCCTTCTTGGAAGCAGAGACAGGTGGACCTGCTGGAAATGCAGCATCTCACTTCTTCTATTCCTAGTCAAGGATGTCCCACCATCTACAGGAAATCAGACCACCCACTCCATAATTAACCCTTTACGGTGCCTAGGGAAAAGAAGAATAAGGTCTCTTCTTGCTATTTTATGAGCTTTTTGAGGGCAGGAGCTATGTCTGATTGACCTAGCATAGTATCTGGCCCATCAGAGCTGCTCAGTGTGTTTTTGCTGAGCGGACCACCAAGACTGGAATTATTGTCACTCTGTTAATATGAATGCCTTGCTAATTAAAAAAAAAATCTGGTCATCATTCAGCCAGGAGAGTACATGTGTAGTAGAGAGACCACCAAACAGACACAAGGAATCTTCAGGTGTTGGTGTGGACATTCATGAGGTAATGTCCTCAAAACAGCACCCCTGAGCCTTCAGCGTCCACCACAGGATGGAGGCTCTGAGGCATGCGTCTGCCTTTCATGCTCCCCACCCACTGGGGCAGTGGGTGTGATGGGCAGCAGCTCTCCTCCACCAAGGACAGACGGAGCCCTCATGTGAAGGCTCAGGATGCTACCAGTGTGGGCCTGGGGACCTGGATAAACAGCCCACAGGAAACGGCACAGGCATGCCGAGAGCTGCTGTCCTCACGGCCTCCCACGGGGCCAGGTGCCAGAGAACAGAAGCAGGATGGGCGAAGGCAGAGAAGCACATGTCATGCTGTCACTTCAGGCTATTCCTGAGAAGAGCACTGGCTGACAGCGGGGTGGGAAAGCCATCTGCAGCCCTTGCCGGCTCCTCAGCCCCCTGGTGCAGGCTTTAACAGAGCCTGGACAGTGGAGTCCTCCGGTACCGGCGCAGCTCTCCTTCCCCAGCTCTGGGAGCCGTGTCACGGGACTCAGCTCCCTCTCCTATGAGCAGGGAGTACAAGTAGGATTCCATTAAATAACGTACATAAATTATGCTACTAGCACAGAGCAGATGCTCAACCCAAATTTGTTCTTTCCCTCTTTTCAAATGTTGAGAATCATGAGACTCAGGCTTATGAAAAAAAATATATGCCCATGTTCGGTTCAACTCCATTGCTGGTTTGTCTTCTTCAAGGTGTCCTGGTCGGTGAGGTCCTGAATCACATGAGGAGCGCAGCACAGCCCGCGAGCCGCTGCAGACTGATCATGTATTCTGCAGTAAGGATTTCTGTCTTCTTTCAACATCTGGGTTCAAGCGTGTGGCCTCTCTAAGCAGGGCTCATTGTCCTCGCCACCGTTTCCTTATTGCCCACTGGGTGGCAGACACCTGTTCAAAGCTGTTAAATACTGACCTGTCAGAGCTCCTGGATATGTGCTTGTGTGTACATGGTTGGCTCTTTTTAAAATTTCATTTTATTTATTTATTTATTTTTTGAGAGGGCATCTCTCATATATATTGATCAAATAGTTGTTAACAACAATAAAATTCTGTATAGGGGGGGTCAATGCTCAATGCACAGTCATTACTCCATCTCAAGCCTAGTTCACTTCAGTCTCCAATCTTCTGAAGCATAACGAACAAGTTCTTACATGGTGAACGAATTCTTACATAGTGAATAAGTTCTTACATGGTGAGCAGTACAAGGGCATTCATCACAGAAACTTTCGGTTTTGATCACGCATTATGAACTATAAACAATCAGGTCAAATATGAATATTCGTTTGATTTTTATACTTCATTTATATGTGGATCCCACATTTCTCCCTTTATTATTATTTTTATTTTCAGTAAACTGCTGAAGTGGTAGGTAGATGCAAGATAAAGGTAGAAAACATAGTTTAGTGTTGTAAGAGAGCAATTGTAGATGATCAGGTGTGTGCCTGTAGACTATGTGCTAATCCAAGCTAGACAAGGGCAATAAAACATCCATGGATGCAGAAGCTTTCTCTCAACACAGGGGGCGGGGGTGTGAGGTTCTAAGCTTCACCACTGTTGTTCCCCAATTTCTCACCTGATGGCCCCCCTGCGACTGTGCCTGTCTTAGGTTGTTCCTCCCTTGAGGAATCTTACCCATCTCTGGCTAACCAGTCATCTTCCGGGGCCATACAGGGAAATGTAAAGTTGGTAAGTGAGAGAGAAGCCATATTGTGTGAAAAGGTTAGCTTTTTACTTCTTTGCAGATTTATGCCCTGTGGCTTCTATGCCCAGCACTTGTCTTGAGGTATCTTTACCACCTGGAGGAATTATGATACTCGGTAAATTCGATATGAGGCATGAATTCTATTTAAGGGTTGTAATTAGGAAGGAAGAAGAAAAGTTATAGAGGTAGCATATGGAAGAAAACATGGGAGGATTGATTATTTCTTTGACATATCTTCTTGTAGAGTACCTTAAGTATGTATAGGTTTTAAACTACTAACTAACTTGCGCACACATATTAACATAATAGAAATACGGTGACATAAACAAAGCAAATCTATAATTACCATCCATCTCCAGTGAAGCCAAGAAAACCATTTAGGTACCCTAGGCATTTGTGAAAATTAGTCTATGATATGATGGATATTGTCCAACTGTACTTGAACAGTCTGAGAGAAGTCAGACAAATTAAAGCAACCCATTTCTGGGATCTGTTCACATCCCATATGTTCTTTTAACCGTAGATAGTCCATAGTCGTAAGATTTTGGAGTGCTACAACTTGCACCCCTCCCAACTCCTGATTGAGTTCCAACAGTACAGATCTGGTTAAATTCATTGTCTCACTGTATGCACATGCCAGCCTAGACATCTCCCTCCTCATTCCAATGGCAAGTCCAGGAAATGGTGGGGTGGACACAGCCACAACCGCAGGATCGCCCGGATCCCTGTGGAGGCTTTTTGATGATCATCTCCCGGCACGAGTCCTCCAGAGAGTGCTGATGCTGGAAGCTCCTCCTCATATCATATCTTAGTTCATTTTCTGGGTAGCCAAGCTAGGCCTTGATCTTCTGCATAGAAACAAACAGACCCTTTGCCCACCCTTTGACATGCCCTCTATACCACTGTGTAGAACTCATTGGAGGTCAGCACACAGGAACCGATTTTTTTTTTTTTAATATTTAATCTACACTTACATGAAGAATACTATGTTTACTATGCTCTCCCCTATATCAGGTCCCCCCTAAAAACCACATTACGGTCACTGTCCATCAGCATAGCAAAATGTAGAATCACTACTTGTCCTCTCTGTGTTGTACAGCCCTACCTCCCCTTTCTCCCTCCCCCCCACTATGCATGCTAATCTTAATACCCCACTTCTTCTCGCCCCCCTTATCCCCACTGCCCACCCATCCTCCCCAGTTCCTTTCCCTTTGGTACCTGTTAGTCCATTTTTGGGTTCTGTAATTCCGGTGCGGTTTTGTTCCTTCAGTTTTTCCTTTGTTCTTATACTCCTCAGATGAGTGAAATCATTTGGTATTTCTCTTTCTCCGCTTGGCTTATTTCACTGAGCATAATACTCTCCAGCTCCATCCATATAGCTGCAAATGGTAGGATTTTTCCTCTTCTTATGGCTGAGTAGTATTCCATTGTGTATATGTACCACATCTTCTTTATCCATTCATCTACCGATGGACATTTAGGTTGCTTCCAATTCTCGGCTATTGTAAATAGTGCTGCAATAAACATAGGGGTGCATCTGTCTTTCTCAAACTTGATTGCTGCGTCCTTAGGGTAAATTCCTAGGAGTGGAATTCCTGGGTCAAATGGTAGGTCTGTTTTGAGCATTTTGATGAACCTCCATACTGCTTTCCACAATGGTTGAACTAATTTACATTCTCACCAGCAGTGTAGGAAGGTTCCCCTTTCTCCACAGCCTTACCAACATTTGTTGTTGTTTGTCTTTTGGATGGCAGCTATGCTTACTGGTGTGAGGTGATACCTCTTTATAGTTTTAATTGCATTTCTCTGATAATTAGCGATGTGGAGCATCTTTTCATGTGTCTGTTGGCCATCTGCATTTCTTTTTTAGAGAACTGTCTGTTCAGTTCCTCTCCCCATTTTTTAATTGGGTTATTTGTTTTTGTTTGTTGAGGCTTGTGAGCTCTTTATATATTCTGGACGTCAAGCCTTTATCGGATCTGTCATTTTCAAATATATTCTCCCATACTGTGGGGTTCCTTTTTGTTCTATTGATGGTGTCTTTCACTGTACAGAAACTTTTCAGCTTAATGTAGTCCCACTTGCTCATTTTTGCTGTTGTTTTCCTTGCCCGGGGAGATATGTTCAAGAAGAGGTCACTCATGTTTATGTCTAAGAGGTTTTTTCCTATGTTTTTTCCCAAGACTTTAATGGTTTCATGACTTATATTCAGGTCTTTGATCCATTTTGACTTTAGCTTTGTATACGGGGTTAGACAAAGGTTCAGTTTCATTCTCCTACATGTAGCTCTCCAGTTTTGCCAGCACCATCTGTTGAAGAGACTGTCATTTTGCCATTGTATGTCCATGGCTCCTTTATCAAATATTAATTGACCATATATGTTTGGGTTAATTTCTGGAGTCTCTAATCTGTTCCACTGGTCTGTGGCTCTGTTCTTGTGCCAGTACCAAATTGTCTTGATTACTATGGTTTTGTAGTAGAGCTTGAAGTTGGGGAGTGAGATCCCCCCTACTTTATTCTTCTTTCTCAGGATTGCTTTGGCTATTCGGGGTCTTTGGTGTTTCCATATGAATTTTTTAACTATTTGTTCCAGTTCGTTGAAAAATGTTGCTGGTAATTTGATAGGGATTGCATCAAATCTGTATATTGCTTTAGGCAGGATGGCCATTTTGACGATATTAATTCTTCCTAGCCATGAGCAGCGGATGAGTTTCCATTTGTTAGTGTCCCCTTTAATTTCTCTTAAGAGTGACTTGTAGTTTTCAGAGTCTTTCACCTCTTTGGTTAGGTTTATTCCTAGGTATTTTATTCTTTTTGATGCAATTGTGAATGGAATTGTTTTCGTGATTTCTCTTTCTATTGGTTCATTGTTAGTGTATAGGAAAGCTACATATTTCTGTGTGTTAATTTTGTATCCTGCAACTTTGCTGTATTCCGATATAAGTTCTAATAGTTTTGGAGTGGAATCTTTAGGGTTTTTTATGTACAGTATCATATCATCTGCAAATAGTGAAGTTTAACTTCTTCTTTACTAATCTGGATTCCTTGTATTTCTTTGTTTTGTCTGATTGCCATGGCTAGGACATCCAGTACTATGTTAAATAACAGTGGGGAGAGTGGGCATCCCTGTCTGGTCCCCAATCTCAGAGGAAATGCTTTCAGCTTCTCGCTGTTCAGTATAATGCTGGGTGTGGGTTTATCATATATGGCCTTTATTATTTTGAGATACTTGCCCTCTATTCCCATTTTGCTGAGAGTTTTTATCATGAATGGATGTTGAATTTTGTCAAATGCTTTTTCAGCATCTATGGAGATGATCATGTGGTTTTTGTCTTTCTTTTTGTTGATGTGGTGGATGATGTTGATGGGTTCTCGAATGTTGTACCATCCTTGCATCCCTGGGATGAATCCCACTTGGTCATGGTGTATGATCCTTTTGATATACTGTTGAATTCTGTTTGCTAATATTTTATTGAGTATTTTTGCATCTACATTCATCAGGGATATTGGTCTGTAATTTTCTTTTTTGGTGGGGTCTTTGCCTGGTTTTGGTATTAGGGTGATGTTGGCTTCATAGAATGAGTTTGGGAGTATTCCCTCCTCTTCTGTTTTTTGGAACACTTTAAGGAGAATGGGTATTATGTCTTCTCTGTGTGTCTGATAAAATTCTCAGGTAAATCTGTCCCGCCCCAGGGTTTTGTTCTTGGGTAGTTTTTTGATTACCATTTCAATTTCTTTGCTTGTAATTGATTTGTTTAACTTTTGTGTTTCTTCCTTGGTCAGTCTTGGGAGGTTGTATTTTTCTAGGAAGTTTTTTATTTCTTCTAGGTTTTCCAGCTTGTTGGCATATAGGTTTTCATAGTAGTCTTTAATATTTCTTTGTATTTCTGTGGAGTCTGTCGTGATTTTTCCATTCTGATTTCTGATTATGTTGATTTGTGTTGATTCTCTTTTTCTTTTAATAAGTTTGGCTAGAGGATTATCTATTTTGTTTATTTTCTCATAGAACCAGCTCTTGGTTTCGTTAATTTTTGCTATTGTTTTATTCTTCTCAATTTTGTTTATTTCTTCTCTGATCTTTATTATGTCCCTTCTTCTGCTGACTTTAGGCCTCATTCTTCTTTTTCCAGTTTCAATAGTTGTGATGTTAGACTATTCATTTGGGATTGTTCTTCCTTCTTCAGGTGTGCCTGGATCGCTATATATTTCCCTCCTAAGACTGCTTTTGCTGCATCCCACAGAAGTTGGGGCTTAGTGTTGTTGTTGTCATTTGTTTCTATATATTCCTTGATCTCTATTTTAATTTGTTCATTGATCCATTGATTATTTAGGTGCATGTTGTTAAGCCTCCATGTGTTTGTGAGCCTTTTTGTTTTCTTTGTAGAATTTATTTCTAGTTTTATACCTTTGTGGTCTGAAAACTTGTTTGGTAGAATTTCAATATTTTGGAATTTACTGAGGCTTTTTTTGTGAGCTAGTATGTGGTCTATTCTGGAGAATGTTCCATGTGCGCTTGAGAAGAATGTATATCCTGTTGCTTTTGGATGTAGAGTTCTATAGATGTCTGTTAGGTCCATCTGTTCTAGTGTGTTGTTCAATGCCGGTGTGTCCTTACTTATTTTCTGCCCAGTGGATCTATCCTTTGGGGTGAGTGGTGTGTTGAAGTCTCCTAAGATGAATGCATTGCAGTCTGTTTCCCTCTTTAGTTCTGTTAGTATTTGTTTTACAAATGCTTGTGCTCCTGTGTTGGGTGCATATATATTTAGAATGGTTATATCCTCTTGTTGGACTGAGCCCTTTATCATTATGTAGTGTCCTTCTTTATCTCTTGTTACTTTCTTTGTTTTGAAGTCTATTTTGTCTGATATTAGTACTGCAACCCCTGCTTTCTTCTCATTGTTGTTTGCCTGAAATATGTTTTTCCATCCTTTGACTTTTAGTCTGTGCTTGTCTTTGGGTTTGAGGTGAGTTTCTTGTAAGCAGCATATAGATGAGTCTTGCTTTTTTATCCATTCTATTACTCTGTGTCTTTTGATTGGTGCATTAAGTCCATTTACATTTGGGGTGACTATTGAGAGATATGTACTTATTGCCATTGTAGGCTTTAGATTTGTGGTTACCAAAGATTCAAGGTTAGCTTCTTTAGTATCTTACTGCCTAACTTAGCTCGCTTATTGAGCTGTTATATACACTGTCTGGAGATTCTTTTCTTCTCTCCCTTCTTATTCCTCCTCCTCCATTCTTCATATGTTGTGTGTTTTGTTCTGTGCTCTTTTTGTGAGTGCTCCCATCTAGAGCAGTCCCTGTAAGATGCCCTGTAGAGGTGGTTTGTGGGAAGCAAATTCCCTCAGCTTTTGCATGTCTGGGAATTGTTTAATCCCGCCATCATATTTAAATGATAGTCGTGCTGGATACAGTATCCTTGGTTCAAGGCCCTTCTGTTTCATTGCATTATATATATCATGCCATTTTCTTCTGGCCTGTAGGGTTTCTGTGAAGAAGTCTGATGCTAGCCTGATGGGTTTTCCTTTATAGGTGATCTTTTTCTCTCTAGCTGCCTTTAAAACTCTTTCCTTGTCCTTGATCCTTGCCATTTTAATTATTATGTGTCTTGGTGTTGTCCTCCTTGGATCCTTTCTGTTGGGGGTTCTGTGTATTTCCGTGGTCTGTTTGATTATTTCCTCCCCCCATTTGGGGAAGTTTTCAGCAATTATTTCTTCAAAGAGACTTTCTATCCCTTTTCCTCTTTCTTCTTCTTCTGGTACCCCTATAATATGAATATTATTCCTTTTGGATTGGTCACATAGTTCTCTTAGTGTTGTTTCATTCCTGGGGATCCTTTTATCTCTCTCTATGTCAGCTTCTATACATTTCTGTTCTCTGTTTTCTATTCCTTCAATGGCCTCTTGCATCTTATCCATTCTGCTTATATATCCTTCCAGGGATTGTTTCACTTCTGTGATCTCCTTCCTGACATCTGTGATCTCACTCCAGACTTCATCCCATTGCTCTTGCATTTTTCTCTGCATCTCTGTCAGCATGTTCATGATTTTTATTTTGAATTATTTTTCAGGAGGACTGGTTAAGTCTGTCTCCTTCTCAGGTGTTGTCTCTGTGATCTTTGTCTGCCTGTAGTTTTGCCTTTTCATGGTGATAGAGATAGTTTGCAGAGCTGGTACGAGTGACCACTGGAACAGCTTTCCTTCTTGTTGGTTTGTGGCCTTCCTCTCCTGGGAGAATAGTGACCTCTAGTGGCTTATGCTTGGCAGCTGTGCGCAGACAGGGTTTCTGCTACCTGCCTCGTTGCTATGGAGTTTAGATCCGCTTTTGCTGTGGGTGTGGCCTGGCTGGGGCTGCTCCTCCAAAATGGTGGAGCCCCGTTGGATGGGGAGTGGCCAGGAGGCTATTTATCTCCATAATGGGCTTCTGTGTTCCCTGTTGCCCAGGGGTTAGAGTGCCCAGAGATCCCCAGATTCCCTGCCTCTGGGCTAAGTGTCCTGTCCTGCCCCTTTAAGACTTCCAATAAGCACTCTCCAAACCAAAACAACAACAGCAACAACGAAAGAGGGAAAAAAAAAGGTAAAAAACGCGCAATTTTCTTTGTTCTCAGGCGCCAGTCTCAGGCACCTGCTCACCGGTCTTGCTGCCTTGTTTCCCTAGTATTGAGGTCCCTGTCCCTTTAAGGCTTCCAAAAAGCACTCACCAAAAAAAAAAAAAGGGAGATACGTGCGATATTGTTTGTCCTCAGGCGCCGTTCTCAGGTACCCGCTCACCGGTCTTGCTGCCCTATTTCCCTAGTATTGGGGTCCCTGTCCCTTTAAGGCTTCCAAAAAGCACTCGCCAAAAAAAAAAAAAAAAACCGCTCTGGTTTCTTTCCACCCGCCGGGAGCCGGGGGGAGGGGCGCTCGGGTCCTGCCAGGCCGGGGCTTGTATCTCACCCCCTTCACGATGTGCTGGGTTCTCACAGGTGTGGATGTGGTCTGGATGTTGTCCTGTGCCCTCTGGTCTCTATTTTAGGAGTTGTCTTTGTTATATTTTCATAATTCTATGTGGTTTTGGGAGGAGAGTTCCTCTGCTCTACTCATGCCGCCATCTTGGCTCCGCCCCCTTTCATTTTATTTTTTAAGCTTAAAATTTTAATTTTAAAATTAAGTACATAATTCTGGCCCTTGAGGAACTTACAAACTAATCCTGACAAGAAGACAAGTAAACACATAAGTACCTGACAAAGCAGTATAGCAATGCCATGCAAGCAAACGTTTGGTGCCTCAGAGGGGGGACCATCACTTCTGCTTAGATGACAGCCAGGGCAGCAGGAGAGGAAAAGCTGAGAGGACCTGGGGATGGATTGGCACGTGAGTGGAGGGGGTGATGCGCAAGGTCAAGCCACAGATTGAGGGCGGTGTTTTAAGCCTTGATGGCCGAAAGGAGGGTGAAACTATTAACAGAGGATGTCGTGGGCCGGGAGGATGTACAGATTAGAGAAATGGGCTGGAAATCACAGCAGAAAGCTCCAGATGGTGGAGGGGATAGAAGAGAGAAAAGGACAAACAGCACATTGAAGGTAGAGTTATGCTTGAGTGCAGAAAGAGAGAGGGATCCTGGAGATGGCCACCCCGGGGACACTGACAGGGAGAAGGCTGCAGACGGGGAGAAGGCTGCAGATGTGTCTGCCATGCATGGAAGCGGCCATCCATGGAGTGGGGATGAGCAGGGGACAGGGAGCAGCAGGCGGCTCAGCCTCCCACCCACTTCTCCATGGCAGGGGGCCTCTCCGATGGGCTTTGTCTGGAAAGAGCCATGTTTTCCTTTCTGCAGTAAAGACAGGAGAAGTGATTAAAGACAGGGAAGTTTATCATTAGGGGTTCTAAGTGATATAAACTAGAGAACATGCTCTGCAGGGAACAAAGTATAAGGCTTCCTGGAAAGAGGTGAGCCTGAGGTCAGTCAGTTCTGCTGGTTTTTCTAGTCTCTGATCTGGTTTCCAGTTCTAACTTGTGTGACTCGATTTCTTTTTCTAGTAAATCTGTTCTAACCTCTTTTGACTATGTGTACACTGCCACAAAATTTAAGCAATGAAATGTTATACCCATTTTGTACATATGAAAGTTGAAGGCTTTCAAAAGTTATGTGGTTAATCAGTGGCAAAACTGGGACTGAACACTATAGTACCCTCTGCTTTCCAGCCACTCTGGGATAAACGTTTAAATTATTTTTACACTACAAGCTTACTTCCTTACCTTTTATCCTCTCTAAACACTTAAAATCTCATATATTCTTCCCTAACTTTAAAGTCACAGATTGTTCTAATCTATAGAAAAAATGTAATCCAGCATTAATGTTCCAAGATATTGTAAAACTTAATGATAGTCAACAAAACAAGCTAAAGCAGAGATATGTTCTATTGGGAAAAGGAATGGGACAGAATCAAAGGACTTGACCCAAATTCCCTTTCTTCCGTCTTTCAGTTATGTGACATTGACCAAGTTACTTGATCTACCTGGGTCCATTTCTTCATCTTTTAAAGGGAAATAGTGGTATGTGTGTGAATGTCACTGTTCGACACACAGCAGATGGCCAACTGGAATCAGTTTTCCCTTCTCTACTTGAGTCATTGGGAGCATGACAGAAGTAACCGAATCACAAGCCCTGGCGGCACTTACAGGCGCTGGGCGCATACGTACTGAACATGAATCTCAACTGGAGACAAAAATAAAAAATGATTTATTTCAAATCTCTGTAGCACGACACTACTGTGAGTGGCCTACAGATGGTGCTGTATGTTTACAACGGAATCCTTCCTCCCTATGCTTCCTGCCACTTAATGGAATTGTATCTTGAGAAGGGGTAAGTGTCTAAGAGCAGCTCTTCACAGTTAATATCACTGGACCTCAGTTTTTATTATTATGATTGGTATTGACTTTAATATAGTCTTAAAAAGTTTAATTTTTAGTTAAGTGAATAAAAATGCTTTTTTCCACTTTCAAGTTTTATGAAACAATTTTACCCAAACTGTATGTGTTTTCTCTTTACTGGTAGAGCCCATTTTGCACACCAAAACCTGTTTTCCAGATACATTGGCTAATAAGAGTGATTTGGGCTGCTGTACAAATGGACCTTGAATCCTCAGAGACCCAGTGGAGATTGATTTTCCCTCATATGACAGTCTGATGCAGGTGCGCCTGGCCAGTTGGAGGTGCCTTGCCATGCTGTCATTCACACATGTGCTGTGGGGACCCAGGGCTCCATTTCTGGACTGTGTTCACCTGCAGGTGCCTTGCAGAAAGGAAGAGAGGATGGATAAGGCAACGTGCTCATCAACCTTATCCCAGAAGGACACAAAGCCCTTCCCCCTCCTTTCTGGCTATAATTAGCCACTTCAACCCAGCTAGGTGCAACGGGGTCTGGGGTTACATTTTCAGCCATAACTCTATTTTATGGAAAAAGAATCACAAAAAATTTCGGTGGAATATTAGTTATCTTTGCATATCATCTTGAGATAGAAGATGCTGTCATTGGAAAAGTTATCCTACAATAAAAGTCCTCATTCACATAATATCAGGGAACTTTTAAAAAATAGACCTTATAAGTGACTATTTGTAGTTACTGCTTTTTAAAGAGATGTTTTAAAAGACTTGTTTATAACATTTGGAGTTGCCATGGTGAGGTCACCACACCAAGAAGGATTGCTGAATCCTGCTTGAATTTCCCTCCTGCCTCTTTGGCAAATGACTTCCACAAGCACCTCATACTAGCTTTGCAAGGTTTGTTCAGGCCAAACATTACATAGTTTTATGAAATACAGTATTGAGAGAGCCCTCCTTAATATGAGAGAACACAGGACTTGAAAATACACCACCCCTTCTTTCTGAGTATATCATTGATAAAGCTTTGCTGTATATTCAAGCACATGTTATATATCATTCAGTTCCATGTTTATGGCCTGGTTAAGGAGAGGGGAGATACATTCATTCAGGGGAAAGGTGGAAAGAAATACTGAGAGAATTAAAAACAGAAATGAAGGAGCAGATAAGAAGCATGAAAGGGAGAGAACAGGGGAAACAACACCCAGTACCTCATTGCCCGCCCCCTACTTCTTATTCAAAGGCTCCTCAAATCACCCTCAAACCTCTCAGCATCTTCTCTGATTGAGCACCTTGGTTTCCACCTCCTTTTCCCCTGCTTATCTAAGAAACCAGACCTCTCATTTCCTCCTTCCAGATCAGTCCCACCTGCCGCAGTCTCCCTATTCCTGTGACTTAATTGGCCCACAGATTCTTCCAGTAGTCCTTCAGCTGACATGTTACAGGTCATGGGGAAAGAAATTCAATGGCAGTTCAACAACACAGAGCTAACAGCTCTGTCCTCTACCCTCTTCCACCAGGGAGTACTTCATAGAGATGTACTATCGGAATGAGACTCAGTGTGAGCCGCACGCCCTCACTCTTCCTGTGAAACCTGTTCTGAGGACAAAAGGAATGTATAACGCTTTCATTCTGTGACTTCAGAAAACCTAAACACACTCACAGGTCTGGCTAAAACTACTCACTATACAAGAAAATATCATGTTCCAGTGACACTCCTCAGAGTCCTGTAGATATGCCAGGTGGCAGATTGAACACATCTGGAGAACACCATGCTATGTCACTATTAAGGATAAGGATGAAATGGCATCTAGAGGTATTTTCTACTCGATGCCAGAGTCTATAGAGCAAAGCCATCCCCTCTCCTAGTTGATCATGGAATGACTGACACAAGACATTAATTGATAAGTTTATTTTTGTTATTTCTTTCCCAAGTAGATGTGTGGTCTTGGGGCCATTATCTCATTATTCCATTATTCTTTCTTCTCCATGTGTGGGACTTTCCTCCAGTGGTGAGCCAAGTGTGAGTAGTAAATAAAGTCATTATTAAGAATTTCAAAAGTATTACTTTTCTTTGTTAAGTACTTAACAAGTATAAGTTATTTATTTATTTATTATTGAAGTACAGATCTTACAATTGGTTTCAGGTGTACCTTACAAGGTACAATCTTACATTGGTTTCAGGTGTAAAAACACAGTTGTTCACCAGTTACCCAAATTACTAAATCCTCACTCCCACTAGTGCAGTTACTATCTTTCAACATAAGAAGATGTTACAGATTCATTGGCTATATTCTCCATGCTGTGATGCCATTCCTACAGAAAACTCGGATTATGATAGAGAATTTTTGTGCCCTTCATCCCCCACCCCCTCCCACCAACCTACCATAGCCCCTCCCCCATGGAAATCACCAGTTACTTCTCAGTGTCTATGAGTCTACTGCTATTTGTTCATTTTGTTTTGGTTTGGTTTTAGATTCCACAAATATGTAAAATCATATGATATTTGTCTTTCTCCATCTGTCTTATTTCACGGAGCGTAATACCCTCTAGGTCCATCCATTCTGTTGCAAATGGTAGGATTTGTTTTCTTCTTATGGCTGAATAATATTCCATTGTGTATATGTAACACGTCTTCTTTATCCATTCATACACTGATGGCCACTAGGTTGCTTCCATGTCTTGGCTATTATAAATAATATGGCAATAAACATAGGGGTTCATATGTCTTTTCTAATCAGGGATTTTGTTTTCTTTGGGTAAATTCCTAGAGGTGGAATTACTGGGTCATATGATATTTCTATTTTTAGTTTTTGAGGAACTGCCATACTGCTTTCCACAGTGGCTGCATCAACTAACATTCACACCAACAGTGTAGGAGGGTTCCTTTTTCTCCACATCCTCACCAACACTTGTTATTTCTTGTCTTTCAGATAGTGGCCATTCTGATGGGTGTGAAGTGATAATCTCATTGTGGTTTTGAGTTTTATTTCCCTGATGATTAGTGATGAAAAATGTGGAGCATCTTTTTATGTGCCTGTTGGACATCTGTATTTCTTCTTCAGAAAAATGTCTGTTCAGGTCCTCTGGCCATTTTCTAACGGGGTTATTTGTTTTGTTATGGTTGAGTCATATGAATTCTTTATATATTTTGGATATTAACTCCTTATCAGATAAATCATTTACAAATATATTCTCCATACAGTAGGATGCCTTTTGTTCTGTTGATGGTGTTCTTTGCTGTACAGAAGCTTTTTGTTGGGTGTAGTCCCACTTCTTCATCTTTTATTTTGTTTCCCTTGCTTGAGGAGATGTACCTAGAAAAACTGCTCATACCTGTGCTCAAAAGATTTTTGCCTATGTTCTCTTCTATGGTTTCATGTCTTACATTCAGGTTTTTAACCCATTTTTAGTTTACTTTTGTGTAAGGAGCTAGACAATCCAGTTTCATTGTCTTGCATGTAGCTGTCCAGTTTTCCCAACACCAGTTTTTGAAGAGGCTGTCTTTTCCTGATTTTATATCCATGTCTCCTTTATTATCTATTAATTGTCCATAGATGTATGGGTTTTATATCTGGGCTCTATATTCTAATCCATTGATCTATGGGTCTGTGCTTGTGTTAGGATCGTACTGCTTTGATTACTGTACCTTTGTAGTACAGACTGAAGTCAGAAACTATAATATATCCAGCTATGTTCTTCATTCTGAGAATTTCTTTGGCTAGTTGGGGTCCTTTGTGGTTCCACATGAATTTTAGAATTATTTGCTCCAGTTCATTGACAAATGCTGGATTGCATTGAGTCCGTAGATTGCTTTAGGCAGGAGGGCCATTTTGACAATAGTAATTGTTCCTATCCATGAGCACAGGATGAATTTCCATTTATTTGTAGCTTTAATTTCTCTCAAGAGTATAGTAGTTTTCAGAGTATAGGTCTTTCACCTCCTTGGCTAGGTTCATTAGTAGTATTTTATTCTTTTTCATGCAATTGTAAATGGAATTGTTTTCCTAATTTCTGTTTCTGCTAGTTCATTGTTAGTATATAGGAATGCAAGAGATTTCTGTGTATTAATTTGTATCCTGCAATTTTTCTGAATTCAGTTATTAGTTCTAACAGTCTTTTGGTGGGGTCTTTAGGGTTTTCTATGTACAATATCATGTCATCTGAACATAGTGACAGTTTTACTTCTTCCTTACCAATTTGGATGCCTTTTATTTCTTCTTCTTGTCTGATTGCCATGGGTAGGATCTCCAGTACAATGTTAAATAAAAGTGGTGAGAGTAGGCATCCTTGTCTTTTTCCTGATCTTAGAGAAAAAGCTTTTAGCTTTTAGCCATTGAGTATGATTTTAATTGTGGATTTGTCATATATGGCACTTATTATGTTAAGGTACATTCCCTCTATACCCATTTTGTTTGAGAGTTTTGATCATGAATGAATGTTGAATTTTGTCAAATGCTTTTTCAGCATCTATTGAGATAATCATGTGATTTTTATCCTTTTTGTTAATGTGGTGTATCGCATTGGCTTATTTACAAGTACTGTACTATCCTTACATCCCTGGAATAAATCCCACTTGGTCATGATGGATCACCCTTTCGATGTATTTTTTAATTCATTTTGCTAATATTTGGTTGAGGATTTTTGCATCTATGTTCTTCAAGGATATTGGTCTATAATTTTTTTTTCAGTGTCTGTCTGGTTTTGGAATTAAAGTGATGCTGGCCACATAGCATGAGTTTGGAAGTGTTCACTCCTCTTCTAATTTTTGGAAAACTTTAAGGAGGATGGGTATTAGTGATTTTTAGATGTTTGGTAGAATTCTTCTGTGAAGCCAACTGGTCCTGGACTTTGTTGGGAGTTTTTGATTGCCAATTTGATTTAATTGATGGTGACTGGTCTGTTCAGATTTTCTGCTTCTTTCTGGGTCAGTCTTGGAAGGTTGTACTTCTCTAGGAAGGTGTCCATTTTTCCTAGATTGCCCAATTTATTGGCATATAATTTTTCATAGAATTCTCTAATAATTCTTTGTATTTCTGTGGCATGTTGTAACTATTCCTTTTTTTTTTTTGTTTTTGATTTTGTTTATTTGTGCCCTCTCTCTTTTTTTCTTTTTTCAGATAAGTCTGGCTAGGGGTTTGTCTATTTTGTCTGTCTTCTCAAAGAACCAGCTCTTAGTTTCAATTTTTTCTATTTTTTTAATTCTCCTCTATTTTACTTATTTCTCCTCTGATCTTTCTTATGTCCCTCCTTCTACTAACTTTGGGTTTCATTTTTTCTTCTTTTTCGAGTTTCTTTAGTTGAGAGTTTAGACTGTTTATTTGAGGTTATTCTTGTTTCTTGTGGTAAACCTGTATTGCTATGTCCTTCCCTCTTAGATCCACTTTTGCAGCATCCCACATATTTTAAACTGTTGTGTTTTTGTTTTCATTTGTTTACATGTATTTCTTGATTTGTTTTAATTTTTTCTTTGGTCCATTGTTTATTTAGAAGCATGTAGTTTAGCCTCCATGTGTTTGTGAGTTTTTTAAAATTTTCTTTGTGTAATTGATTTCTAGTTCATACAATTGTGATCTGGAAAGATACTTGATATAATTTCAGTCTTTTTAAATTTATTGAGGCTATTTTTGTGTCCTAATATGTTATCTATTCTGGAGAACATTCCATGTGCACTTGAGAAAGATGTGTATCCTGCTGTTTTGGGGTGGAATGTTCTGTAGACATCTGTTAAGTCCATATGATCAAGTGTGCTCTGTTTCCTTCATTTATTTTCTGTCTGGTTGATCTGTACATTCATGTAAGTGGTCTGTTAGAATCCCCTAATATGACTTGAGTTGCCATCTATTCCTCCCTTTAGTTCTGTTAGTATTTGTTTCACATATTTAGGTGCTCCTATATTGGGTACATAGATATTTATAATGGTTATATCCTCTTGTTGGACTGACCCCTTTATCATTATGTAATATCCTTGTTTGTCTCTTGTTACTTTCTTTGTTTTGAAATCTATTTTGTCTGATATAGTGCTGCAACTCCTGCTTTTTTCTACCTGTAATATCTTTTCCTGTCCCTTCACTTTCAGCCTGTGTATGTCTTTAGGTCTGACATGAGTCTCTTGTAAGCAACATATAGACGAGTCTTGCTTCTTTAGCCATTTTGCCACCCTGTGTGTTCTGGTTGGTGCATTCAGTCCATTTACATTTGAGGTAGTTATTCATAGGTATGCACTTATTGCTATTTTATTCATTGTTTTCAGGTTGTTTTTGCATGTCTTTTCTGATCTTTTCTTCCTCTAATATACTCTTCTCTTGTTATTTGCCAGTTTTCTTTAGTGGTATGATTTGATTTCTTATTTAAGTCTTTGTGTATCCAGTATAGGCTTTGTGAGCCATGCTGCTACCTTTCTGTGTGTTGTGGTGGGAAGGCCATGCTCCCTGCCTTGCTGTGATGGTGGTGCTACCGGGACAACAGGATGGGTAGGGAAGGTGCACAGGGCAGTGCCTCAGGGCTGAGCTGCCAGCAGGGCAGTGGAGCATTTGGGGCTGGTTCCTGTGAGTGCCCTGCAGCTGGACTGAGGGAGGGCTGCAGAAATAATCATCTGTCTGCCCTTTCTCCTGTGGGCAAAGCTCCATCCAGCCCCTGCACCTCTGGCACCCTTCCTGCTGCTGGTAAATCTCTCAAACTCTAGCCTCTGAGTTGGGTCTCAGCGGAACTTATGGAGCATGCCAGTCCTTCACAAGCAACAGGAGTCTCAGCCTCCCAGAGTGCTCCCCTCTCCCTGGTGTCCATCCCTATTAATCACCAAAGCCCAGTGCAATGTGGACTTCTGTCCCAGGGCAGATCTCCAGGGCCAGGTGTGCAGAGTTCCTGGGCGCCTATCCCATCCCTGCTCTGTTCTGCTCCCTTCTGCTTGATGGGGGAAGGGCGTGGGTCCTGCTCGGTCACGGCTGTGCCACTTTACCCTTCTCTGCGTGGTCTCCTCTCCTTCCCCAGGGGTAGGTGGCCTGTTCTATGGTCTTCAGGTAGTTTTCAGAGTTAGTTCTTTTTTCTGTAGTCACTTCTTCAATGTGTATGTGGAAGGAGTTTTCCACCTTGCCTTCCTACTCTGCCATCTTTTTTGCCAGAAGTTTCTCAAAAGCATTACAATTACAATGCATTTTGAAAAGTGTGTGTGAGGTTTAAGCAGAATAAAATTCCTGAAGGACAGATTTTTATGGGCTCTATTCTTGTTTGGGGATTTTACTTTAATGTAAGAGCAGGGAAAATATTAATATAAAGTAAAAATGATTCAGCTGGTTAAAATGAATATTTTATATTGAAAATGTTTTTAGTTGGTTTTGCTACTTGAGATAAAGGCCAAGCTAATAGACTGCTCTGCTTCATCTACTTAAAATTGAATTTGCTCAGAAAATGCCCTTGGGAAATACAATGTAGTGGGGAAGTAAAAAGATGCATATTACAGAGAATAACAAGGGTTATGTCTTACAACTACAAGGGCTGCTATGGGAACAAGAGTTCCTGGATCGAGAAGGTGGGAGGCGGTAGGAACATCAGGAGGAGGTGATGACGGCACCATATGACTTCCGTTTGGATGGAGGTTTCTAACGGTGCAGTACAAGGTACCAGAAAGGCATTCAGCAAACGTCCTGGCAGCTTGAATCTGGAGAGGAGATGGGAGTTACTTGGCAGAGGATCAGGGTCCAAACAGATTCCCACAGGTTTCCTCAAGGGGCCAATTCTAATCATCTCCACAAGAGCAAGGCTTTGTATCTGTTGTGTTCCCTCCTATATTCTATCCTCAGCACCTAGAATGGATTAGCACTAAATAAATATTTTTTCAATGTATGTATAATTAGGTACCTTTCCTCCTGGAATCTACTCTTTCTATCTTGATTAGAAGTGACACCCAATAACCTAGGAGTTACTTTTGATCCCAGCCTCTCTCCATCCACCACAGCCAATCTGTCCCTTCCTCTCATTAAATCTACTTAAAGCATGTTTGTAGAATAATTTTCCTCAAGACATTATTCCATATCCAAATACAGTGAGATATAATTTAGCAGTAAATGTTAATAAAAAGAAAACTTAAGGATTGGTAGGCCAGAGCCAGATCAAACAGATCTCAAGAGTGAAATGTGTACATTGCTTCTCATGGGTGCAATGATCTCACTTCAGCAGTTTGAAACAGGTCGTGGCATCATGCTGCATATATTTTCACCACAGAAATCAGCATATTCCACAAATCACAGTTCTATTTTTTGTTTATATAGATCCAGCTTACTAACATACCACTGGTTTTAGCCCCCAGAACATTCTTTAAGAGTCTGTAACATGAAGAGGTCTCTAAAAAGTGAGTTCAATATTTGAACTTCTTTAAGGAAAAAGAATTGGATTTGTTCTGTGTGGTCTTCAAGATTGAACCTAGGGGCAGCAGGTAAAAATTTTGGGGTGACAGATTGTGTTCAGTGTTGGGAACTTCCTAGTACAAGAAGTGGCCATTCGCCTTGGCAGAGACAGCAGCTGTTGCTGGGGTGTTGGCCCAGTCCATTTGTGGAGGAGATCGACCTTAAGGGCAATAAGACACATGTTTTAAGGACACCAACATAGGTAAATATTGTCCATCAGTTAGGATTCATGCAAGAGAGTGGTCCTGTGATAGAACTGTGGCAATAATGAGGTCCCATCCTGGTCTAACATACCAGACCTTCACCTCTCTCACTGTGGGAGTGATGGGTTGATAGGTAGGGCTACTGGAGGTGCATGCACTGGCCACAATAATTAGACAAGACTCCCAGTAAGATGCTCTTACCTTCCAGCCATTTTGGGTACATTACCATAATATGCAGGAGGCCAGATCCAGGCCTTGTCCTCAAGGTGAAAGAAGGGCAAGCCGCCATCACTGGTCCACGTATAGAAATGTCTAAGGCCACGTAGTCTCCAGGCTTCTGTGGGATTCATCACACGATGCACCCCTGCGGGGTTCTGCTGACTTCTCCAAAACTCAGAGGCAGTTCTCACTGATGGCTACAGCCCACATTGTCTTCTGCCTTGGACCAAGTCATTTGCTTCATAATTCCCTGGGGAAGCTTAAGGCAAATGACCAGCAAGCTGCTGCCAGAGGTCCCAGCCACTGTCATCATCAGTCACATGGCCATCCAGCTCACAGAACCTTGACGGGTCTCTCTCACTTAAGGCCTGTATGGCCTTGACTGCCCACTTTGCAATGGTGGAGGTAAGTGCACATTTCATCCCACCTGATGCCCTCTCATGCCAAATGGCATAAAGGCCCAGAATTTGTGTGAAGTACAGGATAAACACTTTTCAGTAGCCTACAAGAAAAAAACCACTTGCAATAATGCCACAGTTATATTTAAGAGAACCAGAGGTAAGTGTAACAACAGACAAAGGATTAGGTGCCCTATTCCAAAGGGATTCAGGCTTGCTCCACTCTGACAGCAATACCCCTGCAACTATTTATAACAATGGGGGTCCAAGGAAACTGCTCAGGGTCACAATAAATCAGGGAGCATTCAGCTCGTGTGTCCACCAGAGCTAGTACACACTACATATTCACTGAGACCAGTGATTTGCTAATTCAGCATGTGGCCTCTGGTCCCCACCATTCCACCCAATGTGGGGGCCTTGACCACCCCAGTCAAACTGCACCACCCAATTGTCTTCCTGTGGGGGTGGGGGCCCAGGTGAGATCTGAGAACTCTCCCACAGGAAGTCCTGCAGACACATGGGCTGGACATGTAGCTCTGCCCCCATTTCCATGCGTTGTATCTCAGAGGCCAGAACTGATGCTCCAGCTTTAACTGCTGCCATAGTAATGTCTTATTGGGCTGTCCATCTACTTACTCCTTTACTCCCCTCACCTTTTTTCAAATCAACCCACATCTGGGTGCTAGAGACCTTCCCAGGGCCCTTTAAACCCTTTCTCTCAGCAGCAGACTGCATTTCCTTCCAAGCTCTCATTGTCTCAACCTCTCCTAGATCTTCTATAGAATGAGTAATCTCATTTATCGGTTTCCCTAAGTGAGGGGCAAGAATAATCACTAGGGACCCAAGAGAGATGGGGAAACTTTTTGAAGCATCATATTTCTCATTCCCACCGCGAACAGCTCCTCATTTGGACCCTGATGGTCCATATCGTAGATGATATTTTTCATGCCCAACTCCCATGAACACCTTTCGGAGCTCAGCACACATCTGCCATCTAGTGGTGAAAGATGGCAAATCACCCTGTCTGGGCCACATGGGCCAGAAGTGCTGCAGTCACCCAGGCCATAAGAGTGTGGTTCCCTGGAGTTTGATGGACATCTTGTAATCTCTGCCGGAGAGGGAGGGGTATGTCATTAGGGAAGCCAGTTTCCCCACTTCTGACCCAGACAAAACAATTCCATTTATTACTGAATCCCCAAAACACAAAAGCCATGTGGGCAGAGGGCTTCTGCCAAAAATGGAAGCTCAAACTCACCTGCTCAGCCTGGGTGTAGGGGTGGAGCAGGAGTGCTTCGCAACCTGGGAAGGGGGCTGCAGCTCTCACGGAAAGCCTGGGCTTAGAGTGAGGCGAGGCCACCATGAAAATAAGCCCTTTCCTTCCCAACTTTTTATCCCTGCCTTTCTTTGTCTCTTTGAATTCATAGTGAACTTGCCCAGTGAAGAGAAACCCCCCTTCTCCCAGAGCTACAGGGTGATAATGTGAAAAGTTGTCAAACATTGATCTGTAGCAATTTTTGCAAGTATATGGCAAGTATAATTATCCTTAGGGACATACATATGTCTTCCTAAGTTCAAATTAGACTTTGGGAAGTTGAGCCATAAAGTCTGAACTTGTCTTAAGCCTCTTCCATGCATGCCAAACTGTTTTCCCAATTTGTACACAATTTACCTCCAAGCAATTTATGAAAATGCCTGTTTCACCACATCTTCACCAGCACTGGGTTTTATCAACTTAAAAATCTTTACCTATTTTGATGTGTGCCAAACATTATTGTTTGTTATCCTTTATTTGGTCTCTGTAAGGCTACAGTTATTTTTATAGGTTTGTTAATCAGTCTGTCTCCTAAGAATGCCCTATGATGGAAGAACTGCAGGGCAATACATCTGCAGGAAAGGGTATCCTTGTTATACAGTGGTAGGAGCTTAGTAGAATTGTTATACAGAAAGCAGAATTTGTAAGTGGTGGACTTGGCTATTTAGTGGAGGGAAATTTCCAGGTAATTGTGAGAGGTGCAGCTCATTTTCTTCTTGCTGCTTATCCAAGAGGAAATCCAAAGATGGAGGGGAGAATTAAGCAAAACAGAACCAGGATTGATGATTTCGGAGATTCTTAGCCTATTCATATTGTGAAAGAAGTTAAAATTAGGTGATTCAGTCAGGAAAGTGTCCACTGAACCATCATAACTTGCCAACTGGGCGACCTTGAGCATGTGTCTAAACTTCTCTGAGCCTCAGTTTCCTCATCCCTGAAATGGGGATGGAGGTATTAGTACTAAACCCTGGCGTCCTCCACGGGGAAGCTGGGAAGGACTTTTCCAGAGGAGTCTGGATTCTGGAGCCCCAGGGAGGGGAACTGGGGTCACAGGCAGGGGGAACCTTGGACGGGAGATGACAGAATTTCATACACCCCACCAGGTCTGGGCAACGTCCCTCCCCTTTTCCCTCAGCTGAGCCAGAAGCAGAGCTTGGGTGGGGGAAAAGGGGAGACACCTACTCAGCTACTCAGTGGAGGCCTGAGGAGGGAGCCTGCTTGGGGATGGGGTGGGGGGCCCTGCAGCACTGCGTCCCAGCCCGCTGAAGCCCATGCTGCAAGGGTGGTACACTGACCTTCCTCTGCCAGTCGCCTACCCTACTGCAGAGGCATCGCCATTAATCACCATGGGGAGGGAGGGGGGATGCCTGTTTCTCCCACCTATGGGGCCGTGCAGCATGCTCCCTACCCCCACCCTGCCTGGAACGCCTCCAGACCCCCAGGGCACCCTGTCCCCCAGTCTGTCGCCCTGGGTCTCTGAGTTTCTCTGTCTGCATCTGTCCAGTCTTCCCGCTTTTCTGCTTGTGACTGTGTATTGACACCTGCCCTCAGGGTGGCTGGTGTGGTGGCCTGGGGTTTGGTCTTGGGAGCTGTTAGGTCAGTCCGGGCTCTGGAGTATCTTTCTACAATTGTCGATCTGTGTGAATGTCTGGACGACACCCTATAGGTTGGGAGTCTGTGGATGTGACAACATGGAGGCTGTGGCTGTCTGGCTGACATCCCACAGCCGTGAGTATGCAGGGCGCGTCTGTGTGTCCCCCGCAGGCTGTATGAGTCTGTGCTGGAGGCCTCCTGCCGGAGGGGTGTGTCTGAAACCCTGCGCCAGCCATGTGCGGGGGTCCCTGCGCATACAGGTGACACCCACAGGCTGTGTGTCTGCGGCATGCTGTGGGTGCTTGGGTGCAACGCGCCAGCCTCTGCATTGTGTGCCTTAGTGTAGGAGGCCCGGGCAGCCAGCGTCCCTGCAGTGTGTGTGTGTGTGTGTGTGTGTGGACGCGCCCGCACGATCCGCCCCCTCCACAGCCTGCCCGACCAGGGCCCAGCAACCCACCGCCATGGCGCCTGGCCGCCCGCCCCATGGCGGGGCCAGGGAGGGAGCGGCAGGTAGGGCCAGAGCGCTGGGTGCCTGCAGCGTAGGGGAGGGCTGGCTTGGCGGGGACACCTGCGGGCCGGCGGGCAGGGCGCGGCCGCCCCTCCCTGGGGGCCGCCGACTCCTGCCTCTGGCCCTGCCTGGCCGGGAACCTGGTGGGCTGGCTCAGACGCCAACCTCTCCTCAGCCCGCAGCGCCGCGGGAAATCGCCACCCCATTTTCCTTTATGCCCGGGGAGTTTTTGCGGTGGTGCGTGGGCTCCCCGCGAAAGATGCAAGGTCTGGGGGTGCGAGGGCGGAGTCTGCCCAGGAGGGGCTCAATTAGAACCCC
The DNA here is from genome assembly GCF_040802235.1 of Manis javanica. Lineage (NCBI taxonomy): Eukaryota > Metazoa > Chordata > Mammalia > Pholidota > Manidae > Manis > Manis javanica. The sequence goes on along the minus strand of NC_133170.1, from coordinate 36,264,576 downwards.
GCCCGCCGCCACCTACCCACCGTGGCCTGGGGCAGATTTGGCACGGGGCGCAGCTGGGGACGCCAGGTGGGGGGACTCCGCATGGGCGCCGAGGAGTTGGCGGGGAGGGTGGGTCTCCTGGGCTTGGGTCCTCCCCAGGCCAGGCCTCCGCCTGGCCCCTGGTCGGGTGAGAGGCTGGAGCGCGTGACCCAGAGCGCCTGACCAGATTCCGGGGGAGAGTGGTTTGGGGCAGGGGCAGCAGCCTGGGTCGGGAAGGGGCGCCTGGCGGGCCCTGCAAGGTGGGTGGCCCCCTGCCGTGCCCAGGCCAAGCCAAGCGCAGTGTGCTAGCTAGTGGAAAATGGTTTCTGAGGAGCGGGTGGAGAGTGTGCAGCTGTGTCCGCGGGAGCCCGGAACCTGGAGTCAGGCCGGCGGCCACACCCCCAGTCCCAGGGACTGCCACCGAACCAGCCCCTGCTCTGCAGGCAGGACCCCGGCTGGGAGGAAGCAGGTGCACCCTAGGCCAGCCACCATCCCTGACTGTATGTGAGGGTTCTGGTGGTCTGTCTGCTGCCCGTGTCAGGTAGTATCCACACTGAAGGGGTGCTTTGGGGGCTCCTGTGCTCCCAAAGTGTCAACACAGGATTTCCAGGATGCTGTGTGTACCCTGGGTGACCACGGGTGTCCCCTGTGAGTGTGTAGTGGTTAGGGAGTTGCCCATGAGTGGCGAACTGTATCGTGTGGTGTGGCTGCATTCCAGGTGACAGTGGGATGTCACAGTGTGCATGTGACTGGTGCTGAGTGACTATTCTTGGGGATAGGTCTACACTCTTATCCTCTGAGTTCCTTTTTTTTATACCTGGGCTACTGGGGGGCAGGTGCTTCCTTTCCCTTGCCAAAGCTCTGTTCTCTATCTCACCTCCACTCTTTCACCTCTACTTCTCCCTAACTGGGGGTCCACCATCTGCACAGACTAAAGGGGTCCATGCTAAAGATTCTGGCATGGTGTGGCTCCAGGACACAATCACATCTCCCACCAGGGGCTGCTAGTGTACAAGGACCTGCCCCAGAGGGGGACTGGGTGGTGGGTGGCCTCCCTCAGAGGATCAAGAAGTCCTGAGGGATGGGCAGTTACAGAAGCTCAGGGTTAGGTTGTGGGGAGGGGTGTGCCAAAGAGACTCCCCTCACACTCTGTGCTCCAGGCCTGCCTCCCAGAGCTGGCCCAGGGTGGCCAGATATGGGGGTGGGGAGGGGAGGCAAAGTGTTGCTTTTTCCCTCCAGGGGAATCCCCACTGCACCCCACCCCCAGCCAGGGCACTTTATACGATTTTCTAAGTAGCAAATCCCTGAGGCCAGGCCCCAGTCTCTTCCATTTTGTTTAAACCTGCATCCCATTTGGGGAGGTGGTTTGGGAAGGGGAGGGAAAGTGGTCCCACACTGACACAGGGATATATCTGCACAACCCTGGGGGTCATATACTTTGGCAATCTCCCCACCCTCAGGCTCACTGCACACCCATTGCCAGCCTCAGACCCAGCACTCCCACCTGTGCAGTTAGACACACCTGGCCTGCCCTGCTCAGCGCTGGCCCAGTCCCACTTGTTGCCTGGTGCACAGCGGAACACGTTCGTCAAGCACACACTGTCATGGCTCACAGATGACATACAACCACACACAGACCCATGCTGACCCACAGACACATTCACAAGCTGCTACCTGAACTTGCAAAGGTGGAGACCACCCTGTTCTGCGCTCACCACCTCCTTGTCCCAGCTGCATCCCTGTAGGGCCCAGAGAGCCCAGCTCTGGGGGTGGGTGGGGAGGCTGTGAGGGAGCAGCAGGGCTGTGGTGTGCTGCATGTTATTTCATGTGTTCGTATGTGTGGGTGTGTCTGTGTATAAATCCAGGGAGGGATTCTGCTTCTGGGTGTGTGTATAGTTGTGAGTGTGTAATTGTGGACAAGTCTACATGCATTGTATTCATGGTTGTGCATGCACTTGTGTGTGTCAGTTTACATGAGTCAGTGTGTGTGTGTTACATGCATGCTGGGTGAACCTGTGTGCTCTTCTCTGAGTAAATACTACAGGCAGCGTGCAGGGAAAACTGTGTGTGTGTGCCTGTCTTTATGTGAGTCTTTGTGTGGCATATGTGTGTCTGTGCCAGCCCTGGTGTCATGTCTCACCTTCTCAAAACCCAGGAACATATCATCACTGTCTAAAAGCTCAGTTTCTCACCTGAAAAATGGAAACACACCAGACCCACATCTGCTGTGCATTCACTGGCCTGTCTGGACCACGTCCTCCCTTCTGTGAGTGTGGTAGCCATGGGGTCACTGCGCAAGCTCCCAGGAGCCCCGCCTGAGCTGCTCTGTGAGTTCCACCCACTGTTCAAAAGTTTGCTTTTTACTTACACAAGCCATTCATGAACATCTAAAGAGAGTAAAAAAAGTACTCATTAAAAAGCGGCCTTTCCTCCTTGCCCCAGTTTGGTGGGACTGCACTCCAGGAGTTGGGAAGGAGTTTGTTTCGGTGATGCAGGAAAGTCAGAGTGAAACCAAAGTCAAGAAAGCAGACAAGCAAGTTTATTACACTCTGTAATTACAGGCCTCCATCCTAGTGTCTAATGGCCCCAAATATTTGGGAAAGTTCTTTTCCTGAGGTTTGCAAGGAGTTTTTAGGAGGGATATTGTTATGGAAACAAGTGTTGATTGACAGGCTGGCAATGATATAAGCTGATTTTTATTGCACATGCTCTTTCCCAGAATTCTCTCTGATTGCCCATCAGGGGGGTTAAACTGCAGTGCAGATTTATTCTAATGACTTTATAATGAGGAAAAGCCACTTCGGGATGGCCCAGGAGCACTCCCAGTTGGACTCTAGCTTGTGGAATTGTCTCTGTGGTTTCAGTGCCCCTGCCAGGGATTTTCTGTGGTGGAAGCTCTCTGTAGACTCAGTTCTCTAGTCGCAGCAGCTCCATGGTCACCGCGACCTCTCCTCCCGCTTATCTCTGGCTTCCTGTCTAACATCCCTGCCTTTAGCAGTTTGGACCCAAATCACTGGGGAAGTGGGGCAAGGACTAGTCTGCCTGCTTCTTGTTATAGGACATTGCAGTCCTTTGGATCCAAAATGCTTGCAGTCTATCAGGATGGAGTAATTGCCAGGCAACCACACAGGTGGCCATCAGGGGTCCCATGAAGCTGGGGAAGTTGGGGTCTTCTTTTTTCAGCAAGGGTCTGAAGCCATGACAGAGGAGGATGTTGGTATTGATGGGCTTGAGTCTAGAAGAAATTAATCTAACTAGGAGGATCAATAAGCACGGCCTCAACAGCAGGGCTAGGAAAAGCATTAACAGGGGTCCAAAAAAGGGGGTAGCCTGGATGCCAAGTTCCAAAAGTGGGACCAAACTCCCCATGATTCTGAGAGCTGTGGATGAAACTGAGAGGCTGGATCAGCTGATTTCATTGCTGCCTCTCTGAGTACTCCTGATTGGTTTACATAAAGCAGCATTTTTTCATCAAGGAATGGACATAAGTCCCCCTTTTCTGCAGTGAGCAGGTCTAGAACTCACCTATTTTGTAGAATCTATGTGATTCTGCAGAGCAGCTATTATACTGACGATTTCTCCAAGGCTTTCAGTAAAGCCTTTGATATCAAGAAAGAACAGGCGACCCCTACTCGTTCACCAATACCTGACAGTAGTTCTTAAAGCTTGTGTTTGGAACTGGCACACATCACATTCACTCCACTTCATGGTAAAACAAGTAACATGGCCAACCAGACCTCAGAGGGACAGTCCTCTTGGTAATTCTGTGGTCGGATTCTCAAATACCAGTGGCTTACAAAAACAAAGAATTTATTTGCCCACCTGTATTACATGTCACCTGCAAGTTGAGGGTAGCTCTGATGGGCACTTGCCATGAATCTTCTTCATTCCAGGATCCAGGCCACAGAAGCAGCCCCTACTGGGACATGCCACTCTCAGGGAAGAGGACGCAGGAGCACGGGAGCTCATGGAAATGACAGCAGTCCCTGAGGCAGTTTGCATCCCCATGAAGATTGGAACAACCTGGATGGCTCCTATAAGTTCCTGGATTGATTTCCTATCACCTTTATGGATAGGTGGAGAAATCTGAATGTACAAGAGAAGGAGTTAAGAATACGGAATTACTATTCATTGAGTTGGCGTGAAATGCTATTGAAGGCCTATGGAAAATATCTTTTTAGAGATTCATGCTGAATATTTAGGGATATAATATCATGATATCTATAATTCACTTTAAAATATTTCAGCATAAAAATGGAAATTGATAAAATATACAGGGTGCAGATAATATTAACATGAAGATTCCAGAGATCATTTGTTTTGTACAGTACAAACTCAATATTTTTTCAAAAAATTCAGATGTTATGAAAAAGGCAGAAATAAAAAATAAAGAAATTTAGTTAGAATGAATAGAGAACAAAAATCCAACCCAAGAATTTGAGAAACCCCAAAGGCACCGAGCAGTGGGTTGGTCTGGGCACCTCCACCTCCTTGCTCTGTCTCGCCTCCCTTTCCCATCTGCTCTCTTCTCCATTTTCTCTCTCACACAAACATGTTCACATACTTTGGAAGGTCTTCATATCATCTAATCCCTTAATGTTTAAAGATATTTAACAATACCTCCAATCTTTTTAGCTCTCTGTGGTTTTCTAAGTGCTGTCATCTGCCATGTGGTTCTCAAACCTGCGAGAGAGGCTTCATGGGTAGGATGAAGAGGCTCGGAGAGTCTGTGCTCTCTCCTCAAGGCCCTGCCCCTAGGGAGGAGCAGAGGAGGCGCGAAGAGCTGGTTTCTCAGTGTCGAGTCAGGGGCCCTTTCCCAGACCACGCCCACATCCCTTCCCCTCTCCGCGGAGCTGCACTGCAGGGGGTTGGTGTCTCCCAGGCCCCCTGATCACACGGGTGTTCAGGACCCACTGACTCTTACAGACTCAGAGCAGTGCTTCCCAAAGTGCAGGGTCAGAATCACCAGCTGGTTGCTGAAAAGGGCTTAGTTTTCAGAACAGAACTACTGAATCACCTCAAGGAAGGGGACCTGAACTTCTTTTCCTAAATGAGCATTTCAGGTGACACTAATGTACCCTAAAGTGTGGGGCACACTTGCCTTGAGGCCAAGAAAGCAGATGGGCCAGTGTTCCAGAGTGCCCTCTGGCTTCCCCCAGCCCTGTTGCAGCCTCCAACCCCTGCTTAGGGAGGGGCTTCGGCAGGGCGGAGCGGCGAGCCTGGAGTTCCTCCCTCCTCCTCCTCCCACTCACACCACAGGGCAGGTACACTAGCATGAAGTAAGGGTAAACTTGATGTTTCTGTTCTATTGTGGCAGATTAAGTGGCTTTTTTAATTTAACAGTTATTATAAACATCATATATGATAGAGTATTCCACTGATTTAATGGACTACATCATTTCTAAAACAGCTTTATTTGAGATATAAGTCAGTACCATTAAAATGGACCTCCTTAAAGTATACAGTTCAATAGTTTTGATCTATTAACAGAGCTGTGCATTCATCACCACAGTCTAACTTCAGGGCGTTTCCATCACCCCCAAAAGAAACTGATTTCTCTTTTCCCACAGTCACTGGTGGCCACTAGACTCCTTTCTGTCTCTGTGGTTTTGCCTCTTCAGTAATTTTTAAACAGAATCTCTACTGCTGAGTGTTTATATTGTTCCTACATTTTTACCATTACTAACAAGGCTATGATGAACGTCTAATATATCCATTTTTATACTTTTGTCCAATTATATTCTTAAGATACATTTATAAAATTAGAATTTGTTTAATCAGAAATGTGTTCTTTTGTTTGTTTCCAAAGTCACAAAATGACATTGTTGAGGATACATTCTTCTCTTTGGTGTGCATGGAAAAATAGTCATATGGAGAAAATATTTGGTAATAATAACAGTAAGAAAGAGAGAAAATGTATATTTTATATCACACTTCTATGAACTTTAAGAAATATAGAATTAGATGTACAAAAACTGGAACACCAAGTATAAGCAGTCTGCATTTGCTTCAGTGCTCATTACTATCATAATAATTCCTAACACAAAAACAAGAGTTCATGGATCTCAAGTATCTTCAGTAAATGCTGGTATAATTTATGACTTTTGGCCCTGCTTCTTTAGGAGATACTTTTCTCAGTATTTGTGATTTAGCTCCAAAAGTTCATTTTGCTATTTCCTTGAAGTATTGAGTTAATTTCAAAACTTCTTTCTGTTTATCTTGATTTCTCAGTAATGAAAGCTGTGAAAATTAAAATATTTTCATAGATCAGCTTGGCAAGGATGAATGAAACTGATAGCTTTCATGACATTAATTTGGGGAGTGAAAGTTGAAACTGTCTTCTTGAAGGACATTCTGGCAATGTGTATGAAAATGAAAAGCATGCATCCCTTTGACTATGACTAAGATATATGTAGAAGATCTACATACACAGATATTCACTGATGTATTGTCTATAATAGAGAAAACAGGAAAAAATCTAAATCTCCATCATCAGAATATTGATTAAAACATACATGTGGTATGACCATAAAATGCAATAGTATACAGCCATTAAAGATGATGGAAATATTGACAGAGAATGTTCTCCACCACATTGTTGAAAGCAAAAATGATTTAATGAAAAACAAAATGGGGAGAATTTCACCAAAATATTAACATAATCTGGGGTGATGTTTGCTTTCTTCACATTTTTTAAAAATTTTGCTATCATTAAAGTACAATTACGTGAACAACATTATGGTTATGAGACTCGCCCTATTATCAAGTCCCCACCACATATCCCACTACAGTCACTGTCCATCAGTGTAGTAAGATGCTATAGAATCACTACTTGTTTTCTCTGTGTTATACTGCCTTCCCCGTGTCCCCCCCCCACATTATACATGCTAATTGTGATTCCCCTTTTTCTCCACCCTTATCCATCCCTTCTCACCCATCATTCCCAGTCCCTTTCCCTTTGGTAACTGTTAGTCCATTCTTGGGTTCTGTGAGTTCACTGCTGTTTTGTTCCTTCAGTTTTTGTTTTGTTCTTATACTCCACAGATGATTAAAATCATTTGATACTTGTCTTTCTCTGCCTGGCTGATTTCACTGAGCATAATACCCTCTAGTTCCATCCATGTTGTTGCAAATAGTAGGATTTGATTTCGTCTTATGGCTGAATAATATTCCATTGGATAAAGATTCCACATCTTCTTTATCCATTCATCTACTGATGGACACTAAGGTTGTTTCCATTTCTTGGCTATTGTAAATAGTGCTACATAAACATAGGGGTGCATATGTCTTTTTCAAACTGGGCTAGTGCATTCTTAGGATAAATTCCTAGGAGTGGAATTCCTGGGTCAAACGAGATTTCTATTTTTAATTTTTTTTTACTGTGTGCAAATTTAAAACTTTTTATGTATAACAAAAATACAAAAGGATGCTACTTAACACATATTACAGAAAACCCCCAAATCTATCTAAATGTAAGAACTTTTTGATTTTGGAGTAATGCTCATAATAAAAATTTAAGCTTAATTTGGATATAGTTATGGGACTTCTATCCACTCCTAATTTCTATCCATTCTATTTTTTCAAAATTTCTATAAGCCCCTTGATCCAAATTTTTATTCTAATCACTATTTTTTTTGAGAGGGCATCTCTCATATTTATTGATCAAATGGTTGTTAACAACAATAAAATTCTGTACAGGCGACTCAATGCACAATCATTAATCAACCCCAAGCCTAATTCTCAACAGTCTCCAATCTTCTGAAGCATAATGAACAAGTTCTTACATGGTGAACAAGTTCTTCCATAGTAAATAAGTTCTTACATGGTGAACAGTGCAAGGGCAGTCATATCACAGAAACTTTCAGTTTTGATCATGCATCATGAACTATAAACAATCAAGTCAGATATGATTATTCATTTGATTTTTATACTTGATTTATATGTGAATCCCACATTTCTCCAGTATTATTATTATTATTTTTTTTAATAAAATGCTGAAGTGGTAGGTAGATGCAAGATAAAGGTAGAAAACATAATTTAGTGCTGTAAGAGCGCAAATGTAGATGATCAGGTCTGTGCCTATAGACTAAGTATTAATCCAAGCTAGACAAGGGCAAGAAAACATCCATGGATGCAGAAGATTTCTCTCAAAATGGGTGGGTGGGGGGTAGGGAGGGTGAGGTTCTAAGCCTCACCTCTGTTGATCCCCAATTTCTCACCTGATGGCCCTCCTGCGACTGTGCCTGTCTTAGGTTGTTCCTCCCTTGAGGAATCTTACCTGTCTCTGGCTAACCAGTCATCTTCCGGGGCCATACAGGGAAATGTAAAGTTGGTAAGTGAGAGAGAAGCAATATTCTTTGAAAAGGTTAGCTTTTTACTTCTTTGCAGATTTATGCCCTGTGGCTTCTATGCCCAGCATGTCTTGAGGTATCTTTACCACTTGGAAGAATTATGATACTTGGTAATATTTGATATAAGGCACGAATTCTACTAAAGGGTTGTAATTAGGAAGGAAGAAGAAAAGCCATAGAAGTAGCAGATGGAAGAAAACATGGGAAGATTGATTATTTCTTTGACATATCTTCTTGTAAAGTAACATAAGCATGTATAGGTTTTAACAAACTACTAATTTCGTACACACATTAACATAATGGGAATACAGCTACATAACAAAAGCAGACCTACAATTACCATCCATATCCAGTGAAACCAAGAAAACCAGTTAGGTACTCTAGGCATTGGTGAAAACGTATCAATAATATGATGGATATTGTCTAACTGAATGTGAATAGTTTGAAAAAAATAAGACAAATTAAAACAGACAGCACATTCCTGGGAACGGTTCACATCCCATATGTTCTTTTAACAGTAGATAGTCTATAGTCTCACGATTTTGGAGCACTGTGACTTGCACTTCTCCTAATTCTTGGTTGAGTTCCGACAATATCGAACCAGTCAAGTTCGTTGCTTTACTGTATGCATGGGCCAGTTTAGATATCTCCTTCTTCATTCCAATGGAAAGTCCAGGAACCGGCAGGATGAATGCAGCTACAACTGCAAGAGCGCCAGGATTTTTGTTGAAGTTTTTTGATGATCATCTTCTGGAATGACTCTTCCAGAGAATGTTGATGTTGGAAGTTCTTCTTCATATCGTATCTTAATTCGTTTTCTGGGTAGCCAGGTTAGGCTTTGATCCTCTGTATAAACAAAAACAAACCCTTTGCCCACACTTTGATATGACCTTTATACCATTGTGAAGCACCTATTGGAGATCATCACACAGGAACTGCTTTTTTTTTAAGAGAAAGAAATATTATCAGAAAAATGTACTTCCATAGCTGATCATCTGACTCCCTTTAAAAGATCAAAATTAAGGATATGTAAATCATGCATCAATCATTGATTTGCAGGTAGTTTTATCCTATCAGGGAGTAATCCCCTTTTCTTTCTATTTTTTTTCTGTTTTCATTAATCTACAATTACATGAAGAATATTATGTTTACTAGGCTCTCCCCTACACCAAATTCCCCCTACAAACCCCATTACAGTCACTGTCCATCAGCATAGCAAAATGTTGTAGAATCACAAGTTGTCTTCTCTGTGTTGCAGAGCCCTCCCCTTTCTCCCAACCCCCACATTATGCATGCTAATGATAGTACCCCCTTTCTTCTTCACCCGCCTTATCCCTCCCTACCCACCCATCCTCCCCAGTCCCTTTCCCTTTGTACCTGTTAGCCCATTCTTGGGTTCTGTGACTCTGCTGCTGTTTTGTTCCTTCCGGTTTTCCTTTGTTCTTATGCTCCACAGATGAATGAAATCATTTGGTATTTGTCTTTCTCTGCTTGGCTTATTTCACTGAGCATAATACCCTCTAGCTCCATCCATGTTGTTGCAAATGGTAGGATTTGTTATCTTCTTATGGCTGAATAATGTTCCATTGTGCATATGTACCACATCTTCTTTATCCATTCATCTACTGATGGACACTTAGGTTGCTTCCAGTTCTTGGCTATTGTAAATAGTGCTGCTATAAACATAGGGGTGCATCTGTCTTTTTCAAACTGGAGGCTGCATTCTTAGGGTAAATACCTAGGAGTGTAATTCCTGGGTCAAATGGTAAGTCTATTTTGAGCAATTTGAGGAACCTCCACACTGCTTTCCACAATGGTTGAACTAATTTACACTCCCACCAGCAGTGTAGGAGGGTTCCCCTTTCTCCACAACCTCGCCAACATTTGTTGTTGTTTGTCTTTTAGACGGTAGCCATCCTTACTGGTGTGAGGTGATATCTCATTGTGATTTTAATTTGCATTTCTCTGATAACTAGAGATTTGGAGCATCTTTTCATGTGCCTGTTGGCCATCTGAATTTCTTTTTTTGACAACTGTCTGTACAGTTTCTCTGCCCATTTTTTAATTGGATTATTTGTTTTTTCTTTGTTGAGGTGGGAGAGTGAGCTCTTTATATATTTTGGATGTCAAGCCTTTATCGGATCTGTCATTTACAAATATATTCTCCCATACTGTAGGGTACCTTTTTGTTCTATTGATGGTGTCTTTTGCTGTACAGAAGTTTTCAGCTTAATATAGTCCCTCTTGTGCATTTTTGCTTTTGTTTTCCTTGCCTGGGGAGTTGTGTTCAAGAAGAGGTCATCATGTTTATGTCTAAGAGATTTTTGTCTATGTTTTTTTTAAAGAGTTTATGGTTTCATGACTTACCTTCAGGTCTCTGATCCATTTCGAATTTGCTTTTGTGTATGGGGTTAGACAATGGTCCAGTTTCATTCTCTTACATGTAGCTGTCCCCTTCTGCAAGCACCATCTGTTGAAGAGACTGTCATTTCCCCATTGTATGTCCATGGCTCCTTTATCAAATATTAATTGACCATATATGTTTGGGTTAATGTCTGGAGTCTCTAACCTGTTCAACTGGTCTTTGGCTCTGTTCTTGTGCCAGTACCAAATTGTCTTGATTACTGTGGCTTTGTAGTAGAGCTTGAAGTTGGGGAGTGAGATCCCTGCCACTTTATTCTTCTTTCTCAGGATGCTTTGTCTATTCGGGGTGTTTGGTGTTTCCATATGAATTTTTGAACTATTTGTTCCAGTTCATTGAAGAATGTTGCTGGTAATTTGATAGTGATTGCATCAAATCTGTATATTTCTTTGGGCAGGATGGCCATTTTGACGATATTAATTCTTCCTAGCCATGAGCATGGGATGAGTTTCCATTTGTTAGTGTCCCCTTTAATTTCTCTTAAGCGTAACTTGTAGTTTCAAGGGTATAGGTCTTTCACATCTTTGGTTAGGTTTATTCCTAGGTATTTTATTCTTTTTGATGCAATTGTGAATGGAGTTGTTTTCCTGATTTCTGTTTCTATTGGTTTATTGTTAGTGTATAGGAAAGCCACAGATTTCTGTGTGTTAATTTTGTATCCTGCAACTTTGCTGTATTCTGATATCAGTTCTATTAGTTTTGGAGTGGAGTCTTTAGGGTTTTTTATGTACAATATAATGTCATCCGCAAATAGTGACAGTTTAACTTCTTCTTTACCAATCTGGATTCCTTGTATTTCTTTGTTTTGTCTAATTGCTGTGGCTAGGAACTCCAGTACTATGTTAAATAACAGTGGGGAGAGTGGGCATCCCTGTCTTGTTCCCGATCTCAGAGGAAAAGCTTCCAGCTTCTCGCTGTTCAGTGTGCTGTTGGCTGTGGGTTTATCATATATGGCCTTTATTATGTTGAGGTACTTGCCCAATATATTCATTTTGCTGAGACTTTTTATCATGAATGGATGTTGAATTTTGTTAAATGCTGTTTCAGCATCTATGGAGATGATCATGTGGTTTTGTCTTTCTTTTTGTTGATGAGGTGGATGATGTTGATGGAATTTCGAATGTTGTACCATCCTTGCATCCCTGAGATGAATCCCACTTGGTCATGGTGTATGATCCTTTTGATATATTTTTGAATATGGTTTGCTAATATTTTATTGAGTATTTTTGCATCTACATTCATCAGGGATATTGGTCTGTAATTTTCTTTTTGGTGGGGTCTTTGCCTGGTTTTGGTATTAGGGTTATGTTGGCTTCACAAAAATGAGTTTAGGAGTATTCCCTCCTCTTCTATTTTTTGGAAAACTTTAAGGAGAATGGGTATTACGTCTTCTCTGTATGTCTGATAAAATTCCGACGTAAATCCATCTGGCCCGGGGGTTTTGTTCTTGGGAAGTTTTTTAATTACCGTTTCAATTTCTTTGCTCGTAATTGGTTTGTTTAACTTTTGTGTTTCTTCCTTGGTCAGTCTTGGAGGGTTGTATTTTTCTAGGAAGTTGTCCATTTCTTCTAGGTTTTCCAGCTTGTTAGCATATAGGTTTTCATAGTAGTTTTTAATAATTCTTTGTATTTCTGTGGAGTCTGTCGTGATTTTTCCATTCTTATTTCTGATTCTGTTGATGTGCTTTGGTTGTCTTTTTCTCTTAATAAGTTTGACTAGAGGCTTGTCCATTTTGTTTATTTTCTCAAAGAACCAGCTCTTGGTTTCATTGATTTTTTGCTATTGTTTTATTCTTCTCAATTTTGTTTATTTCTTCTCTGATCTTTATTATGTCCCTCCTTCTGCTGATATTAGGCTTCATTTGTTCTTCTTTTTCCAGTTTCATTAATTGTGATGTTAGACTATTCATTTGGGATTGTTCTTCCTTCTTTAAATAGGCCTGGATTGCTATATACTTTCCTCTTAAGACTGATTTTGCTGCGTCCCACAGAAGTTGGGACTTTGTGTTGTTGTTGTCATTTGTTTCCATATATTCCTTGATCTCTACTTTAATTTGGAGCATGTTGTTAAGCCTCCATGTGTTTGTGAGCCTTTTGGTTTTCTTTGTAGAATTTATTTCTAGTTTTATACCTTTGTGGTCTGAAAAGTTGGTTGGTAGAATTTCAATCTTTTGGAATATAGTGAGGCTCTTTTTGTGACCTAGTGTGTGGTCTGTTCTGGAGAACGTTCCATGTGCACTTGAGAAGAATGTATATCCTGTTGCTTTTGGATGTAGAGTTGTATAGATGTCTATTAGGTCCATCTGTTCTAGTGTGTTGTTCAGTGCCTCCGTGCCCTTACTTATTTTCTGTTCAGTGCATCTATCCTTTGGGGTGAGTGGCATGTTGAAGTCTCCTAAAATGAATGCATTGCATTCTATTTCCTCCTTTAGTTCTGTTAGTATTTGTTTCACATATGCTGGTGCTCCTGTGTTGGGTGATTTAGAATGGTTATATCCTCTTGTTGGACTGAGCCCTTTATCATTATGTAGTGTCCTTCTTTATCTCTTGTTACTTTCTTTGTTTTGAAGTCTATTTTGTCTGATATTAGTACTGCAACCCCTGCTTTCTTCTCTCTGTTGTTTGCCTGAAATATGTTTTTCCGTCCCTTGACTTTTAGTCTGTGCATGTCTTTGGCTTTGAGGTGAGTTTCTTGTAAGCAGCATGTAGATGGGTCTAGCTTTTTTATTCATTCTATTACTATGTGTCTTTTGATTGGTGCATTCAGTCCATTTATATTTAGGGTGGCTATGGAAAGATATGTACTTATTGCCATTGCAGGCTTTAGATTCGTGGTTACCAAAGGTTCAAGGTTAGCTTGTTTACTACCTTACTGTCTGGCTTAGCTTGCTTATTGAGCTGTTATATACACTGTCTGGAGATTCCTTTCTTCTCTGCCTTCTTATTCCTCCTCCTCCATTCTTTATATGTCAGTTGTTTTATTCTGTGCTCTTTCGTTTTTCCTTTAAGTGCTTTTAGTTGGTAGTTGATTTTATTTTTTGCCTTTAGTTAGTATTTGGTTGGTCTGCTTTCTTTGCTGTGATTTTATTTTCTCTGGTGACATCTGTTTAGTCTTAAGAGTGCTTCCGTCTAGAATAGTCCCTCTAGAATACCCTGTAGAGGTGGTTTGTGGGAGGCAAATTCCCTCAGCTTTTCTTTGTCTGGGAATTGTTTAATCCCTCCTTCATATATAAATCATAATCGTGCTGGATACAGTATCCTTGGATCAAGGCCCTTCTGTTTCATTGCATTAAATATATCATGCCTTTCTCTTCTGGCCTGTAAGGTTTCTGTTGAGAAGTCTGATGATACCTGATGGGTTTTCCTTTATAGGCGACCTTATTCTCTCTAGCTGCCTTTAAAGCTCTGTCCTTGTCCTTGATCTTTGCCCTTTTAATTATTATGTGTCTTGGTGTTGTCCTCCTTGGGTCCTTTCTGTTGGGAGTTCTGTGTATTTCCGTGGTCTGTTTGATTATTTCCTCCCCCAGTTTGGGGAAGTATTCAGAAATTATTTCTTCAAATACACTTTCTATCCCTTTTTCTGTCTTCTTCTTATTCTGGTACACCTATAATATGGATATTGTTCCTTTTGGATTGGTCACACAGTTCTCTTAATATTGTTTCATTCCTGGAGATCCTTTAATGTCTGTCTGTGTCAGCTTCTAAGCATTCCTGTTCTATGGTTTCTATCCCATCAGTGGCTTCTTGCATCTTATCCATTCTGCTTATAATTCCTTCCAGAGTTTGTTTCACTTCTGTAATCTCCTTCTGGACATCTGTAATCTCCCTCTGGACGTCTGTAAACTCTCTCCGGACTTCATCCCTTAGCTCTTGTATATTTCTCTGCATCTCCGTCAGCATGTTTATGATTTTTATTTTGAATTCTATTTCAGGAAGACTGGTTAGGTCTGTCTCCTTCTCAGGTGTTGTCTCTGTAATCTTCGTCTGCCTCAAATTTTGCCTTTTTATGGCGATAGAGATAGTTTTCAGAGCTGGCATGAGTGATGGCTGGAAGAACTTCCCTTCTTGTTGGTTTGTGGCCTTCCTCTCCTGGGAGAACAGCGACCTCTTGTGGCTTGTGCTGGGCAGTTGTGCACAGACCGGGCTTCTGATTCTTGCCTGGCCACTATGGAGTTTATCTCTGCTGTTGCTTTGGGCGTGGCCTGCCTTGGGCTGCTGCTCCATTATGGTGGAGTCGCGTTGCAGGGGTAATGGCTGGGAGGCTGTTTATCTCTGTGAGGGGCCTCTGAGCTGAACTGCTATCCAGGGGTTTAGGGTGCCTGGAGTTCCCTGCTCCTGGACTAAGTGTCCCAGGACACTTCCGTCCGGTTTTGGGGTCCCTGTCCCTTTAAGACTTCCAAAAAGCACTTGCTTTTCTTTGTCCCCAGGGCACCGGCTGCAGGGACCCACTCACAGGTCTTACTGTCCTGTTTCCCTAGTATCCAGGACCCCACGCATGCACTGTGTCTGCGTTCTGGTGCGGACGGCTAGGGCTGGGTGTTTAGCAGTCCTGGGCTCCCTCTCCCTCCCTGCTCCGACTCTTCTCCTCCCACCTGAAGCTGGGGTGTGGGGTGCTCAGGTCCTGTTGGGCCAAATCTTGTATCTTACCCCCTTCACGAGGTGCTGGGTTCTCACAGGTGTGGATGTGGTCTGGATGTTGTCCTGCGTCTTCTGTTCTCTCTTTTAGGAAGAGTTGTCTTTGTTGTATTTTCAAAAATATATGTGGTTTGGGGAGGATATTTCCACTGCTCTTCTCATGCTGCCATCTTGGCTCTGCCCCTATTTTTAATTTTTTGAGGAACCTCTATACTGCTTTCCACAATGGTTGAAGTAGTATACATTCCCACCAGCAGTGTGGGGATACATTTTCTCCACATACTCACAAACATTTATTGTTGTTTGTCCTTTGGATGTTGGCCATCCTAACTGGTGTAAAGTGATATCTCACTGTAGTCTTAATTTGCATTTCTCTGATGATTAGGGATGTGAAGCATCTTTTCATGTGTCTGTTGGCCATCTGAATTTCTTCTTTGGAGGAGTGTTTATTCAGCTCCTCTTCCCATTTTTTAATTGGCTTATTTGCTTTTTGTTTGTTGAGGTGTGTGAGCTCTTTATATAATTTGGATGTCATCCCCTTATTGGATACGTCATTTATGAATAGATTCTCCTATACTGTAGGGTGTCTTTTTGTTCAGCTGATGGTGTCCTTTGCTGTACAGAAGCTTTTTAGTTTGATATAGTCCCACTTGTTCATTTTTGCTTTTGTTTCCCTTGCCCAGGGAGACGTGTTCATGAAGAAGTTGCTCCTGTTTATGTCCAAGAGATTCTTGCCTATGTTTTTTTCTAAGAGTTTTATGATTTCATAACTTACATTCAAGTCTTTAGTCCATTTCGAGTTTACTTTTGTGTATGGGGTTAAACAATAATCCAGTTTCATTCTCTTATGTGTAGCTGTCCAGTTTTGCCAGCACCAGCTGCTGAAGAGGTGTATATCCATGGCTCCATTGCATACCCATGGCTCCTTTGTTGTATATTAATTGACCATATATGCTTGGGTTTATATGAGGCCTCTCTAGTTTGTTCCGCTCATCTATGGGTCTGTTCTTGTGCAAGTACCAAATTGTCTTGATTACTGTCACTTTGTAGTAGAGTTTGAAGTCAGGGAGCATAATTCCTCCTGCTTTATTCTTCCTTTTCATGATTTCTTTGGCTATTTGCACTCTTTTGTGGTTCCATATGAATTTTAGAACTATTTGCTCTTGTTCATTGAAGAACGCTGTTGGTATTTTGATAGGAATTGCATTGCATCTTTTATTGTTTTAGGGAGGTTGGTCATTTTGATAATATTAATTCTCCCTGTCCATGAGCAAAATGTGTGTTTCCGTTTATTGGCATCTTCTTTAATTTTCTCATGAGTATCTTGTAGTTTTCAGAGTATAGATCTCTCACTTCCTTGGTTAGGTTTATTCCTAGGTATTTTATTCTTCTTGATACAATTGTGAATGGAATTGTTTTCCTGATTTCTCTTTCAGCTAGTTAATTGTTAGTATATAGGAATGCAGCAGATTTCTGTGTATTAATTTTGTATCCCACAACTTTGCTGAATTCAGATATTAGATCAAATAGATTTGGAGTGGATTCCTTAGGGTTTGTTATATACAATATCAAGTCTTCTGCAAACAGGGACCATTTGAATTCTTCCTTATAAATCTGGATGCCTTTTATTTCTTTGTGCTGTCAGATTACCATGGCTAGGACCTCCAGAACTATATTGAATAAAAGTGGGGAGAGTGGGCATCCTTGTCTTCTTCCTATCTTAAAGGAAAAGCTTGCAGCTTCTTTCTGTTAAGTATAATGTTGGCTGTGGGTTTGTCATATATGGCCTTTATTATGTTGAGGTACTTGCCCCCTATACCCATTTTGTTGAGTTTTTATCATGAATGGATGTTAAATTTTGTCAAATTCTTTTCCAGTGTCTATGGGGATGATTATGTGGTTTTTGTCTTTCTTTTTGTTGATATGGTGTATGATGTTGATGGATTTTTGAATGTTGTACCATCCTTGCAACCCTGGAATGAATCTCACTTCATCATGATGGATGATCTTTTTGATGTATTTTTGAATTCAGTTTGCTAATATTTTGTTGAGTATTTTTGTATCTATGTTTATCAGGGATGTTGGTCTGTAATTTTCTTTTTTTGTGGTGTCTTTGCCTGGTTTTGGTATTAGAATGATGTTGGCCTCATGGAATGAATTTGGGAGTATTCCATCCTCTTCTACTTTATGGAAAACTTTAAGGAGGATGGATATTATGTCTTCACTAAATGCTTGATAAAATTCAGCAGTGAAACCATCTGGACCAGGAATTTTGTTCTTAGGTAGTTTTTTGATCACCAGTTCAATTTCATTGCTGGTAATTGGTCTGTTTAGATTTTCTGTTTCTTCCTTGGTCAGTCTTAGAAGGTTGTATTTTTCTAGAAAGTTGTCCATTTCTCCTAGGTTATCCAGTTTGTTACCATATAATCTTTCAAAGTATTCTCTCATAATTCTTTGTATTTCTGTGGTGTCATTAGTGATTTTTCCCTTTCTCATTTCTGATTCTGTTTATATGCATAGACTATCTTTTTCTCTTGATACATCTGGCTAGGGTTTATCTATTTTGTTTATTTTCTCAAAGAACCAGCTCTTGCTTTCATTGATTCTTTCTATTGTTTTATTCTTCTTGATTTTATTTATTTCTCCTCTAATCTTTATTACGTCCTTCCTTCTACTGCCTTTGGGCCTCATTTGTTCTTCCTTTCTATTTTCATTAATTGTGAGTTTAGACTGCTCATTTGGGATTGTTCTTCTTTCCTGAGGTAGGTCTGTATTGCAATATACTACCCTCTTAGCTTGGCCTCTGCTGCATCCCACAGATTTTGTGGTGTTGAATTATTGTTGTCATTTGCCTCCATATATTGCTTAATCTCTATCTCTGTTTTTATTTGGCCACTGATCGATTGATTATTTAGAAGCATGTTGTGAAGCCTCCATGTGTTTGTGGGCTTTTTTGTTTCCTTGTGTAATTTTTTTCTAGTTTCATATCTTGTGATCTGAGAAGCTGGTTGGTGCAATTCCAATCTTTTTGAATTTACTGAGGCTCTTTTTGTGGCTTAGTATATGATCTATTCTTGAAAATGTTCCATGTGCACTTGAGAACAATGTATTCTGCTGCTTTTGGGTGCAGTGTTCTGTAGATGTCCATTAGGTCCATTTGTTCTAATATGTTGTTCAGTGTCTCTGTCTCTTTACTTATTTTCTGTCTGATTGATCTGTCCTTTGGAGTGAGTGGTGTCTTGAAGTGTCCTAAAATGAATGCTTTGCATTCCATTTTCCCCTTAATTGTTAGTATTTTTTCACATATGTAGGTGATCCTGTGTTGGGTGCATAGATATTTATAATGGTTATATCCTCTTGTTGGACTGACCCTTTTGTCATTATGTACTGTCCTTTTTCTCTTGTGACTTTCTTTGTTTTTGTAGTCTATTTTGTCTGATACAAGTACTACAACTCCTGCTCTTTTGTTCCTATTAGTTGCATGAAATATCTTTTTCTATCCCTTCACTTTCAGTCTCTGTATGTCTTTGGGTTTGAATTTAGTCTCTTGTAGGCAGCATATAGATGGGTCTTGTTTTTTCATCCATTCAATGACTCTTTGTCTTTTGATTGGTATATTCAGACCATTTACATTTAGGGTAATTATTGATAGGTATGTACTTATTGCCATTGCGGGCTTTAGAGTTGTGGTTACCAAGTTTTCAAGGGTGAAAGTCTAATTCAACTCACTTATTATGCTATTACGAACACTACCTAAACATTCTTTTTTCCTCCTTTTTCTTCCTCCTCCATTCTTTATGTTAGGTATTATTATATTCTGTACTCTTTGTCTATCCCTTGATTGACTTTGGGGGTAGTTGATTTGACTTTGGATCTACTTAGTAATTAATTGTTCTACTTTCCTGTGGTTTTCTTTCCCCTGGTGACATCTATTTAGCCTTAGGAATACTTCCATCTCTAGCAGTCCCTCCAAAATGCACTGCAGAAATGGTTTGTGGGAGGTAAATTCTCTCAGCTTTTGCTTATCTGGAAATTGTTTAATCTTTCCTTCAAATTTAAATGATAATCTTGACAGGTAGAATATTCTTGGTTTGAGGCCCTTTGGCTTCATTTCATTTAATATATCATTCTACTCCCTTCTGGCCTGTAAGGTTACTGTTGAGAAATCTGCTGATAGCCTGATTGGTTTTCCTTTGTATGTGATCTTTTTTCTCTCTCTAGCTGCTTTTAAAAGTCTGTCTTTGCCATTTTTTTTTATCAAAAAATACTTTAATACATATAAATTTATAAATATAAACATAAATTTAAATATACACGAATATGCATATAAAACATAACTCAAAATTAAGAAAAAGATATGTCCTAGAAATAATAAGGCAGCCTCCAAATCTAAGCAGTGAGTAACGGTTAAAGCCAAGGGGTTCACAGAGCAAGGGAATGGGACTAGACTTTCTCACCAGGACTGGGCTTTAACCTCTAGGTTGCAGCGTCAGAAGCTAACCAAGTATGTAGTAAGCAGGTGGACAAGGGACTTCAGATCAGTCTGGAAAGCAGCGGATGGAGCAGATTTGACAGAGTAGAGCTGTGGCGCTCCTCTCCACCCCCCCCCACTCCAAATACTAAAATACCAATTTAGAGAAGCAGGGGGGGATGGAAATCTAAAGGAAAGACTAAACATTCCTATCATCTACCTATCTATCCATCCACCCATCCATCCATCTATTTTTTTTTTTAGAGGGCATCTCTCATATTTATTGGTCAAATGGTTGTTAACAACAATAAAATTCAGTATAGGGGGGTCAATGCTCAATGTACAATCATTAATCCATCTCAAGTCTAATTCTCGTCAGTCTCCAATCTTCTGAAGCATAACGAACAAGTTCTTACATGGTGAACGAATTCTTACATAGTGAATAAATTCTTACATGGTGAACAGTACAAGGGTATTCATCACAGAAACTTTCGGTTTTGATCACGCATTATGACCTATAAACAATCAGGTCAAATATGAATATTCGTTTGATTTTTGTACGTGATTTATATGTTGATCCCACATTTCTCCCTTTATTATTATTATTATTTTTATTTTTAATAAAATGCTGAAGTGGTAGGTAGATGCAAGATAAAGGTAGAAAACATAGTTTAGTGCTGTAAGAGGGCAAATGTAGATGATCAGATGATCAGGTGTGTGCCTATGGACTAAGTATTAATCCAGGCTAGACAAGGGCAGCAAAACATCCACGGATGCAGAAGATTTCTCTCAAAGCAGGGGGGGTGAGGTTCTGAGCCTCACCTCTGTTGATCCCCAAATTCTCACCTGATGGCCCCCCTGTGACTGTGCTTGTCTTAGGTTGTTCCTCCCTTGAGGAATCTTACCCGTCTCTGGCTAACCAGTCATCTTCCGGGGCCATACAGGGAAATGTAAAGTTGGTAAGTGAGAGAGAAGCCATATTTTTTGAAAAGGTTAGCATTTTACTTCTTTGCAGATTTATGCCCTGTGGCTTCTATGCCCAGCACTTGTCTCAAGGTATCTTTACCACCTGGAGGAATTATGATACTCGGTAAATTCGATATGAGGCACGAATTCTATTTAAGGGTTGTAATTAGGAAGAAAGAAGAAAAGCTACAGATGTAGCATATGGAAGGAAACATGGGACGATTGATTATTTCTTTGACATATCTTCTTGTAGAGTACCTTAAGTATGTATAGGTTTTAAACTACTAACTAATTTGCACACACATATTAACATAATAGGAATACGGTGACATAAACAAAGCAAATCTATAATTACCATCCATCTCCAGTGAAGCCAAGAAAACCATTTAGGCACCCTAGGCGTTTGTGAAAATTTGTCTATGATATGATGCATATTGTCCAACTGTACTTGAACAGTCTGAGAGAAATCAGACAAATTAAAGCAGCCCATTTCTGGGATCTGTTCACATCCCATATGTTCTTTTAACCATAGATAGTCTATAGTCATAAGATTTTGGAGTGCTACACCTTGCACCCCTCCCAACTCCTGGTTGAGTTCCAACAGTACAGATCCGGTCAAATTCGTTGTCTCACTGTATGCAGATGCCAGCCTAGACATCTCCCTCCTCATTCCTATGGCAAGTCCAGGAGACGGTGGGCTGGATGCAGCCACAACCGCAGCATCATCCGGATCCCTGTGGAGGCTTTTTGATGATCATCCCCCGGCACGAGTCCTCCAGAGAGTGCTGATGCCGGAAGCTCCTCCTCATATCGTATCTTAGTTCATTTTCTGGGTATCCAAGCTAGGCCTTGATCTTCTGCATAGAAACAAACAGACCCTTTGCCCACACTTTGACAGGCCCTCTATACCATTGTGCAGAACTCATTGGAGGTCAGCACACAGTAACTGCTTTTTTTTTTTATTAAAAGAAAGGAATATTATCAGAAAAGAGTACCTCCATAGCTGATCATCTGACACCCTTTAAGTGATCAACATTAAGGATATTTAAAGCATGCGTTGATCTTTGATTTACAATAGTTTTATCCTATCAAGGAGTAATCCCCCTTTTCTTTCTTTCTTTCTTTCTTTTTTTTTTTAAATTTTTAATCTATACTTACATGAAGAATACTATGTTTACTATGCTCTCCCCTATATCAGGTCATCCCTAACAACCACATTACGGTTACTGCCCATCAGCTTAGCAAAATGTTGTAGAGTCACTACTTGTCCTCTCTGTTTTATGCAGCCCACCCTCCCCTTTCTCCCTCCCCGCCATGCATGCTAATCTTAATACCCCCCTTCTTCTTCCCCCCCCCCATCACTCCCAGCCAACCCATCCTACCCAGTTCCTTTCCCTTTGGTACCTGTTAGTCCATTTTTGGGTTCTGTAATTCCGCTGCTGTTTTGTTCCTTCAGTTTTTCCTTTGTTCCTATACTCCTCAGATGAGTGAAATCATTTGGTATTTCTCTTTCTCCGCTTGGCTTATTTCACTGAGCATAATACTCTCCAGCTCCATCCATATTGCTGCAAATGGTTGGATTTTTCCACTTCTTATGGCTGAGTAGTATTCCATTGTGTATATGTACCACATCTTCTTTATCCATTCATCTACCGATGGACATTTAGGTTGCTTCCAATTCTTGGCTATTGTAAATAGTGCTACGATAAATATACGGGTGCATCTGTCTTTCTCAAACTTGATTGCTGCATTCTTAGGGTAAATTCCTAGAAGTGGAATTCCTGGGTCAAATGGTAGGTCTGTTTTGAGCATTTTGATGAACCTCCATACTGCTTTCCACAATGGTTGAACTAATTTACATTCCCACCAGCAGTGTAGGAGGGTTCCCCTTTCTCCACAGCCTTGCCAACATTTGTTGTTGTTTGTCTTTTGGATGGCAGCTATCCTTACTGGTGTGAGGTGATACCTCATTGTAGTTTTAATTTGCATTTCTCTGATAATTAGAGATGTGGAGCATCTTTTCATGTGTCTGTTGGCCATCTGTATTTCTTTTTTAGAGAACTGTCTGTTCAGTTCCTCTGCCCATTTTTTAATTGGGTTGTTTTTTGTTTGTTGAGGCGTGTGAGCTCTTTATATATTCTGGACGTCAAGCCTTTATCGGATGTGTCATTTTCAAATATATTCTCCCATACTGTAGGGTTCCTTTTTGTTCTATTGATGGTGTCTTTCGCTGTACAGAAGCTTTTCAGCTTAGTGTAGTCCCACTTCCTCATTTTTGCTGTTGTTTTCCTTGCCCGGGGAGATATGTTCAAGAAAAGGTCACTCATGTTTATGTCTAAGAGGTTTTTGCCTATGTTTTTTTCCAAGAGTTTAATGGTTTCATGACTTACATTGAGGTCTTTGATCCATTTTGAGTTTACCTTTGTATATGGGGTTAGACAATGGTCCAGTTTCATTCTCCTACATGTAGCTGTCCAGTTTTGCCAGCACCATCTGTTGAAGAGATTGTGATTTTGCCATTGTATGTCCATGGCTCCTTTATCAAATATTAATTGACCATATATGTTTGGGTTAATTTCTGGAGTCTCTAATCTGTTCCACTGGACTGTGGCTCTGTTCTTGTGCCAGTACCAGATTGTCTTGATTACTATGGCTTTGTAATAGAGCTTGACGTTGGGGAGTGAGATCCCCCCTACTTTATTCTTCTTTTTCAGGATTGCTTTCGCTATTCGGGGTCTTTGGTGTTTCCATATGAATTTTTGAATTATTTTTTCCAATTCATTGAAGAATGTTGCTGGTAATTTGAGAAGGATTGCATCAAATCTGTATATTGCTTTGGGCAGGATGGCCATTTTGACGATATTAATTCTTCCTAGCCATGAGCATGGGATGAGTTTCCATTTATTAGTGTCCCCTTTAATTTCTCTTAAGAGTGACTTGTAGTTTTCAGAGTATAAGTCTTTCACTTCTTTGGTTAGGTTTATTCCTAGGTATTTTATTCTTTTTGATGCAATGGTGAATGGAATTGTTTTCCTGATTTCTCTTTCTATTGATTCGTTGTTAGTGTATAGGAAAGCTACAGATTTCTGTGTGTTAATTTTGTATCCTGCAACTTTGCTGTATTCCGATATCAGTTCTAGTAGTTTTGGAGTGGAGTCTTTAGGGTTTTTTATGTACAGTGTCATATCATCTGCAAATAGTGACAGTTTAACTTCTTCTTTACCAATCTGGATTCCTTGTACTTCTTTGTTTTGTTTGACTGCCATGGCTAGGACCTCCAGTACTATGTTAAATAACAGTGGGGAGAGTGGGCATCCCTGTGTGGTTCCCGATCTCAGAGGAAATGCTTTCAGCTTCTCGCTGTTCAGTATAATGCTGGCTGTGGGTTTATCAGATATGGCTTTATTATGTTGAGGTAGTTGCCCTCTATTCCCATTTTGCTGAGAGTTTTTATCATGAATGGATGTTGAATTTTGTCAAATGCTTTTTCAGCATCTATGGAAATGATCATGTGGTTTTTGTCTTTCTTTTTGTTGATGTGTTGGATGATGTTGATGGATTTTCGAATGCTGTTCCATCCTTGCATCCCTGGGATGAACCCCACTTGGTCATGGTGTATGATCCTTTTGATATACTGTTGAATTCGGTTTGCTAATATTTTATTGAGTATTTTTGCATCTACATTCATCAGGGATATTGGTCTGTAATTTTCTTTTTTGGTGGGGTCTTTGCCTGGTTTTGGTATTAGGGTGATGTTGGCTTCATAGAATGAGTTTGGGAGTATTCCCTCTTCTTCTATTGTTTGGAAAACTTTAAGGAGAATGGGTATTATGTCTTCTCTGTGTGTCTGATAAAATTCCGAGGTAAATCCATCCGGCCCCGTGGTTTTGTTATTGGGTAGTTTTTTGATTACCGTTTCAATTTCTTTGCTCGTAATTGGTTTGTTTAACTTTTGTGTTTCTTCCTTGGTAAGTCCTGGGAGGTTGTATTTTTCTAAAAAGTTGTCCTTTTCTTCTAGCTTTTCCAGCTTGTTGGCATAATGGTTTTCATAGTAGTCTTGAATAATTCTTTGTATTTCTGTGGAGTCTGTCATGATTTTTCCATTCTCATTTCTGATTCTGTTGATGTGTGTTGATTCTCCTTTTCTCTCAATAAGCTTGCTAGAGGCTTATCTATTTTGTTTATTTTCTTAAGGAACCAGCTTTTCGTTTCATTGATTTTCTTTCAATTGTGTTACTCTTCTCAATTTTGTTTATTTCTTCTCTGATCTTTATTATGTCCCTTCTTCTGCTGAGTTTACACCTCATTTGTTCTTCTTTTTCCAGTTTCGATAATTGTGATGTTAGACTATTCATTTGGGATTGTTCTTCCTTCTTCAAGTGTGCTTGGATCGCTGTATACTTTCTTCTTTAGACTGCTTTTGCTGTGTCCCACAGAAGTTGGGGCTTTGTGTTGTTGTTGTCATTTGTTTCCATATATTCCTTGATCTCTATTTTAATTTGTTCATTGTTCCATTGATTATTTAGGAGCATGTTATTAAGCCTCCATGTGTTTTTGAGCCTTTTTGTTTTCTTTGCAGAATTTATTTCTAGTTTTATATCTTTGTGGTCTGAAAAGTTGGTTGGTAGAATTTCAGTCTTTTGGAATTTACTGAGGCTCTTTTTGTGAGCTAGTATGTGGTCTATTCTGGAGAATGTTCCATGTGCACTTGAGAAGAATATGTATCCTGTTTCTTTTGGATTTGAGTTCTATAGATGTCTACTAGGTCCATCTGTTCTAGTGTGTTGTTCAGTGCCTCCGTGTCCTTACTTATTTTCTTCCTAGTGGATCTATCCTTTGGGGTGAGTGGCGTGTTGAAGTCTCCCAAAATGAATACATTGCATTCTATTTCCCCCATTAGTTCTGTTAGTATTTGTTTCACATATGCTGGTACTCCTGTGTTGGGTGCATATATATTTAGAATGGTTATATCCTCTTGTTGGACTGAGCCCTTTATCATTATGTAACGTCCTTCTTTATCTTTTGTTACTTTCTTTGTTTTGAAGTCTATATTGACTGATATTAGTATGGCAACCCCTGCTTTCTTCTCACTGTTGTTTGCCTGAAATATATTTTTCCACCCCCTGACTTTTAGTCTATGCATGTCTTTGGGTTTGAGGTGACTTTATTCTAAGCAGGATATTGATGGGTCTTGCTTTTTTATCCATTCTATTGCTCTGTGTCTTTTGATTCGTGCATTCAGTCTATTTATATTTAGGGTGACTGTTGAAAGATATGTACTCATTGCCATTTCGGGCTTTAGATTCGTGGTTACCAAAGGTTCAAGTTTAGCTTCTTTAGTATCTTACTGCCTAACTTAGCTTGCTTATTGAGCTGTTATATACACTGTCTGGAGATTCTTTTCTTCTCTCCCTTCTTATTCCTCCTCCTCTATTCTTTTTATGTTGGTTGTTTTATTCTGTGCTATTTTGTGCTTCCTTTAAGTGCTTTTACTTGGTAGTTGATTTTATTTTTTGCCTTTAGTTAGTATTTGGTTGGTCTGCTTTCTTTGCTGTGAGTTTATTTTCTCTGGTGACATCTGTTTAGTCTCAGGAGTGATCCCGTCTAGAACTGTCCCTCTAAAATTCCCTGTAGACGTGGTTTGTGGGAGGCAAATTCCCTCAACTTTTCCTTGTCTGGGAATTGTTTAATCCCTCCTTCATATATAAATCATAATCGTGCTGGATACAGTATCCTTGGATCAAGGCCCTTCTGTTTCATTGCATTAAATATATCATGCCTTTCTCTTCTGGCCTGTAAGGTTTCTGTTGAGAAGTCTGATGATACCTGATGGGTTTTCCTTTACAGGCGACCTTATTCTCTCTAGCTGCCTTTAAAGCTCTGTCCTTGTCCTTGATCTTTGCCCTTTTAATTATTATTTGTCTTGGTGTTGTCCTCCTTGGGTCCTTTCTGTTGGGAGTTCTGTGTATTTCCGTGGTCTGTTTGATTATTTCCTTCCCCAGTTTGGGTAAGTTTTCAGCAATTATTTCTTGAAAAACACTTTCTATCTCTTTTTCTCTCTCTTCTTCTGGTACCCCTATAATATGGATATTGTTGCTTTTGTATTGGTCACACAGTTCTCTTAATATTGTTTCATTCCTGGAGATCCTTTTATCTCTGTCTGTGTCAGCTTCTATGCGTTCCTGTTCTCTGGTTTCTATTCCATCAATGGCCTCTTGCATCTTATCCATTCTGCTCATAAATCCTTCCAGAGTTTGTTTCCCTTCTTTAATCTCCTTCTGGTTGTCTGTAATCTTCTTCTGGTGTCTGTTATCTCCCTCCAGACTTCATCCCTTAGCTCTTGTATATTTCTCTGCATCTCCGTCATCATGTTTATGATTTTTGTTTTGAATTCTTTTTCAGGAAGACTGGTTAGGTCTGTCTCCTCACGTGTTGACTCTGTGATCTTTGTCTGACTGAAATTTTGCCTTTTCGTCACTATTTATTTTGCAGAGCTGGCAAAAGTGACAGCTGGAAGAACTTTCCTTCTTGTTGGTTTGTGGCCTTCCTCTCCTGGGAGAACAGCGACCTCTAGTGGCTTGTGCTGGGCAGCTGCGCACAGACAGGGTTTCTGATTCCTCCCTGGCTGCTATGGAGTTAATCTCTGCTGTTGCTGTGGGCGTAGCTTGCCTCAGGCTGCTGTTCCAATATGGTAGAGCCGTGTTGGAGGGCGAACAGCCAGGAGGCTATTTATCTCCATGAGGGACCTCCGTCCTCCCTTCTGCCCAGAGGGTTAGAGTGCCCAGAGTTCCCCCAATTCTCTGCTACTGGACTAAGTGTGCCAGGATGCTTCCATCCAGCTTTGGGGTCCCTGTCCCTTTAAGACTTACAAAAAGCACTTGCAAAAAATATATATAAATAAAAGCCACTCGATTTTCTTTGTCCCCAGGGCGCTGGCCTCAGGGACCCGCTCACAGGTCTTACTGTCCTGTTTCCCTAGTATCCAGGACCCCATGCATGCACTGTGTCTGCGCTCTGGTCCAGATGGCTGGGGCTGGGTGTTTAGCAGTCCTGGGCTCCCTCTCCCTCCCCGCTCCAACTCCTCTCCTCCTGCCTGGAGCTGGGGTGAGGGGCGCTTAGGTCCCGCCGGGCTCTGGCTTGTATCTTACCCCCCTTTGCTAGGTGCTGGGTTCTCGCAGGTGTGGATGTGGTCTGGATGTTGTCCTGTGTCCTCTGGTCTCTCTTCTAGGAAGAGTTGTCCTTGTTATATTTTCATAAACATATGTGGTTTTGGGAGGTGATTTCTTCTGCTCTACTCACACTGCCATCTTGGCTCCATCCCCCCAAACTTATTTTTTATACATTATTTTTATTAAGGTATTATTGATATAGACTCCATTTATGAAGATTTCACATGAAAAACAATGTGGTTGCTACACCCATATTTTTGAGTCCCAATACTCCATAAATGCAATCTTATTTAAATGAAGCAATATTTACAATTCAGTTCCTCAGTTGTACTAGCTACATTTTAAGTGATCAAAAGACATGCAAATACAGAATATCTCTGTAACTATGGAACGTTTTCTTGGCCTGTGCTACTCTGGTATTTCTCTTGGAACCAGTCAGGTTCTGGTTTATGACATTTCAGAATTCAACACATCTGTAAGTAAAAATTTTAAAAGTGATCTAAAAGTTGAAGATGCCACATGCATGCTTAAAACTCTAAGAATTTTTTTAAAATGTCTCACTCCTTTAAAATTATCTAAAGACTGTCACATCTGAAGTTGTTTTGTTCTAAGTGTAAAAACACTCATTGTGAAGGAAGTCTAGTTTATGAACTATTATAAGAAACTGGAAAACATGGAAAAATAAGAATCCATCCCATAGAAACTCTGGATTTTATACATTTCTTTCCGAGCAGTATAATTAGCCAAGGAATATTTTCTTATTAATTGAATATCAAAATATATCAGTGATATCTAAAAGGATCATTAATGCAATTTCACCAACCAAGGAAGAAGAATCAGGAGTAAAGAACAAGAGTTTATGATACCTGAATATATTTTCAAATGGAAGAAACGCTTTGAGAACCTCAAATTGAGACCAGAAAATCAGAAGAGGATGATATGGTAATCTCCAAATCTCTCTTTGCTGATGTCAAGCTTTAAAATATATCTGATGATAGAGCTTAAGGGAATGATTCATGTAGGAATCCTAACAAAATTGAAAAAGTCTAATGGTTGTATTATTTTGAAAACAGATTGCAAGATAGAAACAGCCTGGTTATAATGGAAATTATAGTATTTATTGTGTAATGATAAGCAACCTTTAACTTATTTTTTACCTCAGTTTCCCTATTTTCTTTTTTTTTTTTTGAGAGGGCATCTCTCATATTTATTGATCAAATGGTTGTTAACAACAATAAAATTCTGTAGAGGGGACTCAATGCACAGTCATTAATCAACCCCAAGCCTATATCTCAACAGTCTCAAATCTTCTGAAGCATAACAAACAAGTTCTTACATGGTGAACAAGTTCTTACATAGTGAATAAGTTCTTACATGATGAACAGTGCAAGGGCAGTCATATCACAGAAACTTTCGGTTATGATCACGCATCATGAACTATAAAAAATCAAGTCAGATCTGATTATTCATTTGATTTTTATACTTGATTTATATGTGAAGCCCACATTTCTCCCTTATTATTATTATTATTTAATAAAATACTGAAGTGGTAGGTAGATGCAAGATAAAGGTAGAAAACATAGTTTAGTGCAGTAAGAGCGCAAATGTAGATGATCAGGTGTGTGTCTATAGACTAAGTATTAATCCAAGCTAGACAAGGGCAACAAAACATCCACAGATGCAGAAGATTTCTCTCAAAACAGGGGGGGGGTGAGGTTCTAAGCCTCCCCTCTGTTGGTCCCCAATTTCTCTCCTATGGCCCCCCTGTGACTGTGCCTGTATACAGCAGTGTTTTTAATGAATTGAATGAGCCAGGTCCTCAGCTCTGAGTTGTAAATATCTGTAAAGCACATATACTATATAATGTACATACATATGTGTGCATTATATCATTTGCAACTATTAAGTTTATAAAATCTGATTACCAACTCAAAAATGTACAAGTGGATACATTTTTTAAATAAATTCATTGGAAGTAAGGAAATAAAATGATTGAAGACTACTGTTCTGTATGACCAGAAATTTCTTACGTAGAATTCTAGTTTAGATAGAATCATCTTCCCCTTTATGTAAAAAGGGTTCTTTGGACAAATAATTCTTCTTAATGGTCCCCCTCTTTACAAATCAGTGATCAATATTAGATACTAGAAAGGAGCTAGGAAGTTGTGCATTAAAAACAAAACTACTTTTTTAACTTTGTTGAACTTAGTGACACTCCAAGCTTACTTCAACATCTTAACACAATGGAAGCCCTCTATTATTGGCAATTGAAAGTTAACATATGTATTAATTTGTATATAGTATATTAGGAACACAGTATTTTGTACACAGTTAAATGTTTTTACACTCAGGAACATACATATGCCTGGTGACAATCTTGTTAAGCAGTCAGAAACTGTTCTAAATGTCTGTGCTTAACAAGTACAAAGGAAGTATAAGGTGAAGCACCAGTGACAACATTAGAGTCTAGCTGAAGATGTGAATTAGCACTTCCTTTTATAACCATGACACCTCTGAAGTTAATAATTGTATGATTTATTTAGTTAAGGGTGGCTGTCCTAGCCACTTTTATCACAAAACACTACTCTTATTTGCAAAAAAGACTGACAAACTGCTTATTCATTGTTGCATATTGTGGTAGATGTTTTCTCAGCTAAATATAGTGAGTTTGTTTTCTTCAAGGAAACAAGTGCCAGGGATAAAATGCCCTCTTTCAAGCAAAATTTAGGCTTTTGTAATAAGATACTGAAACCAAAATGTTTGAAACCCACTGGCATAAAGGATATATAATATTAGAATCTGCAAACTTGAATTGATGCAGAATACAACCCTGCTCTGGGGAATCTTTCCTCCATGATGTGTTACATGATTGTGACAAATGGTGAGAATATGTCTAACAATGTATATTCAAATGGTAAATATTTACCTCACAACTTGTAATGCATTTATTTCCCATTACAAGAATTCTTATGTCCAGATATATCATCTGGAATTTACACAGGTATTCTCCATGTAGATGGTCATTTTTAAAGAATAGTATACTTTTCTTTTCTTTTTTAACTTTAAGTGACATTTTATGTTTTAGGATGGCCCCAGAAGTAATTTTAATTGAGGATGACAAACAGTATGATGGTGACAAAAGTAGATGTATGGTCTCTTGGAATAACATGTATTGAACTAGGTAAGCATTGCTCTTTATTAGTGTGTAGTACATTTTAATGAATGTTTTACCCCAATTTCTGTACCAAATTACAGATTTTTATTTTTATGTCAGTGGTTAAGAGGAGCAATAAATCCATTAAAGTTGTCGCTTTGGTTATTTGGCAATTTTCATATATATATATATATATATGTTTCATATATATATTTCATATATATATATATATTAGCTTAGATATATTATATTTCCTGTATTAAACTAGGTCTAAAATAGTTTTTACTTCTACTAAAATAGTATTAATTTTGAGGTATCTGTATCTAACATTTAATGAGTATTTGTGAAACACCTAGAATATGTCCATGGTTACAGATTTACCATCTATGAACGGTCTCTAAAGCATTCATGAATTGCTTACAGCAACTTAGGATACTTAAAGCTTTGTGTTAGAGATGAGGATTCAAATATTAAGCTGCATACCTTATTGTACAGTTTGATTTTATGCACACATTCTATTCTGTTGCCCTAAGTGGAACTATGTTTAAGGCAGTGGACCATCAAAACTTTGCTAATACTCCCATTGTCAGTGAGCCAGGTGGGTAATGAACTGTATCTATAATTGAAGCTGATGGCCACCTTCTTTCTCTTGATTCCCTGCACCAGTCCATAATACCTTCCCATTTATTTCTTTAAGCTTTATTTAATAGTAGGAATTACTGGAAATATTTAATTGAACCATTCTAGGAGTGACCAAAGATTGAAAATAACATGTTAAAAGTAAAATTCATGTGTCATTTGGATAAATCATCAACCTGGGTTTGTCAGTAGTTAAAAAAGAAGATAGGAGAGCCAAAGTGGCGGCGTGAGTAGAGCGGCAGAAATCTCCTCCCAAAACCACATATATTTTTGAAAATAGAACAAAGAAAACTCTTCCTAAAAGAGAGACCAGAAGACACAGGACAACAGCCAGACCACATCCATACCTGTGAGAACACAGTGCCTCACGAAGGTGGTAAGATACAAGCCCTGGCCCGGCGGGACCCAAGCGCCCCACACCCCAGCTCCAGGCAGGAGGAGAGGAGTCAGAGCCAGGAGGGAGAGGGAGCCCAGGACTGATAAACACCCAGCCCCAGCCATCCACACCAGAGCACAACACAGTGCATGCGTGAGGTGCTGGAAACTAGGGAAACAGGATAGTAAGACCTGTGAGTGGGTCCCTGCAGATATTGAATCAGGGACAAACAAAAGCGAGTTCTTTTTGGAAGTCTTAAAGGGACAGGGACCCCAAAACTGGATGGAAGCGTCCTGTGACACTTAGTCCAGCAGCAGGGAATCTGGGTATCTCTAGGCACTCTAAATCTCTGGGCAGCAGGTAGCACGGAGACCCACACAGAGATAAATAGCCTCCCAGCCATTCCCCCTCCAACGCAGCTTCACCATATCAGAGCAGCAGCCCAAGGCAGGCCACACCCCCAGCAAAAGTGGAGATAAACTCCATAGCACTCAGTCAAGAATCAGAAGCCCTTTCTGTGTGCAGCTCCCCAACACAAGCCACAAGAGGTCGCTCTTCTCCCAGGAGAGGAAGACCACAAACCAACAAGAAGGGAAGTTCTTCCAGCCGTCACTCATGCCGCTCTGCAAACTATCTCATCACCATGAAAAGGCCAAGATCACAGAGACAACACCAGAGAATGAGACAGACCTAACCAGTCTTCCTGAAAAAGAATTCAAAATAAAAATCATAAACATGCTGAAGGAGATGCAGAGAAATATACAAGAGCTAAGGGATGAAGTCCGGAGGGACATAACAGACACCAGGAAGGAGATTACAGACATCCGGAAGGAAATTAAAGAAGGGAAACAAACTCTGGAAGGATTTATGAGCAGAATGGATAAGATGCAAGAGGCCATTGATGGAATAGAAACCAGAGAACAGGAATGCATAGAAGCTGACACAGACAGAGATAAAAGGATCTCCAGGAATGAAACAATATTAAGAGAACTGTGTGACCAATACAAAAGCAACAATATCCATATTATAGGGGAACCAGAAGAAGAAGAGAGAGAAAAAGGGATAGAAAGTGTTTTTGAAGAAATAATTGCTGAAAATTCCCCAAACTGGGGGAGAAAATAATCAAACAGACCACGAAAATACACAGAACTCCCAACAGAAAGGACCCAAGGAGGACAACACCAAGGCACATAATAATTAAGATGGCAAAGATCAAGGACAAGGACAGAGTTTTAAAGGCAGCTAGAGAGCAAAAGATCACCTATAAAGAAAAACCCATCAGGCAATCATCAGACTTCTCAACAGAAACCTTACAGGCCAGAAGAGAAAGGTGTGATATATTTAATGCAATGAAACAGAAGGGCCTTGAACCAAGGATACTGTATCCAGCACGATTATGATTTATATATGAAGGAGGGATTAAACAATTCCCAGACAAGGAAAAGTTGAGGGAATTTGCCTCCCACAAACCACCTCTACAGGGCATTCTAGAGGGACTATTCTAGACGCGATCACTCCTAAGACTAAACAGATGTCACCAGAGAAAATAAAATCGCAGCAAAGAAAGCAGACCAACCAAATACTAACTAAAGGCAAAAAATAAAATCAACTACCAAGTAAAAGCACTTAAAGGAAGCACGAAATAGCACAGAATAAAACAACCAACATAAAAAGAATAGAGGAGGAGGAATAAGAAGGGAGAGAAGAAAAGAATCTCCAGACAGTGCATATAACAGCTCAATAAGCAAGCTAAGTTAGGCAGTAAGATACTAAAGAGGCTAACCTTGAACCTTTGGTAACCACGAATCTAAAGCCTGAAATGGCAATGAGTACATATCTTTCAATAGTCACCCTAAATGTAAATGGACTGAATGCACGAATCAAAAGACACAGAGTAATAGAATGGATAAAAAAGTAAGATCCATCTACATGCTGCTTACAAGAGACTCACCTCAAACTCAAAGACATGCACAGACTAAAAGTAAAGGGATGGAAAAAGATATATCATGCAAACCATAGAGAGAAAAAAGCAGGTGTGGCAGTACTAGTATTAGACAAAATAGATTTCAAAACAAAGAAAGTAACAAAAGATAAAGAAGGATGTTACATAATGATAAAGGGCTCAGTCCAGCAAGAGGATATAACCATTCTAAATATATATGCACCCAACACAGGAGTACCAGCATATGTGAAACGAATATTAACAGAACTAAAGGAGGAAATAGAATGCAATGTATTCATTTTGGGAGACTTCAACACGCCACTCACCCCAAAGGATAGATCCACTAGGAAGAAAATAAGTAAGGACTCGGAGGCACTGAACAACACACTAGAACAGATGGACCTAGTAGACATCTATAGAACTCAAATCCAAAAGAAACAGGATACATATTCTTCTCAAGTGCACATGGAACATTCTCCAGAATAGACCACATACTAGCTCACAAAAAGAGCCTCAGTAAATTCCAAAAGACTGAAATTCTACCAACCAACTTTTCAGACCACAAAGATATAAAACTAGAAATAAATTCTACAAAGGAAACAAAAAGGCTCAAAAACACATGGAGGCTTAACAACATGCTCCTAAGTAATCAATGGATCAATGAACAAATTAAAATAGAGATCAAGGAATATATGGAAACAAATGACAACAACAACACAATGCCCCAACTTCTGTGGGACACAGCAAAAGCAGTCTTAAGAGGAAAGTATACAGCGATCCAGGCACACTTGAAGGAAGAACAATCCCAAATGAAGAGTCTAACATCACAATTATCGAAGCTGGAAAAAGAAGAACAAATGAGGCCTAAAGTCAGCAGAAGGAGGGACATAATAAAGATCAGAGAAGTATTCCTTCTCAAAATTGAGAAGAATAAATCAATAAAAAAATCAATGAAACCAAGAGCTGATTCTGTAAGAAAATAAAGAAAATAGATAAGCCTCTAGCCAAACTTATTAAGAGAAAAAGAGAATCAATACACATCAACAGAATCAGGAATGAGAATGGAAAAATCAAGACAGACTCCACAGAAATACAAAGAATTATTCAAGACTACTATGAAAACCTATATGCTAACAAGCCTGAAAACGTAGAAGATATGGACAACTTCCTAGAAAAATACAACATTCCAAGACTGACTGAGGAAGAAACATAAAAGTTAAACAAGCAAATTATGAGCAAAGAAATTGAAACGGTAATCAAAAAACTACCCAAGAAAAAAAACCCCTGCCAGACGGATTTACCTCAGAATTTTATCAGACACACAGAGAAGACATATTACCCATTCTCCTTAAAGTTTTCCAAAAAATAGAAGAGGAGGAAATACTCCAACCTCATTCTATGAAGCCAACATTACCCTAATACCAAAACCAGGCAAAGAACCCACCAAAGAAGAAAATTACAGACCAATATCCCTGATGAATGTAGATGCAAAAATACTCAATAAAACATTAGCAAACCGAATTCAAAAAAATATCTAAAGGATCATACACCATGACCAAGTGGGATTCATCCCAGGGATGCAAGGATGGTACAACATTCGAAAATCCATCAACATCATCCACCACATCAACAAAAAGAAAGACAAAAACCACATGATCGTCTCCACAGATGCTGAAAAAGCATTTAACAAAATTCAACATCCATTTATGATAAAAACTCTCAGCAAAATGGGAATAGAGGGCAAGTACCTCAACATAATAAAGCCATATATGATAAACCCACAGCCAATATCATACTGAACAGCGAGAAGCTGAAAGCTTTTCCTCTGAGATCAGGAACAAGACAGGGATGCCCACTCTCCCCACTGTTATTTAACATAGTACTGGAGGTCCTAGCCACAGCAATTAGACAGAACAAAGAAATACAAGGAATCCAGATTGGTAAAGAAGTTAAACTGTCACTATTTGCAGATGACATTATATTGTACATAAAAAACCCTAAAGACTCCACTGCAAAACTAATAGAACTGATATCAGAATACAGCAAAGTTGCAGGATACAAAATTAACACACAGAAATCTGTGGCTTTCCGATACACTAACAATGAACCAATAGAAAGAGAAATCAGGAAAACAACTCCATGCACAATTGCATCAAAAAGAATAAAATACCTAGGAATAAACCTTACCAAAGAAGTGAATGAACTATACCCTGAAAACTACAGGGTACTCTTAAGAGAAATTAAAGGGAACACTGACAAATGGAAACTCATCCCATGCTCTTGGCTAGGAAGAATTAATGTCATCAAAATGGCCATCCTACCCAAAGCAATATACAGATTTGATGCAAACCCTATCAAATTACCAGTAACATTCTTCAACGAACTGGAACAAATAATTCAAAAATTCATATGGAAACACCAAACACCCCGAATAGACAAAGCAATCCTGAGAAAGAAAAATAAAGTGGTGGGGATCTCATTCCCCAACTTCAAGCTCTATTACAAAGCCATAGTAATCAAGACAATTTGGTACTGGCACAAGAACAGAGCCACAGACCAGTGGAACAGATTAGAGACTCCAGAAATTAACCCAAACATATATGGTAGAATTAATATTTGATAAAGGAGCCATGGACATACAATGGGTAAATGACAGTCTCTTCCACAGATGGTGCTGGCAAAACTTGACAGCTACATGTAGGAGAATGAAACTGGACCACTGTCTAACCCCATACACAAAAGTAAATTCAAAGTGGATCAAAGACCTGAATGAAAGTCGTGAAACCATAAAACTCTTGGAAAAAAACATTGGCAAAACTCTCTTAGACATAAACATGAGTGACCTCTTCTTGAACATATCTCCCCGGGCAAGGAAAACAAAAGTAAAAATGAACAAGTGGGAGTATATTAAGCTGAAAATCTTCTGCACAGCAAAAGACACCATCAATAGAACAAAAAGGTACCCTACAGTATGGGAGAATATATTTGTAAATGAAAGATCCAATAAAGGCTTGACATCCAAAATATATAAAGAGGTCACCCACCTCAACAAACAGAAAACAAATAATCCAATTTAAAAATGGGCAGAGGAACTGAACAGACAGTTCTCCAAAAAAGAAATTCAGATGGCCAACAGACACATGAAAAAGTGATCC
The DNA here is from genome assembly GCF_040802235.1 of Manis javanica. NCBI lineage: Eukaryota > Metazoa > Chordata > Mammalia > Pholidota > Manidae > Manis > Manis javanica. The sequence continues at coordinate 36,227,279 of NC_133170.1, read as the reverse complement.
ACATTGCTAATTATCAGAGAAATGCAAATTAAAACCACAATGAGGTATCACCTCACTCCAGTAAGGATGGTTAGCATTCAAAAGACAAACAACAAATGTTGGCGAGGTTGTGGAGAAAGGGGAACCCTCCTACACTGCTGGTGGGAATGTAAATTAGTTCAACCATTGTGGAAAGCAGTATGGAGGTTCCTCAAAATGCTCAAAATAGACTTACCATTTGACCCAGGAATTACACTCCTAGGAATTTACCCTAAGAATGCAGCACTCCAGTTTGAAAAAGACAGATGCACCCCTATGTTTATTGCAGCACTATTTACAATAGCCAAGAATTGGAAGCAACCTAAGTGTCCATCAGTAGATGAATGGATAAAGAAGATTTGGTGCATATACACAATGGAAGATTACTCAGCCATAAGAAGAAAACAATTCCTACCACTTGCAACAACATGGATGTAGCTAGAGGGTATTATGCTCTGTGAAATAAGCCAGGCAGAGAAAGAGAAATGCCAAATGATTTCACTCATCTATAGAATATAAGAACAAAGGAAAAACAGAAGGAACAAAACATCAGCAGAATCACAGAACCCAAGAATGGACTAACAGGTACCAAAGGGAAAGGGACTGAGGAGGATGGGTGGGTAGGGAGGGATAAGTGGGGAAGAAAGATGGGGGTATTATGATTAGCATGCATAATGTGGGGGTTGGGAGAAAGGGGAGGGCTGTGCAACACAGAGAAGACAAGTAGTGATTCTACAACATTTTGCTATGCTGATGGACAGTGACTATAATGGGGTTTGTGCAGGGGGACTTGGTATAGGGGAAAGCCTAGTAAATGTAATATTCTTCATGTAATTGTAGATTAATGATAAGAAAAAAAAGAGAGAAAGAAAAGGGAGATTACTCCCTGATAGGATAAAACTAACTGTAAATCAACGATTAACGCATGCTTTACATATCCTTAACTTTGATCTTTCAAAGGGTGTCAGATGATCAGCTATGGAAGTACATTTTTCTGATAATATTTCTTTCTCTTAAAAAAAGGAGTTCCTGTGTGGTGATCTCCAATAAGATCTTCACAATGGTAGAAAGGTCATATCAAAGTGTGGGTAAAGGGTTTGTTTGTGTTTATACAGAGGATCAAAGCTTAATTTGGCTACCCAGAAAACGAATTAAGGTATGATATGAAGAAGAACTTCCAACATCAACATCCTCTGGAAGAGTCATTCCAGAAGATGAACATCAAAAAACTTCAACAAAGATCCTGGCACATTTGCAGCTGTAGCTGCATTCATCCCACCCGTTCTTGCACATGCCATTGGAATGAAGAAGGAGATATCTAAGCTGGCCTGTGCATATAGTAAAACAACAAATTTGACTGGATCTATACTGTTGGAACTCAACCAAGAATTAGGAGAAATGCAAGTTGCAGTGCTCCAAAATCGTGCGACTATAGACTATCTACTGCTGAAAGAACACATGGGATGTGAACAGTTCCCAGGAATGTGTTGTTTTCATTTGTCTGATTTTTCTCAAACTATTCAAATTCAATTAGACAATATCCATCATATCATTGATAAGTTTTCACAAATGCTTAGGGTACCTAACTGGTTTTCTTGGCTTCACTGGATATGGCTGGTAATTGTAGGTCTGCTTTGGTTATGTAGCTGTATTCCTATTATGTTAATGTGTGCACGCAATTTAATTAGTAGTTTAAAACCCATACATGCTTATGTTACTCTACAAGAAGATATGTCAAAGAAATGATCAATCTTCCCATGTTTTCTTCCGTCTGCTACTTCTAAAGCTTTTCTCCTTCCTTCCTAATTACAACCCTTAAGTAGAATTTGTGCTTTACGTCGAAATTACCAAGTATCATAATTCTTCCAAGTGGTAAAGATTCCTCAAGACAAATTCTGGGCATAGACGCCACAGGGCATAAATCTGCAAAGAAGTAAAAAAGCTAACCTTTTCAAACAATATTGCTTCTCTCTCTTACCAACTTTACATTTCCCTGTATGGCCCCAGAAGAGGACTGGTTAGCCAGAGCCGGGTAAGGTTCCTCAAGGGAGGAACAACCTAAGAATAACCTAATTAGCAAACCTAGTCTGCACGGTCATATCAACCACTCAAATGCCAAACTTAATTTTTCAGTGTAAATAATATGTTAATGTGTCCTCATGACAATTGTACCAGTTATAAATGAGGTAATTTATGATTCACTAGAAAGAAGATGGGAGGGAAGATAATTGGGGAAAAGAAAGAGCAAGGAGTAAAAAGAACTGAACAGAGATGACTGTGAAGGCAGAAGGCCCTTGCCAAAACTTTGTGTCCTAACTCTTCAATGCAATATTTCTGATGCTATATATTCTAGATGTTATGTATTCTCAAATTGTCCCTCTGGTGATGGTTTGAGGCTTTTAATTCTCAGAACAATGCATCACTCTACTATTCAGGATGGGTGAGAAGCCTTTCTTTAACAAAGTGGGAGTTGGGAGATTTGAAAGGTAGGTGGAAAGAAGATGCAGTAGACCTAAGACACCTCACAAGTATACAGAGGGAAGACATCTGTGGAAGTTGAAAATGTGGAAAATTATTCCCCTTAAACTTGCTGACATTAATATGGAATTATTTATTAATAAAATTAGATGATGTCTAGAAGTCACTTCAAATAACTGGAGGTGGGAGGGAGGGCAAGAGGATCAAGTACACAGGGCAGCCGGGCCCTGGGGTAGTGCTGTTAGGCTGAGCTGACTGCTATGTGAGCCTTCCTTATATTTTTGTCCATTTCCCTGTATACTTGAAATTCTCCACAATAAAATATTAAAACAAAAAATTCCTAATCAGCTACCAGTCTTTGGGTACTCTTATTCAATGATACTTACCTACAGTAAGTACAAATCTAAAGAAAATTTCCACTTAGCATTTCTATCTTCTCCCTCCTTAAATATTTAAATTTTTTCACTCTACCCTCAATACATGATGTAGATGATAATAGGAAAGAAACGTAGGGGGGACAAATGAAATGATAGGAGATACAAGGGCAGCACTCCAAATCTGTATCTGAAACTAACTACAGTGCTTAGAGTAATGTCTAAAGCAGCACTGTATTTCCAAGAAAAGGATAAAGCATCTGAAAAGAGTACAACCACCCACTGCCTATTTCAATTATGAGGATCAATACCAGAGTTGGCAGGAGAGGCCATGGAAGCCAGTCCAAAGTCAGCAAGTTTCATCTGGCCTCATTTTGTCAGAAGTATATTTCCTTCTTTGATGTCTCTGGGTTTAAGGAACGCAGAAAATTATTTGTCTTTCCTTCATAAGATTATATTGAGAATGATAAAAATCACATAACATTTATAAAATAGGGAAGGAGAAATCAGAATAATTAAGGCCTTGGATAATCTCACAGTTGGGATAATGAGAATTAAGATCCAAATTAAGAAGGAGATACACAGAATTCCTATGAGAAGATAAAATAGCAGTAGAAACAGAAGAAAAAATTAGGTAATTAACAGCACATACTCTATATTTCACTTCCTGTTTATTGGTACAAATAATGGTTTTAAAAATTTAGCTGAACATTCTTATATAACCATAAGATTTCTGAGTATACACTTAACATTAAAATGGAAAAAAAAGAACCTCATGCTCCAAATTTGGTCTTAATTACTCATATCATTCCAAACTTTAGCATAGTTCTCCTACCTAAATATGAAATGAAAACTGAAACACATGGGTAAGGTAATATCAATGATCCCAAATTTACTTTTAAACTGTTTTCTAAATCAGCAATGTACATGTGAACTAAGAAAATTATAATAGGATTGTATGCCCAGTGGGCACCATAACATTCAAAAAGAAATAAATTTCTAAGCACTTGTCAATTCATACTATATAGTATTATAGTGGATATAATATTAAGTCAATCTATTTTCTTCCATTTGTTTTTTTATAAAATGGATATGTTCTTTGAAGTTGAGAAAACCTTAGGTTCTACTTCCAACTCTTCCATTCTCTTATTTACTATGTATGTGGATTTCTCCTGGACCTTAGTATCCTCATCTAAAAAACTGATAATCCATTAATTTGCAATAAATCTACTATATGTTTACTATGTATTGTCTGGTTCACATAGATAATTCAAAAAATGCTAGCTTCCTTCTAAAAACAGGCAAAACCAATACCAATGATAAAAATGTAGTTTATGATAGTTTAATCTTTAAATTACTATCCATTATTAAGGATTATCAAGGATTATCTCAAAAGCGGAGTGTTAAGTAGCTTTTACTTGTCTATGTCATGGAATTAATAGAACAAATCTGTCATTATGAGTCACCAGGAGGACAAAATATCTAGGTTCATTCTGGTCTAATCTATCTTTCTCTGTAAGCTTTGGGAAGTTAGTCACAAATTGGGGCATCAGTTTCTTCCTCTGTAAAATGAAAAAAGTAAGAATACATATTCCCTATTGTTTTTTCCACTTCACAAATTAAATTATTGTATAATTAAATTTCTGTCACAAATCTCTATATAAAGTGCACATACTTCAGAAAGCCCAGCAGTATGTGTAGAAAAAGATAAAAATTATCCTCAACAAAGGTCAAATAAATTAGTATATTCTTTTTAAGACATGGATAACCTAAAAAAAATATGTTTGTCAAACTTCAGAATACTTTTATTTAGCTAAAACCAACAAAGCTTTCAGGATTAATAAATTCTAGGTCTGAGAATTCAACAAGCTATTTGCTTATTAATATATGATAATTTTTAAAGTACTTACCTATGGATCATGGCATGAGAATGTAAGTAGGCTAAGTCCTGGAGAGCACCATGTGTAATTGCTGCTATTTCTATTTCTTGTAATAGCTTTTTGTGAACTTAAAATAAGAATTCATTTGAAAATGATTATTCTATAGAACATTTCTATTTAAAAATATATATACACATATCTAATATATGGGAAAAATTTAAAAACTAACATTTAGCAAGAAGGAATATTTTGCTTTCCAAGATAATAAAACAAGGCAATTGAACTTTTATAACAAGTGTGCAGTTGTGCCTAGTTGTTATAGTTCACAGCCAATTTTCCTCTAAGTTAACAACATTTAACAATTATTTTATGATTATAAAAATAATGAAAGAGAATCTTTGCCTTTTTATATTCCTACATTTCTTCATTCTGAACAGAAGGAACAAATCAAGTTTAATGATAAAGAATGCAGAAAAATGCCTGTTAAATCATAATGAAAGAAAACTCATCTGTCAAGCTAAAACATAGCATTTAATGAGGACAGTGCATACCACGCTGAGACTCTAGAAAGGACAAAGGTTTTTACTCTTCCTGTTAAGTTTTGACATTATTTAAAAAATCTCTTACTGAATGAATTCTCATTTTATTATACTAATAGTTTTCTTTTCTTAATAAAGGAAACTTACCTTTCAGCAAATCTGAAGCAGATCCTGTACAATATTCCATTATAAGCTACATGGGAAAAAATTATAAAAACATTAAAATATACTATTAAAATAAAAAAAATCCATATGAGATAAAATAAATTCACCAGGGAGATCGAGAAGATAGTTTGGAGTCAAACAAACTCTAGTTACCAATTACCTTTAAATATAAATATACATTTTGGAACTTGTTAAATGCATACATGGAGTTAAGCCAATGCTACATTAATCTTTTATAATGCCGACATATAACTGCTTGTAAAAGATGTGTGTTTCATATAATTACTAACTAAGTCTATAAAGGAATATACATATTCTATTAATATTAACTTACAGTAGCAATACTGGTATTGTTAGAAAGCAGAAAATTGTCCTCTGGTACTATATATACAAAGTTTAGGTTACAGTTTAAATCTTTCCTATAAAGCAAACACAGAGAATCTCTTATGTGCCAGGTATTATATATATATTAAATAATTTAATCCTCACAACCACTCTTGGAAGTAGACCCTATTATCATCCTTGTTTTACAGATGGAGAAACTGGAAAGACAGAGAGGCAGCCTACCCTCTCTGCCGCTGTTTTTTCTTTAACCACAGCCTCAAATTTAGGAGTACCATCACCACCAAATTAAACCAAACATTACAAATCTAAATCTAAGTTCTGTATACTAAAATGATAACCAGCTGTAGCTTATTAAAAATAAAAGATCATTCCTGTTTACAAAGAAAATTTAGCCTTTCTCCTAAAAGTCATAATTACTATGCCTATACTGTTGTAAGATTACTACCTTTATCTTAGTTTGAACAATGGGGCAAATTAACTTCCATGTTCTGCAATAAAGTGTCTCAATTTTCTACCTGTAGTATTATTCAGCCAAAGAATCACAATCAGTTCAGATTTCATCAGGAATCACCACCAATATTCCACCCAAGATCCTTGTGGTTAAATAGCTTACAATACATTTATGTCAAAAACATATGCTGATTTTCATCCTTGAGTGATAGGATTGTTCTCAACAAATGTTTGATAAAGCATTTGAAGAATGATACCACTAACATACATCAGAACATTTTCCCATGCACGTAATGGTCAGCTGAATCTCTGTAGGTAACTGGCAGAAGTTCTAGTATCTCTTACTGCCTAAGAGTTCCAGGAAAAGCTGCTCCTCCTTTCTCAGTATGAACTAACATTTCAAGGTGTTTGTGCATGGCTTTACACAACTATTTTGAGACATTATTGAATTAATTATAAACTAAACCTACTAAAATTACAGCAAGGGGAGAGCAGATACCTACCCATGCTGTGTGCTCATGTAAATAGCAGCCTTTGTATTCTATAATGTTGGGATGTTTTACTATTTGTAGAAACCTGAGTTCCTTAATAATACCCTGCCATTTCTGTGGGGAGAAGAAAAATAAAGGAAAGAATTAGGAACAGTTGCCTTTCCTTAGAAAGCTATATAAGTACAAAAGTAATTATTAGATTAAAAAGTTAACAAGAACATACTTTGCTTCATTTGTAATATTTAAATATCAAACTGATACATTCTAAAGAAATTACATTCATATAGTTTACAACTCAATTATATAAAATTAATTCCAGGTAGGACACCTTTTTATTTTCATAACATTTATTATCAATGAGTTTTTATCTATTAAATGAGTAATTATCTATTAAAATTTTACAAACCACACTCCAAGCCTGTTGAAAATACTATATTGAGTGGTTTTTTCTCAAAAGTTCAACCTCCCCCTTCTTTTTTGCAGCGTTATTGTTGTATAATTTACATACCTTAAAGTTCAGCTGTTGTGTTTTTGGCTTATATGGTCTACCAAATGTTAAGTTTTTTCTGCTGTTTAAATTCAAATCAATTAATTACCTAAATTCCTAGATGCACATATTCTAAAATGCTAGTGAACACTTAGGTTATAACACAGGGAAGTTCACAGGAAAACCAAGCAGCATGAAAACATTTTCCTAAAGGATTTTACGAAAATCCTTCACATTGACACCTACTGGTAAATAACAGATAAAGCTTCAAGCAATAAAATCTACTCTATGACAACTTCAGAAACTTAGGCCATATCCTAAATACAGTTACTTGTAGTAAGAAGTAATCAGGGAAGGCTGAAAATACAGGTCTATACCCAGAGACTCTAGAGGCTTAGTAGATGTGGGATGGGAACTTGGAATCTGTTTTTTGTTCTTGTTTCAGTTTTTCCAAGCTTTACTACTGACTTGTATCATGTTTTGAAAGGCAGGGGAACTAGAATACAGAACTTTAAGAAATGTTTTGTACTAGAATTTAAGATCCTATATCTCCTATTTTATTTCATAAGCCCTCAACAAAATAGAGCAAAAGATAGTCACACTGTAAAATGTGTAAGCTGTAAGATGCTAAGTTAAGAAAGTGTTTTATGGGCTTTACATTTCAAATTTGAATGCTCTGGCAGACAAACTCTCAAAACAAAACAAAGCTAAAACCTGCATTCTTCAATGTAAAAAAAACTTCCATGAAGGATACAATATTAGATGAGAGAAGATGATGCCCTAGATGAAACTTTTTGTTCTAGGCATGACTAATTAAACAGACTCCAACACAGGTCTGCTATGAAAGGTAGTTTTCAAGTTATACTAGAGAATGGCAAATAACATGAGTAAACTTGTAAAACATGGGAGTTTTTTTTTAAGGGTTTTAGAAATTATTTAGTTTTTTTAGGTATCGACATAATGAAACAGTGATCAATCACAACAGTGTTATACCCATAAGTATGATTATCATAAAAAACAAGATTTACCATAAAATAGAGACATTCCAGAAATGTAGAAAACCAAAACCTTTAAAAAAAAGTAAAGACTGATTCATCAATTATACCTCTGGGCATATACCCTAAAGTATTAAAAGCAGGGACCTCAAAGAAATATTTGTATACCTATGTTCATAGCAGCATTATTCACAATAACCAAGGGGTAGAAGCAACTAAGTGTCCATTTACAGATGATGGATGGACAAAATGTGGTGTTTTTACACACACACACACAGGAATATTATTCAGCTGTAAAAAGAAATGTAATTATGACACACACTACAACATGGATGAACTTTCAGGACACTGTATTAAGTGAAACAAGCCAGTCACAAAAGGACAAATAGTGCATAATTTCAATTACGTAAGGTACATAAAGTAGTCAAATTCATAAAGACAGAAAGTAGAAAGGTGATTCCCAGGGGATGCGGGGAGGAGTGAATGAGGAGTTATTGTTTGATGGGTGTAGAATCACTTTTGCAAAATCAAAGAGTCCTGGAGGTGAATGGTGGTGATGGTTGCACAGCAATGTGAATGTCCTTAACGCCGCTGAACTTACACTTAAAGTGGTTAAGATGGTAAATTTGTTTTGTGTACCACAATTAAGTAATCAAAGACACAGATAACAGACTTAGAAAGTAGACATTTTATAAACTTACACAATTAAGTAAGAACTAATGAGAATACTGATGAACTAAAGTACATGTGATACAGTATCAATTTTATTTTTCAGATTATTACCCACTGCCTTATTTTTCAGACTAGATATATATGCTGCCTGATTATTATTTGAAACAGCCATTAAATAATTTCTCAACCATTAAAAATTTATATCCAGTATACTGTCAAAGGTACCTTATTCTAGTTTACTTTCCCAGACATGATAATCCCTCTATTATAGAATAATCTTCTAAATAATTTAAAAAATTAAACTCATGTCAGCAGCACATATCTAAAAAAATCAAAAGGAAGGGACACAGTTGGGAGGTTTCTGGGATGTCAGGAATGTTGTTTATGACTCTAGGTACAAGGTAAATGGGCACATTGAGTCTGTGGAAGAAAATTCACTAAGATGTACCTTAATATTTGTATGCTTTTCAACATTTTTTGAAAAAATTCCCACCGATCCCCAATTAAAAATGGGATGGCTTTCTTTAACATGCCAATACAAACATATATATATTTCAACCTCCACAGACTGATTTCCACTATAAGATAGTTTGTTGATAGCCACCACTTCATTGGGGTGCACATCTCGTGTCTAAAAAAGACAGAAGACCATTGCAAAATTAACAGACTAAATCTGGGCAATCATTTCTCAGAGAATAGAAGCATTTATAAACTACCAGGTCCAAAAAGATATCAAAACTGCTTTTAAAGAACATTAAAAACATAAGTAAAAACATATCAAATTATCAAGGAGCTGGTACTTTGGAAATAAAAATAATGCCTGTTTATCTTTGAATGAGCTAGTTGAGAGGGAAAAATATAGAAATTTGAATAGAACTATAAACAAACAAAAAATGACGAGTACATACAAGTCTAGACTAGGCCTGTAAACTTCAAAATTTCAATGAAATGAACAATTCTGTAGGAAAGAACTACTAAAATTGATCTAGAGAAGAAAATTTGAGTAAAACAGTGGTGGCAGATTGAAAAGAATATTAATTGTCTTTAAAATAGTTGTGAGTGGAATAGTTTTACCCAGGGAATTTCCCAGGATAAAAGGGGAGAAAAAGGAAAGCTATCTCATTAACTGTAAGGAGGCAGTCTAACCCAACAACTAAACCCTCACAAGCAACACAAAATAGAAAGTTAGGTACCAATTTGACTTATAAATGTAGACAAGGGAACTCTAAATAAAATTTTAAAACCAAATATTACAGGGCATTAAAAGAATATTTCATTTGGATAAAATATATTACCACAGAAATGCAAAATTTTAATACAGGAAAACATTTCAGAATTTGCATTATTTTTTTGCAAATCAAAGGGGAGAAATATATACTTACACATATAAATGCTTAATAAATGCTGAAAATGCAGAAAGGGCTCAACTTTGAATGTATTCAATGCAGGGAAGACCGAAATCTTAGAAAACCCACATGGGAAAGGTAATTCCTCAACATGATAAATCATGTCTATTGTAAACAACTATTAACTAGAATTAAGACAAGACAGCTAAAACGCTATCACAACTACTATTTACCACTGTTGTGGAATTTTGATAAAAAATAAAAGTACAACAGAAACATGAAAGTGAACCCTTTAGAAAGTTAGGAGCCAAATTCTCATTACGTGTTTAAAAAAAGATAATATATAAACAAGGCACAAGAGAATAGCTGAAAAACATTTCAAATGAGTTCAGTAAAAAGGGTTAATCATCTCTAGTCATTTGTGGAAGAATTCATCTTCAATTCAGTCTTTAATGAATTCCCAAAGATAAAACGTTTTAATTAATTATGGTGATGGCTACAAAATTCTAAGTTACCAAAAATCTATGAAATGCACACTTAAAAATTGGTGAACTTAGAGTATGTAAATTAAATCTCAAAAAAGCTGTTAAAAATTTAGACAAGCACATATGTAAATTATACCTAAATAGAGTTCCTTAAAATATATATATACATTCTTTTAAGTGGGTCCTTGGAACAACTAATAACCTTCCAATTTCAATTACTGGCAGACTGGTTAATGAAAACGTGCACCACTTACCATAATGGGTGAAGTGGATCTATCCGCATAAGCTCTTGAATATGAATTTATTTTTCCAAAATGTTCTCTACTCATCTATTTGTGAGCTCCTTCATTTTAGTCAATAGGTCTAACCAGTTATATTCTTTTCTAACAGTTTTAATGAGATAAAATTTACATACCACACATTTCACCCATTTGAATGTGTGTAATTCAGTAGCTTTTAGTACACTGACAGATGCATGGCAATACTGATTGATATGACAGATACATGCAATTTAGTGATAACTACAATTTTAAAACTTTCATTACCTCAAAAACAAACTCCAAATTGTTTCATTTAAAAATGGTTTAAAGGGTAAATTTTATATTATGTATACCTTACCTCAAATTTTTCCCCATTAAAAAAAAGAAAAAAAGAAACTCCACACCCTTTAGCTATCACTCTCCTATTCCTATTCCTCACCCCTTCAGTCCTAAGGAACAACTAATCTACTTTCTGTGTCTCTGGAGATTTGCCCATTCTGTACATTTTGAAACCATATAATATACCGTCTTTTGTGACTGGCTTCTTTCACTTAGTATAATGTTTTCAAGACTTGTGACCAGTGAATGTTGAGCATCTTTTCATATGCTTTTTGGCCACTTGTACCTCTTTGGAGAAATGTCAATTCAGATGCCTTTTTTTTTATTGAGTTGTGAGAGTTCTTTATATATTCTAGACACAAGTCCCTTAACAAACATATGATTTACAAATAGTTTCTCCTATTCTATTGGTTGTCTTTTCAGTTTTGAAGCAGAGAAGTTTTACATTTTGATCAAATCCAGTATCTATGTTTTTCTTTTGTTCATGCTTTTGTTGTCATTTCTAAGAATCCTTTGACAAAACTGAGATCATGCAGTTTTACCCTAAGAGTTTTATAGTTTTTGTTATATTTAGGTCTTCAATACATTTTAATGTTCATATATGGTACGAGGTAAGGGTCCAATTTCATTGTTTTGCTAAAGAGCTACAATTCTAATTAGCACAAGATAAAGTTCAAAAGTGGATATACTAAATGCAGTGTAGTATCCTGGAGTAGATTCCAGAACAGAAAAGAGCACAAAGATTAGGAAAATATGAATAAAGTGTGGTTTAGTTAACAGTATCAATGTTGATTTCTTAGTTTTGATAAAGGTAGTGTGGTTATGAAACTTGCAAACTTTAAAGGATTTGGGTGAAGATTATAGGGTAAAACTACTATTATTGCAAAATCTGAAGATCTAGTATTACTTTAAAAAAGTAAGTTAAAGTAACTTTAATTTATTAAAATCCAAACTTATTAGTAATGATTACATTAACATTAAATCAGATTAAGATTAGATTACTTTTGCCTATCACACACACAAAAAAAAACTCACAGAAAAATCATTTAATATCCACAGTCATGTTTCTCTCTCCCTTCAGGATTATGAGTTGTGCTTCCTTATCATGTCTTATTCATCAGCTCTAATCTGGAAAAATTTCCTCAATTCTTCCTTGTCTTTTATTACACTGGCATTTTTTTGAGACTACACAGCAGTACTTACCTTACTAAATTTGGGTTTGTCTGAAGCTTTTTCAAGATTAGATTCTGGTTACATATCTCTGGCTGAAATACTACATGAGTAAGATTGTGTCCTTTTCAGGGTATCATATCTGGACGCATACAATGCCTGTTCATCACTGGTTACAAATTTTCATCACCCACTCAAGGTGTTTGACTGTTTCTTTCCAATGTATATAGTTATAACCACTGTTTCCTACTTTGTATCTAACAAGCAATCTGTGGAGAGACACTTTTAAACTACAGAAATATCCTGCCCATCAAACTTTCCCCCTAGGTTTAGCAACCACTGAATATTCTAGCCCAAAACGATCTTTGCAATGATGATTTCAAAATGCTGGTTTTTCCCAACTCTACCATTCCCTTCACATGTATCAGTCAGCATTCTATTATAAAGAAAAGCCCTCTGTTTCCAACTATCTATCCATCCTTCATCTATCATGGAAATTAGGAATTCCTATTTTATTCAATGGGTTATAATCAATAGATATTTATTGTATTGATGCTCAAATTGTTCCTGATATGGCCAGTGGGAGCACCTTCAAGCTGGTTCTAGCATCCTCTTGAGAGGTCCTATTTTTTATTTTAAAAGCATTTTTTTAACCTTCTGGTACAAGATATTCTAAAGCTTATCTTTTATGATCCCTGTCCTCATAATAGAATGAACCATTACTCCAAGAGCTCTTGATCCATATAGTGAGGAATTCAAGATCTGAGTGCTAAGTGTGCTTGTTGCTACTAGGATATCAATGCAAGTAGAATTTTACAGAAGAGACAGCTAGGAAATACATATGTCATGTAATTAGTTCAAATTAATACCACAAATTCCTATCCAATACCTACCTAGTCTCACATGGTTCTTCCTTACATTTGCCAATTTCCCATTTCTATCATTCTTTCAGTTAAGATCTGACTCCAAATGACATCAAAATTATTCATTGCTCAATCTTTTAACACACAGTTGCAGAACTGTCACACCCATACCAACATGAAACAAATTTACTGAGAGGAGTTCAAGATTTGTTTGCAGTTTCCTCTTTCCAACCAGACAGAGGGTATATAGTTAAAATACTGTGTATGAAAGTTACTTGTATTAGTTTTGGTTTTATTTTTTTTTACTCCAATGTGGTTATAGCCCAATACAGTTGTATTCATTGCTCCTGCTTGCCTTTTAGTGACTTTCCCCATACATAATGACTTAATTTTAACTTTTAAATATACAAAATATTTATTATCAAAAGAGGTAAAACAAGTTATCATTCTGTCCTCTGTCTACTTCTTTCTATTCCCCACAACTATCACCATTCTGTATCTTGAATTGTTGGTTGTATGGCATATAATTTGTATAATTTCATAAAACTATACATTTAATGTATCTGTATTTACTATATATAAAATACTTCATAGAATAAATCAACTAAAAAATACTACTGACACACATTGAATGGCTACATGACAGGGATTTTTTCAACAGGGTTCTCTTATTTGGCATTTCTAAGAGTCTGTATATTTTTTACTTTATTATTTTATATATCTCCACAGTAGTATTAAGGAGAACAGGAGAAGCTTATATTCAGACAAAACTGTAACACAGAAAAAAGGTTGTTTATGAAAAACCTGTTTTCTGAGTGCCTCTTCCCTTATTCTGTGTCCAATTCAGAAGTCAAACAAACATAACCTACATCACACACACACATAAAACATGTGTACACAAAAAGATTCTGCAAGGATGCTTATCTAAATGTTAACAGCAGCTGTCCTTGGGTAGGAAAATTGCAGAGGGAGTTTCTGCTAACTTATTTTTACCTCTAATTTACAAATAGGAAATAAATAAAAAGTTTAAATTGTTATGCATTTGGAACACATTTTCTCTAAGGAAATTATATTTCAAATTGCTGTTTTATTGTTCAGGTACCCATTAAAACTAAATCTATAATACTACCAAAATATTAAACATCTATACAAAACGTGTTGCTGAGAAAAAAAAAAAGCAATCTTAATAGAAAGAAATAATGAATGAATAACAATGAAATGTGTGTATGGGACTTTATGTAAATCAGTGTTTTGCAATATTTGATTCAATAGCAATGTAAGTCATAAAACTGCTAAAGTAAACAACTAAAGCAGAATATCTTTCCCATTTTTCAATAATCTAAGAAGCTCAATAAATAAAATGATCTCTTTTTATATACATCTAATGCAAGTGACTATAAAATAGACTATTGCCTATGTCTTTTTATATTACTGATTTTTACTCTGCAAGGACTGGATATTACATAAATGCTTATCACTGACATTAAGCCTTTAACACTTACAAAATACACTGTTCCAAAGCTTCCCTGGCCAACTTCTCTGAAATCTCTGAAGAGCTTCTCTGGATCTTCTCTGAAGAAGAGTTCTGCAATCCCAGGGTCCTTCAGGCTGTCTGCTGGGTTAGTTGATGACATCCCGCAGGGCAATCAGTTGTCTGATTCTAATTTTATTCTGCTATCACAATCCTTGGAAAATTGGTATGAATGAAGCCATGTTGGCATAAACAATTGTAGAGAAATAAGAAAAGAAAAAAAGAAAAGCAGAAGTTGCTAAGAATAATTAGTATAATATCATTTTCTGACTACATATATAAAATTATCTTAGACCTGGAATTTCACTGAAAAGAAGTGTTGCCTACTAGTGCAGGAGTCTAAAACCTGGCTCATCATCACAATCTTCTGTGCTGCTTTAAAAAGAAAAAACTCCCACTATACATACTATGTAAGTATATACTATACACACACTTCTAAAAATTAGATAAATCTTTATGTACTGGAAGGCTTTCTGTATCAGTACTTACAGATGTATCTAACTCTGATGTAATAAGCTCATCAGCAAAAGAGATAATATAGAAGGAAGACCATTAAAAACATGCCCAACAACTCAAAATGTACCCAAAATATGTTTCTAACTGGAAGATTCCCATCTATTAATAACCTTCAAATGCAAGAAAACAGACAATAGATTTAATCCAGTAATATTTCTTTTCCTTTCAGATACCACATGGCACTATTTAACTAACTGTAACACAGACATTCCTAAGAAAAATGCAATGGGAAAAAATAATGAATTTAACATAGATAGATAACTGTTTCTGCAATAACCTGATTCACATTAAAATATGGCCTTATCAAATCTGCTTCATGACATAAGCAGATACACTACAGAATTCCCTGGTGGTTCTGATATCAGTTCCTTTATATCAGATTACCAAATTTCAAAAATGGCTGCCATAAATGAGAGGCTTCAGAACCTGGTTCTAGAATGACACTGCCTAGATAGGAATCCTGGCAACAATTATTTACCAACTATGAACTTGCATAGCCTCATTTTCCAAATCTATAAAATGACATAACCTACCTCCTAGAGTAGCTGTGAGGGTTAAATGAGTTAATAAATGTTAAGTATAGACTAGTACTCAGGAACAATAAGCAGTACATTAAATGCTAGTTTTCATGACCTCCTTAAATTTGCCAATTAAAATTAAAAACTCCAAAATTGATTTCATTAAACTCATAAGGAAAAATAAAGCTCTAGCCAGCTCTTTCCATGCCCAAAGTATGTTTTAAAAAAATTTTAATGTTTTTAATTTCAAAAATTTTTTAAACTAAAGAGAATTTTTAAGCCTGACTCATTTTTAGTGAAGTCAGCTGAACCAATTGTAATGCTTGTTATTCAACTTCTAACTACATAAAACACATTTACATATCTTTTGCACCTCCCTAAATGAATACTACAATGCAGTAAAAATTCAAATTATTAGTTTGGATTCCTTTCCTAATATATTTTCTAGGCTGCCCCGTATTCTACACTTTTACTAATCTCTCTGCTCTGGAAGTTAGTTCCCTGGAACAGGGCTTCAATTACAATTCTTCCAAGAATATGTGACCATAGGGATGTCACTTAACTTATCACTCTTAAAATGAGGAGATTGAATTAAATTCTATATAAAGTGTTACTATTCAATTAATATACCTGTGAAAAACAAAAAGCCTTCCATGTTACTTAAGACCTTATTTAAGAACTTTGAATTATCAAATTATAGTACCTTTATTATGAGCATTATTTCACATAAAATTTTCTAAAAATTTTGAAAAGAGGAAAAACATTGGAAAAAATGAGTACATCCTTAGGAACTTGTGGGGCAGTACCAAATTGTCTAAATTTCAAATTATAGGTATAATATAAAGGAAAATTTTAAAAAAATTTTTTAGAGAAAAGAGTTCTTACTAAAAGCAGAAAGATCCCAGATTTGACAAAAACATAAATTTAGAGATTCAAGATGCTCAGCAAGCCCCAAACAGAGCAAATCCAAAGAGTTTAGGCCTAAACTTAAAATTAGTAACAAACAGTTAGGCCTGATAAGGCCTAACCATGTCATAATGCTAAAAAGCAAAGATAAACTAAAATTCAAATGATCACAGATTTCTCATAAAATACAGTAGAGGCCACAGAATGTTGAATAAAATCTTTAAGGTAAAGAAAGGAAAGAACTGCCAACCCAGAAGAGAATCTTTTATCTAAGCAAAAGTCTTGTGGAATGACTGCAAATATATATATATATATATATATATATATATATATATATATATATATATATATATATATATATATATATATATATATATATATAGAGAGAGAGAGAGAGAGAGAGAGAGAGAGAGACTTAGATGAAAGCTAAGAAAATCTGACCTCCATTAAGGGAAAAGTAAAATATTAAACAAAAGAAAGCTGAAGGCTATATTATTAATACCAGGCAAAATATTCAGAGCCTCAGAGCTAGGAAAATTACAAGGAGTCAAGAGGGACATTACATAATACTATGATTCCATTCATCAAATTCTAAATGTATACTCACCTGACAAAAGAACTTCAAATTACATGAAGCAAAAATTGATACAACTGAAAAGAGAAGACAAGTCTGTAACTCGAACACCATCACCATAGACCAACATTATCAACCAATAAGACCTAATGACATTCTAGTACATAACCTGACAACAACAGAATGTATATTCAATTCAAGTGTGCATTATGACATTCACTGTGAGATCATATTCTGGGCCATAAAACTAATTTAAAAGGGAAAACATTTCAATTTACACAAAATGTTTTCTGACCAGAGTTTAATAAACTTAAAATCAGTAACAAACAGTTAAAAAAAACCCTCAGTTTTGGAAATTAAATACACTTTTAAGTAACCCATGGGTCAATAAAGACATTCCAAGGGAAAAAAGAAAATAATATGAATTGTGTGAAAATAAAAATATAAAATTTACAGGATTCTTACACAGAAATTAAGGCACTAAATCATGGTAGAAATAAACCTCTAATCTATAATCTAAGCTCAAGTCTTGAAAATCTACAAAGAGAAAAGCAAATAAAACCAAAACTAAATATAGAAGGAAATAGAAATACTAAAGAACAGAATAGAAATCAATGAAACTAGACAACAAAATCAGTAAAATCAAAAGCTAGTTCTTTGCAGGGAAAAAAACAGTCAATAAACTGAAAAAACTCTGCCAAGATAACCAAAGAAAACAAGAGCAAATTACCCAAAAGAGGGCATATTACTATATTCCTAAAGACATTAAAAGAATAAGGAAATACAACAAACAGCTCTAAACTCATGAATTTGACAAAATAGCTGAAATAGGCAAATTACTTGGCAGTGGTACTTATAAACTACCAAAACTCACTCAAGAAGAAATAGACAGCTTCCTCTTCCACCCACATGACAAACTGTAGAGGCTCAGCCTCAGACCCCAAGAGGTGCTGGCTTCCACTGCCTCCTCAGCCCCTACACCATGGCCCTCAGTGCATTGCTGCAATAAACAACAAGGCCAGCCCAACAGTGACGGCAGAGTGTCTAGGGCTGGAACCACAGCAGGGGGCATGGGATGCATGGAGACGCAGGCTGGATAGCTGGCTAAGCTGAGTGGGGAAGCTATCATTGGGCAGCGCAGCATCCTCAGAGGCGGCCATGTCTAATGGGGTTTACCCGCTGGTCAACACTGCCAATGGAGCAGTGAAGCTGACTGTATCCAGCACACCTCTAGTAGACTTCCTGATTGCAGCTGGATGATTCCACATCTATAATCCCGGATGTAATAACTGTATACTGCCTGAACCATGCTGGCTTTGAGGCCATGAATCCACATGTAATTCAGCTCACCTCCCTAGATGCCCATAAATTCATCTCAGATATTGCCCATGATGCTGTGCAGCACCACAAAAACGAAGGACACAGCCTCTGGCTGCTCCCAAAGCAAAAGCAAAGGCCACAAGTACTCTTAGCCATGGAGGACTTGACCCTGCCCTCAGTAATAATGACATCAGTGTAAAGAAGCCACACTACTGACAGGATTGGTTTAAAGATAGTAGCCTGACAGGTGAGACAGAGGTCTCCTCCCAAAAACACATACAGTATGAAAATATAATTTATACAACTAATCCTGAAAGAGCAACAGGAAAGAAGGATCTCTAGGAATGAAAGAATATTGAGAGAACAGAGTGACTACTCCAAATGGAACAATATTCATATTATAGCAGTAGCAGAAGAAGAGAAAGAAAAAGGGAAAGTGTCTTTGAGGAGGTAATTGCTGAAAATTTCTCCAGTGTGGTGAAGGAGATAGTCTCTCAGGCTATGGAGGTGCACAGATCTCCGAACATGAGGGACCCAAGGAGGACAATACTAAAACATATAATAATTAAAATGCCAATGATCAAGGATAAGGACAGACTATTAAAAGCATCC
The DNA here is from genome assembly GCF_040802235.1 of Manis javanica. NCBI lineage: Eukaryota > Metazoa > Chordata > Mammalia > Pholidota > Manidae > Manis > Manis javanica. Next base: position 36,207,945 of record NC_133170.1, on the reverse strand, counting down.
AGAGAGAGTAAAAAGATCACATACAAAGGAAAAACCATCAGGCTATCATCAGACTTCCCAGCAGAAACCTTGCAGGCCAGAAGGAAGTGGCATGTTATATTTAATGCAATGAAGCAGAAGGGCCTCGAACCAAGAATACTCTACCTGGCAAGATTATCATTCAAATTTGAAGGAGGGATTAAACAATTTCCAGATAAGCAAAAGCTGAAAGAATTTACCTCCCACAAACCATCTCTACAGTGTATTTTGGAGGGACTCCTATAGATAGAAGTGTTCCTAAGGTTAAAGAGCTGTCACCAGAGGTAATAAAAAGGTATAGACAAAAAGTACAGAATATACGTAAAATATAAAGAAAAAAGGAGGAAGAAAAGGAGGGGGATAAAAAAAGAACCTTTAGCCTGTGTATGTAATAGCATACTGAGTGAGTTGTTAGACTATTAGTAAGAAAGTTACCCTGGAACCTTTGGTAACCACAAATCTAAAGCCTGCAATGTCAATAAGTATATACCTATCCATAATCACCCTAAATGTAATTGGTTTGAATGTACCAATCAAAGACATAGAGCCACTAAATGGATAAAAGACAAGACCCAACTATATGCTGCCTACAAGAGACTCACTTCAAACCCAAAGACATACACAGACTAAAAGTGAAGGGATGGAAAAAGATATCTCATGCAACTAATAGGGAGAAAAAAGCAGGACTAGCAGTACTTGTATCAGACAAAATAGACCTCAAAACAAAGAAAATCAAAAGAGACAAAGAAGAACATTACATAATGATAAAGGGGGCAGTCCAACAAAAGGAAATAACCATTATAAATATCTATGCACCCAACACAGGAGCACCTACATATGTGAAACAAATAATAGCAGAATTAAAAGGGGATATAGAATGTAATGCATTCATTCAAGGAGACTTCAACACTGCAGTCACTTGAAGGGACAGATCAACGAGGCAGAAAATAAGTAAGGAGACAGAGGCACTGAACAACATATTAGAACAGATGGACCTAACAAACATCTACAGAACTCTACACCCAAAAGAAGCAGGATACACATTCTTTTCAAGTGCACATGGAACATTTTCCAGAATAGACCACAAACTATGTCACAAAAAGAGCCTCAGTAAATTAAAAAAGATTGAAATTGTACCAACCAACTTCTCAGATCACAAGCATGTAGAACTAGAAATAAATTGTACAAAGAAAACAAAAAGCCTCACAAACACATGGAAGCTTAACAACATGCTCCTAAATAATCAATGGATCAATGAGCAAATTAAAACAGAGATCAAGCAATATATGGAGACAAATGGCAACAACAGCACAAAGCCCCAACTTCTGTGGAATGCAGAGAAGGCAGTTCTAAGAGGGAAGTATATAGCAATCCAGGCACATTTAAAGAAGGAAGAACAATGCAAATTAATACTCTAATTTCACAATTACTGAAAATGGGAAAAGAAGAGCAAATGAAGCCAAAAGTCAGCAAAAGAAGGGACATAATAAAGATCAGAGAAGAAATAAATAAAATTGAGAGAATAAAACAATAGAAAAAATTAATGAAACCAAGAGCTGTTTCCTTGATAAAATAAACAAAATAGATAAACCCCCAGCAAGACTTATTAAGAAAAAAAGAGAATCTACACACATAAACAGAATCAGAAATGAGAAAGAAAAAATCACAACAGACACCACAGAAATAGTGACTTATTAGAGAATACTATGAAAATCTATAGGCTAAGAAACTGGAAAACCTCGAAGAAATGGACAACTTCCTAGAAAAATACAACCTTCCAAGACTGACCAAGGAAGAAACAGAAAATCTAAACAGACCAATTACTAGCAATGAAATTGAATTGGTAATCAAAAATCTACCAAACAACAAAATCCCAGGACCAGATGGATTCACCGCTTAATTGTATCAGACATTTAGAGAAGACATAATACCCATTCTCCTTAATGGTTTCCAAAAACAGAAGAGGAGGGAAATACTTCCAAACTCATTCTATGAAGCCAGCATCACTCTCATACCAAAACTAGGCCAAGACACCACAAAAAAGAAAACTGCAGACCAATATCCCTGATGAACATAGATGCATAAATACTCAACAAAATATTAGCAAACTGAATTAAAAAATACATCAAGAGGATCATACACCATGATTAAGAGGCATTCATTTCAGGGATGCAAGGATGGTACAACATTCGAAAATCCATCATCATGCACCACATCAATAAAAAGAAGGACAAAAACCACATGATCATCTCCATAGATGCTGAAAAAGCATTTGACAAAATTCAACATCCATTCATGATAAAAACTCTCAACGAAATGGATATAGAGGGCAAGTACCTCAACATAATAAAGGCCGTATATGACAAACCCATGGCTGACATTACAGAAGAGTGAGAAGCTGAAAGCTTTTCCTTTAAGATCGGGAACAAGACAGGGATGCCCACTCTCCCTGCTTTTATTCAACATAGTACTGGAGGTCCTAGCCACGGCAATCAGACAACACAAAGAAATAAAAGGCATCCAGATTGGTAAGGAAGAAGTCAAACTGTCCCTGTTGCAGATGACATGATATTGAACATAAAATGAACAGGATGAGATCAAATAACCATAGAGGACTGGGGAAATATAAAAAAAAAAACTGTCCTCTTTAAAGTTTGTTCCTGCTCTACAGTTCATGAAGTACAAAGTAGAAATTTACATCTTCAATAATTAACAACTGAATTGTTTTTAAGACCTATTGATCTGTTTAAAAAACTTCAAAATACAACATGATTGTTTAGGAAAAAATCTCTCCTTTAAAACAAAAACAAGCAATAATTGAAAGCTAAGTTCTTCAGTATGACCTTCCCACTTACACTTAAATATATAATACTGTCAAACATTATTCACCTAAATGAATTTTAAGGAATATTTCCCATTTTCATTAAATATGAAAATTAGAATATGCATAGACATATCCAATAATATCATATAAAACTAGTAAGGCTGTATTTAAAATATAGAATAAAACTGCTATTTTCTCCCTAGATGACAACTTACATATTTTTCTTTAATGTTTTAATAGTTTTTAAAATTATTTTTCCATTTTAAGGCCAATGACTGATTACATCGAGTAATACAAGTAAATTATTACTCTAAACCTCATGATTTCAGATATGAAAAAGCAATCACTTTGTAAAATAAGGCAATTCACTAGAATATTGTTAGTTTTTAAATAATCACTTTAGTAACATTTTGTACATCTCACAAACCTCAAGTGTGGCTTTCATGATTTTTATTTATTGGAAATAAGGATTAGAGGAGACTGAGAATTTTAAAAAGACTCAGCTTTGTATCCACTCAAATCAAGTTACACTTTATTTTATGCAAAACTATTTCCAGTCTAATCTTATGAATAAAATGGATAAGTATCTATTATTTTTTCCTTAAGGAAGATTGCTGGTGTACTCTATACTGTCAAATTAAGTTAGCAACTGTAAGAAAAGAAGTAAATAAATTAATGAGCTACATTTCCCCCCCGTTTAATATTTGAAACAGAAAAATATACCGTATTTAATAAGTACTAAAATTATTTGTAATAATTTATCCACATCCACAAAATCCACAAATCACTTCTACAGACTACTTTTAAGTTAGTTAATATAAATATGTTCAAACTATCGATTTTTACCTTCTTAACTCGTCCATAAAAGCTAGTACTGAGGTCTGCAGGACCCATATGATCATATGATGCTGGAGCGTGAGCTGTTGGCCACTGTGTTTGCCTAAGTAAAATCTTTAGCAAATCAAATCAGATTTCAGAGAATCATGAATTTATACATGGGAAATTATAACTATGGGATAACAACTTTAACAGATGTGTGTGTAAGGGACACTTTAAAAGCTAAAGGAGATCTCAGTAATCAAGCTCAGCTCCAGTAACTTACAGAAAAGGAAACAATAAAAGGAGGGGGGAGGGAGAGGGAGATAGAGGGAAAAAGACCTAAGTGATTCCGCTAGGTATTAAATGATAAACGTAGCATACTAAATAATTTTTACTGGTACACTTGCCCCTGGCCTCCTGCTCAGTCACTGCTGTTCTTGAGACCACCTTTTTTCATAATAAATTCACCCTAAGCCACTGGCAGACATCAACAACACCAAATATACTCCTAACCATGCACTGCATGCTGAAGAAAAGACATTAATAAATATTCCTCTGAAAACAATGTATACAGCTCTTTCTTACAAATTAAAAAGCATAGGAATAATAACTTCTCCTTTAGAACATGAGGTTAAAAATAGAGTATAGCTTCTGTCAGGACACTACCAATGCTCAAATTTATTTCAATTTTGGACAATTATTTGCACTCAGAAAAAAAAAAGGTTGTATTTCTGTTTACCTTCTGAATATCTCAGAAGCATGTCTTGGGGCTGGTGGGATGCTGCACTTTGGTGTGGCTGCCTGAGTGGGCCAGTATCCTGTCGTTAGCACCCAGACTGTGAGGTCAATGCCACCTAAAGATACCGGTGCAGAAGAGAAGGAGATATGCCCCCCAATTAACTAGGATTTGTGACCCATTCCACACTGACACTGTTAGAGTTATTTAAGTAGTTAGCTCCATGTCCAATAGCTAGCACATAAATCTTCTTAAAGGTTAGACTCATCCTAGTGTATTCCAAATTTTAACTATCTTGGCAAACATTTATAATTATTCCTTACATTGTTTCCTTTATCAAATACTAATCAAAGGTTAACTCTATGCATGTGAGCAAAGTCTTACTGGTGTCACTGAGAAGCGTAAAATTTTGGCTTATAAGCTGATTTTCAGATAAAATATCAAGGGACCATATATCACCATCATTTTAAAGACATTTCTAGGATAGTATCTTTTATCTCAGCTTTTAAATCTTTTAAACCATCTTAACATACAAGCAACATATTTCTAATATCCCATTCACATTTCAACTACATTGACAAAACTTGTTTTTTACATGTAGTTCACATTGTAACAACCTCTGCACGGGACACTTTATATCCAGTTCTACATAGCAGGTACTCTAAATATTTGTATAATGTATGACTACCTCTAGAAAATATACGTTAGCATTACTGTCACAATTACTTATTCTTTGAACAAATTTAATTTTTAAGAAAACAGTGTATCAATAGGAATTTTTAAGGGTCGAGTATTATCTTTATTTTTTATTGATATTCACAGCTTGTTCTAAACCATTACTCCAATTTTGTGATAAACCTTCATGATTTGGTGATAACAGATTCTTAAAAGAGAGGAATTGAGTCTGTAATATAAAGAAGTATTCCACAGATTTCTCCCCATATATCTACTAATTGTTTACTCCACTGTAGAAAAACTGCAACTAGAAACCTTATATGATGCATAAACCTTCATGATTTGGTGATAACAGATTCTTAAAAGAGAGGAATTGAGTCTGTAATATAAAGAAGTATTCCACAGATTTCTCCCCATATATCTACTAATTGTTTACTCCACTGTAGAAAAACTGCAACTAGAAACCTTATATGATGCATAGGAGAGATGATCATAGCAGAGTTTCTTAGAGGATGAAAAGAGTAGGTTGGATAACTGTATTTGTCGAAATTGGGGACTGGGAGTGGGGATCACAACTTGATTCAATACATCCTAGACAATGAAGTCTTTTTATCTTTCTCCCATATATTCACACAATTTCTTAATATTCAAGTCTTTGCTCAAAATATTATTTTTTTTCTTAAAGGAGGCCTTCCCTAACCACTTTTCCCTGCTGCAGATTTCCTCTGTATCTCCTATGAGCAACTAAGGTGCTGTTTATTTACCTGGTTCATTATCTGTCTCCCAGATCAGAATGTAAGCTCCGTCAAAGCAGGATTTGTGTCTATTTTGTTCTCTGCTTTGTATACTCAGTTCTAGAACAATGCTTTGCATAGAAAACACTTGATAAATTACTTGTTAAATGGAAGGAAAAAAAACCTTAAAGAATTATTACTAGAAGTTTGTATCGTCTTTCTAACTATCTTAGCAATATTTTGAGGCCACTCAGCCTATATTCAGAGAGCACATGACAGGGGCAAATACACAGAGGTACTGGAAAAGTTTGTTAGGATATGATATGATTTGTGATATTAACAGAAATATGATTGTAAGATGGTTTTCCTTACTCTGACCCTGTTTTCAAAATAAAAACAGAGGAAAAAAATGGACAAATACTTAAATTTCTTTCAGCTTAAGATTTATCTAAATAAAAATACCACAATTATCATTATAACTTCAGGAAAGTATTATTTTATGACTTCTAAAAGAAAGTGAAGAGCCAGTCTCTTGGTATATTTCAACAGACCGAGAACCTTTAAGAAAGTTACAAAGAATCATCAGCTGCAGGACTGATGATATTGATATTTTTAAAGGGCTCAAACATTTCAGAAAGTTCAAGATCTGTTTTGATTAATCTGTCACTTTTCATCAAATCTGTCTAATGCAGATTAAGGCTTAGGAAACATAGAGCTTAAGGTCCTTAGCATAAACAATTATAAAAAAGCCAATAATTCTTTGTAAATAGTCGCTTTATAGTTAAGTGGAAGCTGCAACCAAATTAACAGAAAAAACTGGGTATCTTGATAAATATGCTCCTTACTGTAGTTAACAAATTACTGAACAAATACTCTACCAGAGTGAAAGATATTCCTGAACAATCAAGATTAAGGTCTGGAAAACTCACAAACTTTCAACAACTGAAAGGCAAACAGATCTGATGAAATAATTATGTTGAACAATCATTATCTCCCTCTTTTTAAATGAGACAACCCCAACAAAGTAGTCAAGAGCAACGAACCTAATTTTCTTGTCAAAGGGCCTTCAAGATCACAATTTTCAACAATACATAAAACAGTAAGGGTGTTGAACCTTCCCTTACAGGTAGTTTCAACAGAGTACTTATTCCAACTAGTTATCTCCCGGTAGCTCTCAATATATGTAAAGTTAGTCGAAGAATAATAATGAACAGAGAAAAATTGAATCACATGAAAATATGTATCACTGTATTAGAATAAAGTTACAAATCCTTAAACAATCTGAAAAAGACAAAAGTATCTAGGATCATCACATTATTCAGTTTCTCCCCACCCGAATTCCTATTTACCACAGACTTTTATCTTTCCTGCTCTCAGCCCTTCTACACTACAAATATGAGGAAAATCATATAAATATTTAAAATGGAGAGGGACCAGAAGTCCCAGTAATGCCTTAATAGATATAAACGCCCATTTCTACAGACTTAGGTTTTTTCACATATTTTACTTGTGAAGAAACTGTGGAACCAGTAGAAGTGACCTCATATTTAAATATCAAAGGAAACATCTCCAAATTTCTTTTATGGTTGTGGCATATCTTAATTACAAAGCAGTATATACTATTTGAGAGAGTAAATGTCTAAGAAAAGCTGGAATTCTCTAAAACTTAAGGTTAAAGGTGAAGTTGAAAAACAGTGAGAAAGAAACAAAACTCTGAACTTCATTGAATACTCACAAAAACCCCACTGGACTCCACAGCAA